>NW_020185334.1:387496-437737 GCF_003031525.2 Neophocaena asiaeorientalis asiaeorientalis | reverse complement strand
GTGGTGGTGTGATGAATTGGGAGATTGGGATTGACATGTATACACTAATATGTATAAAATGGATGACTAATAAGAACCTGCTGTATAAAATATAAAATAAAATTCAAAAAATAAAAATAAATAAAATGTAAAAAAAAAAAAAAGATTGAGGACCACTGGTTTAATTCATATCCTCCTAGAGTTTAAAATAGAATAATTATATTTTTTACAATATGTAATTTGGAAATGTCAAGGAAGATCAGTTCAAAGCAAATGTTACATTTTCTTTTTTTGTGTGCCTACAGGATGTAATTGTATCAATTTATGAATAAGTGTAGACCTACTGTAGTAGTTTTTATAATCCAGCACAATCTAACTTTTTCTTAAAATAATTATGCTTTCTTAATCAAACAGAAGTTGTTGATGTAGGTTGTACCTTTTTCTTTTAAACAAACGCACCAGATTATTTTGCCAAATTATTCTAGCTATTATAAAACATGAAGACATTTTGCAAATATTTTCTTTCTGCTAGTCAAAGTCAGCCTTGGTTCTAAATAGGGCACTGCTCAATGCCTGCCTCATAAATGCTAGCATCGTGAAAAGATCACTGTGTCATTTAAGAGTGTTTTCCTCAGAGGAAGATTATATGGCTTATTTTGCTTATTCAGTGTCAGAAACTATAAAAGATAAAATGAGGACAGCCTAGTAGAGTTGATGGAGCCCTAAACATAGAGTCAGAATACCTGGCCTCTCCATGAAGCCCTGCCTCTTAGAAACTGTGTGACCTTTGGCAAGCCTCTTAACCTGATGGTCTCTAGTATTTTATTTGTAAAATGAGGGAGTTGAGGTAGAAGGCATATGAGATATTCTTATCGCTGGAAAGGGGTAAGGTGAGGGAGTAAGCACTTGGAGTGCTTCTAAGTCAGGCAATGTGTGAAGTGATTTAAAATAATTCTCATGGAACTCTCAAAAAGTCAATGACCCTACTGGAGAATTTTCAAGTGGGCAGACACAGAAGTCACTAGATTGTTAAATTAAGCTCATGAAAAAAAAATCAGATAACATAAAATAAAAAGACAGTAATGCTTTGATTCTGATTCTCTCATAGTAAGGGAATTTTATACATTATTAATTCCAGCCACTTTGTTTTTACAGATGAGGAGACTGTAGCCTAGAAAGCTCAAGTGACTTCCTATTATGGACACATGAAATATACACTAGCAAAGAATGAGGATTTGTCCAGTTTAACAGTGCAATCCTTTACTGAAGCCAAAAGCTTTGTCATCATCATAATTCAACATTTTATTTTGTAGAAGGGCAGAGGTGGCTCTAAGACTTATGTTCATGGTAATTCAGGATTTCTGAAGCTGGCATCTCAGGAAGATTTTCACAAGTGGCCCATGATGTGATACATGGGTCCTGATGTTACAAATCCAGATTGGCATACCAAGGCTTGCCATCACTGGGTCCATCTAACTTGGATGCTCTTCTGGACAAATATTTTTTGTAGCTGGATTCACAAAATTGTTAACCTTCCAGGTGAAAAGTCATGGTAATTCCACTGCCCTAAGAGTCATAGATAGTAAATTATACAGTAACATAGTAATGTCCTATATAATACATATGTACAGTCATACACAGTAAATTACACAGACTGTGCACTCACTAAATGATAGGAGAAGCACCTGGGAAGGTTGTACCTCCCGTGAGGTGGTGAGACCATGGGATGGAGTTCTACCATGTCGGTCCCCGGTGGTCCAGTGGGTAGCGGTGAAGAGGAAGGGCAGGCTGGCTCTTGTAGGTGCCCCTTATTTAAGAAGTGAATAGCAGTGCTTCCTTGGAAAAATATGTTTCATTTAATCTAGGAACCACTGGACTTCTTTAAATGACAGTAACAAGCCGTTCCCTAGAATTAAAATACAAACACACACCTGAAGCCCTATAAAAAGAAAAGTACCTGAAGCAGTCCATAAAACTTTAAATTTCAGTGGAGTGCTAATTTAATCAAGGAAACTATAGCATTTTTGCTGTCTTCATTAAGCATGTTATATGGTCTCTGAGAATTCTGACTCTGCATCCAAAAGGGAAGTTATACTCTCCTTTTATCCTTAACAGATGTGGGCATCAAATGTTTACGGGCGTGAAAAAATCTTTCCATTAAAGGAAACCCTGTCAAGTAGCAGGATTTTCTTCTGTTATGCTGTTTTATGCACAAAACATTTCTTTTGAAACCTCTGAGGCCACATAAACGTTAAAGAAACAACGCAGTATTTTCATAGCACATGTTTGTCACTGCCGTTTTTGGCAAAATCTGTCCTATAGCGATCTTCGGTTTAGTGGTTTCTAAGTTGCCTCCAGTCTTGACTTTCCAGGGGCTTCAAGGACAGCGGTGCTTTGATCCGTGGAGACCATTTTGGGGGCTCCAGCTTTTTGCTAACACACAGGCAAAGTTTTCTTTTCCTGTAGTTTTATTCATCTTTGTCATTTCCTTCCACACTTCTTTCTAGAAATAGAATTAAATTGTATTGGGAATAACAAGGAGGAAAAATAATTCATTCATCTTTTATTGTTTTAATATCTTGTATTTGTATCACTGGTGATTTATGTTTCCTAATCCTTTGTCTCTCCAGTTTATGTTCTCCACGTCCATCAAGGGTATTGAATGAGTTAGAACAAGTAAATAGGCTTTCAGGGAGATTGGGGGGCGGCGGGGGGAGTGAGGAAGAAGTGAATGAGGTTTGTTTTCTCAATGATCTTTCACTTTACTTTCCAAAGCAGGGAACACTGTTTGCAGGCTTCTGATCAGTTTCAAGGAGTGCAAGTAATGCCCAGTAGTTTATATATTACCTGTTAATTGCTCAAATACATGGGAAAGTATAAAAGGTGCTTTTTGTAGATGGAAAGCTCTGGACATTTGACAATAATGCACTTCTCGGTATATTGAGAACCATTTATCTTCCTGCCCAGACCCACCCCACCCAGCCTTGACTATCATGTTAGCTACTTTCATTTCTCCCTGCGTGGCACTGGCCATCCCGGGGAGAAAGAACCTCCGTTTGCTTTGAGCTCCTCACACGGTGTAGTGAGTGCCTGCGCGTCCCGTCGTGACTGCAGTGGGCACCCGCCTTAGGGAAATTGAGTGTGCTTTTCCTTACCATTACATTTGGCTTTTGTGCTTTGATTTCACAGGGAAGATAAGGTAAATGTTAGGATATGCTCGGATGCTGGTACATACTACGTTCTTTCTGGCACACACTTTCAATGCACTCCTCACAACTGGCTTGAATCAGTCTCTCCTTTAGCGTCATATCATTCTTGCCGTGAAAGTTATTTTTCTGGATCCCTGTGTGTTACTGATTAAGAGAGAAAAACTGTGACGGGGTGGGCATCTGACACCATTTCCTAAATATCGCTAGCATTATTTTTCTCTGGGCCTCCTTGGGTTTCGAGCATTTGATTTGGATTTTTCCTACTCCCTTTCTTTAAGTGTGTGACTAAGAAACTGCCACATTCTTCAATGATTCTTGGTTATTCTCTTTGAAAAAGGAGGCAAAACAAGTATATATTTCCAGAGAATACCCCAGCCCGGTTTTTTGAGGATATCACCTTCTTATTGAAAGTAATCTGTCTGTTCAGATGTTGCCTCTAACATGGGCACTTGTTTTAAGGTATAGAACAACCATCTTCAGACTTTTCCTAGAGAATGCTAGAGAGTAAATACTTCAAGCTTTGCAGGTCCTATAGTCCCTGTCACGGATGCTCAACTCTGCCTTGTCCTATGAAAGCAGCCGTAGACAAAATGTAAATCAACATGGCTGTATTCCAATAAAACTTTATTCACAAAAACAGATGGTAGACTGTGCTTGGCCCCCAGGCAATAGTTTGTTGACCCTTGGTGTAGAAGATGATTCTTGGAGCCTTTGGCATAGCTGGTTTCCATCTGCTCTTAGTTGATTCAGATTTTGCCAAGGGTCCTGTAACCTCCCACCTGCAAATGATTTCTGCTGATCTAACGATACCTCCTGTTTTTCACTCTATGTGTTCTATACCCATCACCAACAGAGTAGCCAAGAGTCAGGAGAGTTTTTGTTAAAAAATGGAGGATCCAGAAGCCCAAAGTCTCTACTGTGCAGCTAGGCTTTGTCATCTAGGCTTTGAAAGGGCAGCTCTCACTTTGGATCCCAGGCCCTGTCTCCTTTGCCAGCTTCCACTATTTCAGTCCTGGGAGGCTGAGATCCTACAGTCTCCTAGCCTCATGTTACAGCATCACTAGCCCCAGTAATAGGAACACCAACCATGTGCTAGCCCTTTGACAACACAGAAAGCTTTCTACATGCCTTACCTGATATGATCCTGGCCCAATCATTTGAGGCCATTATTATTATTTTTATTTACTTTTTTATTAATAAGAAAATAGCCCAGGAGAGATTGAGTTGCCCAAGATTCTGCAACAAATATGCAGTGAATCCAGGTTTCACCTCCAGGTGTCCTAAGTCCTGGGATCTGCCCCATCTCTGGCACTGTTCCTCAGTCCTGATTCACTGAGGATCTGGCTTTCACCATTCCTGTTTCACATCTTTTCTCAGATAGATTTGTCAATATCCTGAGATGCCAGACACCATTCTCTGGAGAGAAGAGGAAAGGTACAAAATATCCATTGAGATATTGAGAATGAGAATATTTTAAAATATACAGTACTGCCCACCAGGACCAATGGTCATGGAAGACAGCTCTTACGTCAAAGATACAGTGTCTGTCTCTTCGCTTAGAGATAAGAAAGACCAGTACTATCCAGGGGCGCCCATATCAGCTCTGGTTCCCAGTGCTGTTGTAAAATGACCGAATCTTCATACTTTATGAACACTGGGGCTGGGCTGCGGGGTCTGGTCTGGTCAGGGGTAGGTTGTAGGAGACTAGGGACCGAAGTGAGATGGTCTCACCCAAGCAGTGTACCAAGGCAAACGTAGAAGTAAATGGTAATGTTGAAAGCTCGCAGTTCATGAATCCAGGAGACCAGGAGGGAAGGCTGAGGATATTAAGACTAAAGAAGGTCAAAGCAGGCGATGAAGTTGTGGTATGGAACCAGAAGTCATGCGCTGGTAAACACACACACACACACACAAATGAGGAGTAAAGGAAGAGAGAATAGGTGATAGTGGTGGCTTATAAACAAGTGCCCCCAGGCTATTCTACCTGGCCTGTATTAGTGTGTTGACTATGCATATTAAAGAGAAACAACCAACCAATCAAACAAACAGAATTCAGTCATCCTAGGCCAGCTGATTGTCTGCTCAGCTCTTGAGCAGGGAGAGCTAAGACTTGACTTAAATAAACCTAAAAGGATTGTCTTTTCTTCTTCCCATGCTGTCTCAAGTAGAGAAGTTCATTGGAAAGTCTTTGCTCCACCAAGAAGTCCTTGGCTTCTGCCATTTACTGTTCCCAACACAATTAACTTAAATCCTTTGCTAAAGGACGTTTGAGCCACCTTCTTCCAACAGCTCTTTTCCTACATCTGAAGTTGAAAAGGATTTGAAGAGAAGAGAAATAAGTGGGCAAACGCCAAAGATGCTTAAGAAATCAAGCATAGGCTCTTTCTTGTTAAGAAGAGGAGTCTTAGGGGAAATAAAAAGAAATAAGCCAAATGGTTTCTAAATGAGATGTAGAGTTTTTAGGCTCTTAACACAACCCTCATAATGAATCACTCTGAATCAAGTTTCGGTATATTCCTATGAAACCTCAATAAAATGCCCAGCGGAAAAACATAGCACCTTTGTATAAATATGTGCCATATATGTGTATGCACATAGAAATATGTATATGATGTAGATATGTGTATATCTGTGTATGGATAAGTATATATGGTGTGTGCATACATACATATATATATATATCTTTAATTAGTTTATGTGTATATACATCCAAATTTTTAAATTTAAAACTTGTTTAAAACTCCCAAATTTTTTCAGTTAAATGCTCATGAATTTGAAACAAATCAAGAAGTTTCCTGGTTAATTGGAATTCCACCCTATTCAACAATGTATTGTAATTGTAATTGCACACACATTGTTACACTGTTATAGGAAAATGCCAGTTAAGATGTTGTTTAAGACACAATGTCAAGAACTTACAGATTTATATTAGAAATTAATTAGTTACTTTGGCTTCTTTGCCAGAATGTAGTTTTATGTATAAAATTCTCCTATGTTCAGTTATTGTAGAATGATGAGAAAACCAAATCCACTTTGAATTATCTTCACTTTTAGCATGATTTTAGAAATTTTGGGGACCGCTCTTGAGCATTGTTGAAAAATGTGGTGGAGTGCCGTCTTTAGGTCATGTGGGCAAATTTGTATGTCAAGGATCAGTGCTGCCAGAGAGAACTTTGGTCAACTAAGGCAATTTTGAGCTTACCTTGGGGATTTTTATTTTCTTCTTGCCTAAATAAAAATGTATGCTCTGGGGCTTCCCTGGTGGCGCAGTGGTTGAGAGTCCGCCTGCCGATGCAGGGGACACGGGTTCGTGCCCCGGTTCAGGAAGATCCCACATGCCGCGGAGCGGCTGGGCCCGTGAGCCATGGCCGCTGAGCCTGCGTGTCCGGAGCCTGTGCTCCGCAACGGGAGAGGCCACAAGAGTGAGAGGCCCGCGTACCGCAAAAAAAAAAAAAAAAAAGTAAACTCATTAAAGCAAAATAAAAATCAACAAAAGTGTATAATGTTAAAAGTGTGTATCATATTATATATATAAATGTATATGAATTTTATCACATAAAAAGATAAAATTAACAGGACTCCATCTACACCAAATTGTTGGTCACCTATTAGAAAGGAACCAAACAGTGTTTGGGGTTTTTTCAGTCTACGAGATAAGGTTTGTTAGTAAATCAAGCAGTATTAGAAGAGACGTGGCATATATTTTGTTAGCTTACTATGCTCTATCGGCACTGCATGTAGAGACACTTCCTAAATGTATATAGCATATATCTTAATTGAATAACGTTGATAATTGGTGCTATTTATTGAGAGCTTATTCTAATGCCAGGCTCTAAACCAAGTGCTTGATGTTTTTGTTGTTGTTATAGTCATTTAATTGTCACAGTCTTAGGAGTTAGATCATTTTATCACCCTCCTTTTATAAAAGGATTAAAGACTGAGGCTCTCCCTCATTCAAGGTCACCATGTATACAGTAATAAACAATTTCATTAAGATTACGCAAACTTTTTTTTAGAGTACTACTCCACACAGTACGTTGTCATTTTCACTCCAAATTATGCAAAGTGTCACAGCACTCTACATTTTAATAGCACAGCAGATAAACTATTAAATTATGTGGTTTTCATTCATTACAGATACTGGGCAAGAGAAGGCTGTCTGCTAATTCTCATTCTACCACATAGGAGCGGCTATCTTAAAAAGTTGCCCCAAATATCTGCTCAAAAAGAATGCTTCTTGATTAATTGATTATTGATGTTACTTTGCAGTTAAAAGGCTTCTTTCACAAACTGTTGAAGCAAGAATCTCGCTATGGATGGTTTGATTCCCTAGCAGATGTCTCATTCTCCAGATACGTGGATTTTTCAGCCAGTTGAAAGTGTTTTAAACATGGCTAATTCTAGATACGTGTTCACATTTCGATTACAACCAAATGTTCCAGACCCTTCCCTGTATTTCACAGACTCACTTGGAAAGGCGCCACCAAGGCCAGCTGGGGAGCCGCTGGAGACCAAGTTCAAGGGTTAATACTCAGGTGGTCAGCAGGGGGCGCCGCCTTTTGCAGTCAAGACTGAGTTTCTTAAGGTCCTCAAGCTTTATACTCTTATCACCAATTCTCTTTACAGTGTTTTTAAAACTTGTTTTTTTGTTAAGTCACCTTATCTTTTTTCTCTCATCACAAAACGATTCTGCTTTATAACAAAAAGCAATAAAAGAAACAGAGAAAAAGAAAATCTAAGAGTGAAAGCCATCAATGGGTTTTTTTCTCTGAGCACCACTTTTTTCAGGGATTATCCTTTGTAACACCTTCTAACAGGTCCTGTCTGAAATGATGGGTGGGGAAAAAGAAACTTTACATGATTAGGAAAGGATGAGAATTGAAGATCCTGAAGTGTAACAGGAAATGAAAATATAGTGACAGAAAAAGAAAAGTAATTCTCTGTTGGCCAAACGTTATTTTCTGTTACCTGTTCACACTTTCTTGTGGACAGTTCTTTATTGCTTCCTCATATCCCATTCTTCTAGTAAAAGAATATTACTGTGATCAGCTATGAACCAGCATATACTGAGGAGACCATCTCTTGATTGTAACTGTTTTTTTTATTAGCTAAGTACTAAATGTACCCACTGAAATAATTATAGTGGTTTTTAATTTGTCCCTTTAATTTTAGGGAAAAACGTTTTTTAAAAAGTCTTTTCTTCCCTAAGAAGGCTAGGGCCAATAACTACAGTTGTAATTTCTTTTTCACTAAAGCCCAATCAATTTGACCTCTTTTTCTCCTAAATTAAAAAATAGCTGAGGCCAGCAAAAAGCCGTAATTGGGTCACTAATTAAATGTCAGCCCTCTGTTTGCCTTGTAGAGTTGAGGGCTAACTAGTTGAAGAAAAAAGAATCATTAACTGATAACGTGACAACATGTGTGGAAGAGGTGAGGGATAGAGCTGGTATATTCACAGCTGGATAGAACTATTTATTTATGTAACTCCATGATCTATGGAGATAAATGACTGGGAAAATACAAAACACTAGACTGTGCCAGTTTTGCCTCCAGATGTCTGAGTCCTGCAGATATGTGTTGGCTCTGTCCTGTGAATTAAAGAACAAAAGAGCAGTGAGCACTCAGCCTGGATCTACAAACCTGAGAGAGGAAGACGTACCTGCAAAGGAGAGTGTAGAAGGAGCAGCCCATGAGCTAGGAGGAGAAATAAGGTAGCAGGACATGGCTTGTCATTGTGGCCTGAGGGTTGATGACCCAACTGGGTCAATGGAGGATGCTGTGGACAGCTGTTTCAATGGAGTTGTAGGAAGCCTGATCAGAGTGGACTCAAGAGGAGAAGAAATGGAAAGAAAAAATACAGGCAACTCTTTCAAAGAGCTCTGCTCTAAAGAGTTGTGGAGAAATGGGGTGATAGTCGGCAGGGAAAATGGGGTCAACAAGAGGGGACAGAGTGAGGATAAGAGGAAGGCTTTGATATGTTGGATCGAGGTCTCCTAATAACGTGACAATGTGGATGCTTTCATTTCGTTTTCTTAGCACGTGAGAAACTTATTCTTTAATCTCATTTCCTTGCATCAAAATATGGCTACCCAAAGCATTGGCTCCTGCTGACCATAGATCAGTTTTTTTGTTTGTTGTTTGTTTTGTTGATCTTTTCTATTATTTTCTTTGTTTCTATTTCATTTATTTCTGCTCTGATCTTTATGATTTCTTTCCTTCTGCTAACTTTGGGTTTTGTTTGTTCTTCTTTCTCTAGTTCCTTTAGGTGTAAGTTTAGATTGTTTATTTGAGATTTTTCTTGTTTCTTGAGGTAGGCTTGTATAGCTATAAACTTCCCTCTTAGAACTGCTTTTGCTGCATCCCATAGGTTTTGGATCATCGTGTTTTCATTTTCATTTGTCTCTAAGTATTCTTTGATTTCCTCTTTGATTTCTTCAGTGATCTCTTGGTTATTTAGTAACGTACTGTTTAGCCTCCATGTGTTTGTGTTTTTTCCCCTGTGATTCCTTTCTAATCTCATAGTGTTGTGGTCAGCAAAGATACTTGATATGATTTCAATTTTCTTAAATTTACTGAGGCTTGATTTGTGACCCAAGATGTGATCTATCCTAGAGAATGTTCCGTGTGCATTTGAGAAGAAAGTGTAATCTGCTGTTTTTGGATGGAATGTCCTATATATGTCTCTTGTAGACAACATATAGATGGGTCTTGTTTTTGTATACATTCAGCAAGCCTGTGTCTTTTGGTTGGAGCATTTAATCCATTCATATTTAAGGTAATTATCGATATGTATGTTCCTATGACCATTTTTGTAATTGTTTTTGGTTTATGGGGTTTTATCTTGTTCCTTCATCTGATACATAGCCCTCTGCCTTTTCATCTTGTCTATTTTTCTGTGAATGTGGTCTTTGTTCCACAGGCTGCAGGATTGTAGTTCTTCTTGCTTCTGCTCGACCATAGATTAGTTACGATCACGAGTTTTAAGTGACTATTACATTTCTTCTTTAGGCTGCATTTATACCAACAGGTAACATCAAGGGTGTGGAGATCTTTTGGATTTTAGGAAAATACAGTATTTGTTCCAAGAGCTGTAACCCAAGCTCTGCTTACCGAGCCCTGTGCTCATGAGGGGTGTCTGTCTGATTCTCACCAAGGTCATCTTAGGAATTGGTAGAACAGCAGAAGTTCTTCCTCAAAGCTGGCTTTCAGTCTCCACTTCCCAGATGCAGGAAGCAAGAAGTGTTCTCTTTCAGCTGTCATTCCAGTAGTCTCCCTCTTATATCCATGACATTTATGGGGAAAAACTATACCCCAAAACTGTATGGCAAGGTGGCAGTAAATCTAATGAAGCAGGAGAGTGTGTCTGAGGAGAATGGAAATCTCTCGCTCAATTTTCAACATGACCTTGTCTAAGGTTCTTGGTTATTATCATTTTTCGACTTTATGGCCCTTCTTTGCATGTGAAGATGGTCGTATTAGCCACCAGAAATGTTTTCAAAGGACGTTCTGCACATTAAACGTTCTAATTATCCTTCTTCAAGCCAGCATCAGTGCTGATTATGAAACACGTTTATAATCCTAACTGGCCTGAATTTTTTTTAATGAAGTCCTTCAAATTATCCTTCTGCAGAGATGAATCTTTTCCAGAGCATTTAATCCTGCACACACAAAGGGAAATACCCCTGCTTATTCATAAATCCTACTGAACAAAAACTATATTTCATGTTCAGGCTGTAAATATCAGAAATTTATGGGTGATGGTTTCTTAAGAAATAAGCACTGTAGGCTCTGAAATGACTGGCAGTTCTATCATAAGGGATTTTGGACAAGCTTTGAGGCAGAGGCTCCTGGAGAAGAATTTATGCACTTTGCCAACTATAACGAGGTTCTGGAGCAAAATATTAGAAATTGACTTGTTCTCAACATGCCACGAGAGTCATGATTGAACTTTGGATTTTTCTGTCTATAAAATAAGCATCTTTAGAGTCATCTATTTGGTGATTAGCTGTAATATGTTTTTCCTAATTAAGGAAAATCCATCCAGCTAGCTCCACCACAGACTCTTCTGAAACCTAGTTTCGATTCTCAAAAGTGACAATGATCAATTTCAACCAAGCTTCAGTGAAATGACCCAGTTAATAAATTAAACATAATCACCAAAAATTAAATTTTGATTTCCGTGGACGTTCATAAAATGTGATTGTTTTCGCCAGTTGAACAAATGCATCTCTGCATTTTGCCAAGTTTCATCTTTGAAATTCTACACATTGCCTGACTCCCTCACTTTCCTTCCCTTTCCTTTATGGTAATCCCAAACTGCCCTAACCTAGGGTTTTAATTGATAAAACCAGCCAACCATCTGGTCACCTTTGTATTTAATGCATTGGCTGATTGAAACATCAGCACATCATTAGAGATGCAATTTGTGTTTTGCTTAGCATCTCAGTCATGGATTTGCTGTCCTAGAGCTGGCTGGCTTAATCAGCTCTTTGCTTTGGATCACTCTGGACTGTGGGCAGTGAGAAGTATTCCTACATGAGTCTTCACTGAGAGGTCTCTCTTCCTATTTATTATACCCCTTTGTTCATCAAAAGGACAAAAGCCTGGCAAGTCCTAATTAATGCCTGTTATAAAGGGATGATTGTATAAAGCCATGGCTTCTATTTTAAATTCCCTAAAATATAAATGTAATTAAGTGAGAGGGTTTCCTCAGCAGGGTGAGTACTGCCTTCAAAACCATCCTGGTTCATTGCTTTAGTTGCTTCCTTCCCAAGATGAGTCACGGTGAGGTTGTATGTTTCCCTTCTCAGAGTTGAGTCTTTCCACTGAGCTTTGGTTAGATGTTAAGGGAAAAGAATAAAGCATTTCCAAAAATCCAGACAATGTTTTTAAAACCTCAGAACCCATCCATATGGAAGCTTTTGGCCAATCTATGTTATGCCTTGTAAACTACACATGTGCTGGCAGATTCCTCTGTAAAGACCTTAATCAGCTTGCCACAAGCGTATCTGCATCCCTAAATGTACATTCTTGGTGTTGGCTTGTACTTAATGCTTTCAGGAGAACATCGCCGTGATATACACATGAACAGATACTGGAAAGTTTTTCTTCAAAAAACAACTTTTTTGAAGTTGCTTTTCGTTCACGGACCTCGTGGAATGGTGTGGGAATTATCTTGCAGATGTTTGTGGGTTTGTTTGCCAAAATCTGTTACATGATCATTTTGCTAAAAGACCAATTTCTGAACATATTTTAAACTATGCTTTCATCCTTTACCCTTCCTTGGCCTCTATTGTTTTTAAATAAATGTATTTTTAGTATAAATGATATGTATCATTATAGATAATTTATAAAATACGAAAAAGGAAAAAAATCAATATTTCCACAATTCAAAGAAAACTACCATTAACATTTTGATGTATTTTTGTAGATTTTCCTGTCCTATGTTAATATAATTAACCATGTTTATCGTGAAATAAGAATGATTTTATAACACACTTTAGTGAAATTTTCTGTTACCAGATTTACCCCTCACAGTGTGTGTATGGTTTGTGCAACATAGCAGAAGAGTACATAAAATACATCTGAACACTTTAAAGAATAATTATATGGCAAATACTCCTTGTAACCATCATTGTCAAGAATCTCCAGAAACACGGAAACCTCTGATTACATCTCATCTTTCTTCCATAAGGATAGCCACTCTTTGGACTTCTGTGATAATAATTTTCTACATGTGCATCCCTAAAAGCTTACTTTTCCTGGTTTTGAACTTTAGGTAAATGTAATCATGATTTTATGTTTTCTTTTCCAGATTGCTCCTTTTGTTCAAATATCTATTTGTGAGATTCATTCAGGTTGTTGAATCTACATGTAGTTTACGTTTAACGCTGTGTAGTGTTCCATTAATGAGTTTGCCATAATGTATACATTCATCTTACTCTTAATGGGCATTTGGGATAATACCAGTCTAGGGCTCTTGTAATGACGTTGTGGAATATTCTGGACGTGTCTCTTTGGGAATATGTGTGAATTTTCCCCCAGTACCTATGAGTGGAATTGCCGAGGCATAGATCTCTTACATTTTACTAGGTGATGCCAAACTGTTTTCCAAAGAGGTTGTGCCAGTTGCCACTTCCAACCCAGGTCCATACCCTCACCAATATTTGCTATTATCAGGCTTCTAAAGATATGTTGAGAAACTAATTGTTTTATAATTTTACTTCAAAATATTATTAACTTGCAGTTCTCTAATTACTAACGAGTTTGAGCATATTTCTATATCACTGTGTGTTAGTCACTTGCATTTCCTTGGTGAAACGTATCTTTGGATCTTTTGTCCTTTTCTTCCCCCCATTGTGCTGACTGTATTTTTCATATTGAGTTTTAGGAGTTCTTTATTTTTTCTGGATGCTAGTCCTTTACCAGATATATGGGTTGTAAATATCTTTTCTGATTCTGTGGCTTGTCTTTTTACTCCTTTTTTTTTTCCTTTACTCTCATCATGGTATTCTTTGACATGAATTTATTAATTTTAATGAATTTGAATTAATCCATTTCTTTATGGGTTGTGCTTTTAATCTATTTAAGAAAACCTCCCCACTCCAAGGTCATAAGGATATCATCCTATATCATTTCTCTAAAAGCTTTGTAATCTTGTCTTTCATGTTTACATCTTTAATAGAACTACTATTGTCAAGTATGAGCTAGAGATACAATTTTATTTCTTTTCTAGATGGATATGCAGTTGCCTCATTGAAACTTACTAAGAAGTCTGTACTTGCTTCTTGCCTCTTTCATGTAGCAAATGTCTATGTATGTGTAGGTCTGATGCTAGGATCTTTCTTTGAATTCTTCTGTCAATATCTCTTTGCCTTCATTTTTACCCATGAAGGTACAGCTTTTCTTTTAAATGCAGTTTAAATTGTGGTAAATTATTCTAGAACTGATTACTACACTTGTCTAGCCATCTCTAGGACAAGAACAGAAGCAAGGGCAAAATGAGAACTTCAGGAAATTTTTATTAAATTGTTGAACTAATCATTGGGCAAATTGGTCCTTGGGTGGATTGTGTTTCAGTGAACTGGGGTCCCTTTCCCAGCCTCCCTTTGGCCTAGGCCCTCCTGCAGTTGTGTTTCTAATGTGATGCCTGGCCATAAGGATGTCTTTGCTATCAGCTTGACAAAGGCACTGGACCCACACACTGGACCTGTGAGTAACTTGTCCTCATATACATCCTTTTAATGAACACATTTGAACAGTCAGGGCATGTGGCTTCTTAGTTCAAAATGAGTCTCTGAATTCCTCCTTTTCTCTTTCAACTTTAAGGGCTCCAACTGCACATGTGCAACTAAAAATAAAGGTTAAAACTAAGAACAGCTGATGGATACAGTTTTACATTCCATAATTCAGGTTATGATATATAGGGAAATGGCAAGAGATAACTAAAACTAGTCTCAGAATGAAAGTTGCTTGAGGGCATCTCAAGTTCACCACTATGTTCCCAGTGCCTCGAGCAGTGTCTGGTACACAACAGAGGCTTAATTTTGCAACATGCTTCCTTATTCAGATTTCCAACAGGAGTCTTCTCTTAGAGAAGATCTCTTCTGCAAAAGTCTAGTGTCTAGCAAATTCAGAAGAGAGTAGCATATTGTACCTTTCTTTTCCTACCTCCAGGGCATGCCTGATAAGAAAAGTAAAAGTCTCAAAAGATACTAGAATCTTTGCTTTTCATCCTATTTTGTCTTGTAGCTATGGAAATCTTCCTTAAACCTGATAGGTAGCAAAGGTAACATTCTCATGTTCCCAGCCTCTAGGTGGGAAAATTTAACAAAAATAACAAAGATACTGATGACAGTAACAACAGCTGCTAGCACTTGTGTAGTCCTCACTATGTGCCAATGTGGTCTTATACTCTTCAGAGGAAATATCTCAGGTCTTCCACAGCACTCCTGTGGAGTTGGCACTTTAATTCTCTCCATTTTACACATGACGGGGCAGAGGCAAGGAGAGGTTGAATGACTTATCCTGGGTCATCCAGTTACTAAGAGAAGGCTAGAGTTAATACCCTGATAGGCTGGTGCTAAACTGTGTACTCTCAATAGCTATTCTATATCATATTTAGGCAAGCCAGTTCCAGTCCACCCCCAAACCTATGCATTACATAGACATAAACACACCAATAGATATGAGAATTAGGGCTTAAACTGGGGAGATGTCATTTTATTTCCATTATCTGGATTTCTGTCTTATTTCCTTACTTGAATTCAATCCTGTCACCTTGAGACATTGGAGGAGTCAACCATAGATCAAAAGGACACCACATGTGACAACCATTAGAGGTCATTAGGTGGTGAATAGGACATAGCTTTCAAGGAACACTGTCTAGCCAAGAAAACCCAAGTACCAAGAATTATGTGCTAGGACATTTGTGTTAGAGGAGAGGTGTATACAGAACACAGCAGGAACACACAGAAGGAATACTTAACTCTGATGCGAGTGGGAGGGAGAGGAGCAGAAATGTCAGGCAAATTTTGCAGGGTGTGTTTTGAAGGATGAAAGGGACTTTGACATGTAAGAAAGTAAGATATTGGTGTCAGCGCTCTCTGCAAAGGTGTCAAGCCCCAGGAGAGGTTGGCATGCTGGATGAATTTGGCAGGGTGTGCATTAGAGGAATGATCCAAGACAAAAGTGCAAGATGGAAGGTCCAGGGTCCATGTAGAGTCAGCAAATTGGAGCTCTGCAGGGCTTGAAGTCATATTCCAAGCTTCAGACAATCCTCCACTATCCAAACGAGTCACCATAACTGATGAAGGTCAACAAGCCAGAGAGGTTAAATAACTCATCCTGGGTCACCCAGTTAGTAAGATTTCATGTGATTAAAATAAATTTGCTGGGAAATAGATGAGACATTAGGGAAGATAGTGGCCTCTGTGCGAGGTGTTTTTCTGATACGTACATAGCACAGTATTTTGTTACCTGAAAGTAGAGTGAATAATTGGGATGTCTTCAGAAAATAAGAATCATCTTCAGCAGGATGCCTTGCACCTATTTCCTGTTCCTCTCATATTATTTCTTGTTTCTCTTATTATTCCTCTTATATTATTCCTGGGTTATGTGTCTCTCTGTAAAACTTCCCTTTAATTAATGAATTATACTGACATACTTTTGCACGTGTTTTCTTTAATACACACCTACCCTTTTCCATGATTCAAATAAGTATATTCAGTTCTACTCATTTTTCATAATATTCTTGACTAGGATAGCAAATAACTCAATTCTGGGAAAATGCACCAATAACTATCTTGGACTGTAGCAACAATAAAAATGAGAGTTTTAACTGAGCAATTTGAATTTTTAATTGAAATATTTTGTGCACAGAAGCCCATGATGTCACCACTAATGGCTAATGTATTTGTTTGTTTGACTCATAATGAATCTGGGAAAATTGTTTTAATAAAGTTAAATTGCTTTTAATAAAGACTAAAATCCCTTTAATTTAGTTTAATAGAAGCCACTCTTTTGGCAGTTTTTCTGGAAGAAATGCAGAAGTGGGTTCTTTCAGAATTTCCATGCCAGATTTCAACACTTTGCGTGAGAAATCTGAAGGGAACTCTCAACATGCTGTATTTCATGTGGAACAGTTTTAATTTTTGGTAGTCAGCTCAATAAATGGAATTGACTGCTTTTAACCTGGGACAATGACATTCTGCACCCAGGATCTGCCACCGGCTGTGTTATCACTTGTTCTTTTTCTATTGGTGAAAATTTTTAGTGTAAGTTTCCATTGTCTGTCTTTCATTGTGTACTTGTTTTATCACTTAAGAGAGCTACAGAATGAATTTAAGGAAGAAACCCAAGCCCTGTTTCTGCTCTTCTGCGTGAAATGAGGAAGTCATTTTGACCTCAAACCATAGTTAGAGGACAAATCAATGGAGACCATATATTCTCCCATGTCCCCCAAGGAGTGCCCCAAATCCCCACATTTATTTAACATGTCTTTATCTGACACCTATTACCTGCTCTAAACTATGTAAAACTCTTAAGTGGATGCTATGGGTAAGAGTTATGGTGCCATGGTAGAGAGAAAGGGGCCTGGGCTCTAGGATACTAGCTGTAATAGCCATTTACTAGCTGAAACTTATCTGAGCCTCAGTTTCCTGTCTATTACATGAGAATTATTATACTCAATTTATTTAGTCACTACAAGAGTTATACATGTAACACAGATAACGTTGCACATGGTAGATGCTCAGTACTTGCTGGTTTCTTACTTTCTGTAAGTCGTGAGTTTTGAGCCACGTTGGAGAGACCCCCATCCACAGTCAGACAAGAATTCAAAGGACCTTAGAGCAAGTCCATATGTATTGAATATGGCATGATTAGTTGTGAGAGTGTTAGGAAGGGAAGACTTGCGGGTCACCAACACAAATAGAGTTGCTGTTTTATGGCAGTGAGGTGATTGGGTGAGACTTCTTGAACTTGGCAAAATTTGAGTTGGGCCTTAAGGATGACTACAGTCCAGATGTATAAGCAGGAAAGAGAGGAAAGTCCTGGTTTGGTATAGTGTGTGAGCAGCGTCTTGGGGGTAGGACTACACATGTCACTTACAACAACTAAGAGTAGAATAATTTGACTTATAATTTGACTAGAGTAGATAAAGTAGATTGATCAATGGGGAATAGATGCAATTTTAAAGTTAAAGATTAGTTTGTGGAAGTTAAAAATGTATTATTTATGTAATGGGAGTCACATAAGATTTTTGAGTTGAAGTTGGTATTTTTAAGAAAACTAGTTTTGCTTTTAAATGCAGGATGAATAAAAAATTGAGTGACCAGAGTTTTAATAACCAAGATCTGAATGAATTAGGCTACTGGCAGAAGCAATAGGAGAAAGAAATGTAGAACTTCAGTGAAGGAAGTACTTTGATTACTGAATGTATATGGGGGTGAAAATGAAAGAAGAAACTAAGATTGATCCAAGCATTCAGTACTTGTTAATTGGGAAAATGAGAGAAGGTTGAATTAATTCTGAAAGATGAGTGTTTGATTTTAGATATGTTCAACTTGATATGATTGCAGGTCATCCAGATAGAAAGCTCTAATCAATAGTTAGCATACGGGGAGAGAAATTCAAGACAGCGGTCAGGAAATCAAGATGTGAGTTATTCATCCTTATAGAGTAATTAAAAATCTAACAGCAGATGAGTTTTCTTAAGGCAGTGTTTCCCAACCGTATCTTTTTCTTTTAATTAATTAATTAATTTACTTATTTATTTATTTTTGGCTGCGTTGGGTCTTTGTTGCTGTGCGTGCGTGGGCTTCCTCTAGGTGCGGCGAGCAGGGGCTGCTCTTCGTTGTGGTGCACGGGCTTCTCGTTGCGGTGGCTTCTCTTGTTGCAGAACACAGGCTCTAGGCACGCGGGCTCAGTAGTTGTGACACATGGGCTTAGTTGTTCCGCAGCATGTGGGATCTTCCCGGACCAGGTCTCAAACCCGTGTCCCCTGCATTGGCAGGCAGATTCTCAACCACTGCGCCACCAGGGAAGTCCCTCCCGACCGTATCTTGTGTTAAACATATTCAATCAACAGTAAAGCTATGTTGAGACACTGATGCATGTGCTGCATGCCAGGCACCCTCCTGGGTGATGAGCTATAGTGTGAACACAAGCAAAGTTCCACTTGTGGAGCAGTCAGCACACCATCGTTGATATGCATGAAAATATTCAGTTCCTTTTGATAGCTATAATGCCATGTCTCTCAAGGAAGTCGATCTGCATGGAAGTGAAGAGCAGTGGCATTGCTCTTAAAATAATTCTAAATCAAAATGTTTTAAGAAAATAAATCATTCACAAACACTGATAACTTATAGGAAGTAACGTACCCATGATAACCATTGTACCTCAACACCTTGGATGAGAACCTTTGCTTTAAGGAGAGATTAGGAAGAGAGCAGAGTGACTCAAAACCGAACCTTGGAGGATGGACACAGGTAATGGATGCGAAAAGCAGCCAGTAGATTAAGTGAATCAAGGGATGGATGGACAGACGGACGGATGGGTAAATAAAAGTAGATAAGTAGAGATTAGACAATGGAGAGGACCAAGAAGAGAGCCAATTGGGACAATGCCACTGAAACGGAGGGAAGAAAAAATTAAGAAAGAGGACAAGTTCCACAGCATTCGGTGATATGGACAGATCGATAAAATGGGAATCGGGGAATTGAAAGCTCATCGATAAACTTTTGAAAGAGTCAGTTCAGCAAAATAGAGGAGTTACGGAAAATAACACTCATAGGAAGAAACAAGGCACAAAATGACTCAAAGTTTTGTCTTACACAACTTACTTACAAACAAGTGATCATTTGGATACGGGAAAGAGAAATAAAGGTAGTCAAGAAGATAGATAAGGTGTAGTTGGGAAGGTGTACAGAATCCCAGAAGCTGAGGCATACCCAGTAGAACCCCCTAATGGTTGTGTTGCAGGTGGTGACTCTTGGCGTCTGGCAGAGGATGTCAGGTCCTGGGACTTAAGTTTGAAATAAATGCTTTGTTGGGGAGCAGACCCATTAACGCTGGTATTAGATGGGGACTTGTCAGCCAAAGTTGTTTACGGTGATGCTTGTTATAATCATTTTGGTACCTGGATGAAGGGTACATTGCATATAGGTGAAATTTTTGGCAGAGATAGTGGTTGAAAGATTAATGCAAATCTAGGTCAAAAATGATAGAGTTTTGAGCTATGGTAGTAGCCGTGTGGTTGGAGAAAAATGGATTCATGAGATACTTAGGATTAATGTGGCTTGTGACAAACTGAGTATGAGGGTGAGAGATTGGTTGAAAGGAGGTCTCTGTCAACAAATACCGATTGAGTACTTAACCTACAATCAGTCTCCCAAGGAGAAGGAGTAGGCTTGCTGGTGTTGGTCGGAGGCAAAATGAATTAAGTTTTGATGATGTTGAGTCAGAAGTGTTTTTAAAACAAACGCTAAGTTGGAGATGCCCTGTCACAACTTGAAATATTAATTTGGAGCTAGAGAGTGTGTGTGAGAGAGAGAGAGAGTGTGTGTGTGAGAGAGAGAGAGAGAGATGTTCACATCTGGATTTGGAAGTCATCATTTAATAAGTGCAATCTCTAGCCAGAGAGAACATTATCCAGTGATAAAAGAGCCAGTATCAGATGACATTTAGAGGTAGGGAGACACAGAAAAGAGGTATACGAAGATGCAAAAAAATGAGCCAGCAGAAAGCAGTAGCCTCACAGAAGCCGCGAGACAAGTTTCAGAGCAAAGACCCAGAAATTTTAGGTAAATGGGGACTACACAGTATTCACTGAGGTTATTAAGGACATTTTCAGTCCAGCACTGAGTATGAAAGCTAGATTGCAAAGCGTTGAGGAGGAGTGACAGTGAACATTAAAATGTTAGCATAGACTCCTTTGTAAAAGAAAATATCAGAAGCCTATTAAACAATTATGAGGTTCCGGTTGACACTGGGAAGCAGCAGTGGGCTAAATCTGCCTTGTCCTTTAGCAACAAGTAAGGATGAAAACCAGGAGAAAAATTACATGATGAAGATGATATAAAGGTAGAAAATGGCATAAAGGAAGGGCAAAAACTGTTTGGAGGAAGTTGAAGACAGGCTTGGAAATATGAAATTATCCTTCCCTTCTACCTTTGACTTCAAGGACGGGTGTAGAGTTGACATAATAATGACATTATATTTCAAGAGCTTAGAATATTGCCTAGCACATAGTAAACACTCATTTTCTCTGTTAGTTAAGATATGCAAACTGCTGTAAACAACTTCATAACTTCAGTAGCTCATCGTAACATGGTTTATTTCCCCTTCAGGTCATAGTCTAATGCAGATTGGCGAGGAGGCTGTGCTTCATACAATCATTCAGGATCCCAAGGTCTTTCCAAGCTAGTGCTCTGCCCCCGCCAGGGTCTTTGAACCATCCAGTAGATCCCCTGTGACCAGCTGTCAGACAAGGAAAGAAAGAGGTTGTGGAAGAACATGGAGGAGAATAACTTGAAGGCTTGGAAATGCTCTGGGTGCTCTTTGTCTGTGTTCCATTGGCCAGAAATTAGTCACATGATTCCTCCTAACAGGGGAGGCTGGAAAATGTTGTTTAATTGTGGGCTCTGGAGGAAAAGAAACAGGTTTCTTTTTGCTTTTTTTTTGTGGTATGGGGGCCTCTCACTGTTGTGGCCTCTCCCGTTGCGGAGCACAGGCTCCGGATGCGCAGGCTCAGCGGCCATGGCTCACGGGCCCAGCCGCTCCGTGGCATGTGGGATCTTCCCGGACCGGGGCACGAACCCGCGTCCCCTGTATTGGCAGGAGGACTCTCAACCACTGCGCCACCAGGGAAGCCCCAGAAACAGTTTTGATAAAACCAAAAGCACTCTCTGTAACTGCTATTATGGTTACTGTTATTGTTATCTATGGCAGAGTCTTAGTCAAATTAATTTCCGTAGAGTGGAGAAGTGATAAAAGACAAATGGTTTGATGGGTAGTAAGGGTGGGAAAGATAGACCCATGAACATGCCAAAAGCAAACTCTAGGAAGCTGAGGAAGAAGCCCTCATCCCTGAGAAGAACAGCAAGCCCTAGGAAGAGATGGGAGGACATTATTACAATCTTATACTTCTTGTCCAGACCTCCCGTGCATTTCTGACTCACAGTCAACTGCTACCCTGCCTTTCCATTTGGGTGTTTAGAGGTATCTCAAGCTTAACACAGCCAAAACTAAACTGATCTCCTCACACATACCCCCACCCCAGAATTCACTCTACCTGGAGCCGTAAAAAAAAATCAGTTTGATGCTAATGCCTTTCTTCCAGGTATTCAAACAACAAGTCTTGGGGTCATTCTTTTTTTTAATGTTATTTTAAAAAACATTTTAAAAATAATTTTATTGAAGTATAGTTGACTTACAATATCATGTAAGTTTCAGATGTACAGCACAGTGATTCAGTGTGTGTGTGTGTGTATATATATATATGCATTTTTTTTCAGATTCTTTTATGGGTTATTACATAATACTGAGTATAGTTCCCTGTACTACACAGTAGGTCCTTATTGTTTATGTATTTCATACAAAGTAGTGTGTTAGTCCCAGCCTCCTAATTTATCCCTCCTCCCACCCCTCTTTCCCCTTTGGTATCCGTATATTTGCTTTCTGTGTCTGTGAGTCTCTGTTTTGGAAATAAGTTTGTGTCTTTTTTTTTTTTTTTTAGATTCCACATATAAGTGATATCATATGGTATTTGTCTTTCTCTGTCTCGCTTACTTCACTTAGTATGATAATTTCTAGGTCCATACATGTTGCTGCAAATGGCATTATTTCATTCTTTTTTATGGCTGAGTAGTAGTCCATCATATATATGTACCACATCATCTTTATCCATTCGTCTGTCGATGGACATTTACATTGTTTCCATGTCTTGGCTATTGTAAATAGTGCTGCAGTAAACATTGGGGTGAATGTATCTTTTCAAATTACAGTTTTCTCCAGATATACATCCAGAAATGGGACTGCAGAAGTTATTCTTGACTCTTCTCTTATGTTCACATTGAACAATCAATCAGGAAATCCTGTTGGCTCAACGTTCAAAATACATTTATAATTTGATCACTTTGTGCCCCTCCACTGCTGCCATGCTGTCCTGAGCTTTGCCACCTCTCTTTCCCCAGTCTCCTTTCGTCACGTGATCACACCACACCTCTGCTCAGCGCTCTCCGGTGGTGCCCACCTCGCTCAGAACAACTGCCTGAGTCCTTATGCTGACCTGCATGACTCTCGGCTCTCAAATCCTGCTGCCTGCTTTTGACATTCTGCCTCAGATTCTAGCCTCCTTGCTGTTCCTCACACATATCAGATATATTCCTGCTTTGGGGTCCTGGTTCTGGATATTTTCACAGCATGAAACCTCTATTCCAGATATTCACATGGGTAACTTTCTCACCTCCTTCAAATCTTCATTTTGAACAGGGCACCATATCTAAGAAAGCAACATCCCCTGCCAGTAACTCTCTAATCCCCTTAGCCTGCTCTGTGTTTGCATTCCCTGTAGCACTTTCACCCTCACACAGAGTATATAAGTTACCTGTTCATTGTATTATATCTATTGTTTAGTCAGCCTCCCAACTCCTCACCAGAATCTTAAACTTCATGAGGTCAAGAGTCTTTGCCTTTTTGTTCCCTGATATATCCTGAGTTCCTAGACTAACATCTGGCTAGGATACTCAGTAAATACTTGTTGCATAAATGAATGAGTTAATGAATTGACTGACTGATGAATTTTGCCTTGAGCCTCCATACCTCCTACATAGCCTGACAAACAGTAATTTACTTCTGCGCTTTGCAGGTGATTCTGGTGATAGTGGTTTGGGGCCCAAGACTACAGACAGCAACTAGACTTTAATTTGATTTCTTTGGTAAGGAATAAATTTTTTCATGAATTACTGATTTATTTTCTTTAGTTTAGCAATATAAATATCCACTGTGTTTCAAATGATGTCTGAAAACTTAAAGGCCATCTAATGGTTGGGAGTGGAGAGAATGCATCACTTCCAGCTACAGTGATTTTCTCTCTCTGACTCATCTGAAAAAGCCTTAATTGAGTATTTATTCTTATGCTGCAAGATCCAGAAAATCTTAACTGCCATTAAGCTGTCTACAGAAGCAAAACAAAATGGAGAATTAAGGCAATTATCGGGATGATAAGAACCATAGAAAACATGTTTGCCTCAATCTGGATGTTTCTGGAGAACTTATTTTTGACCTAAATTATGTGAAGAGTAATCCCCTTTTCATTGTTCATTTCATTTTTCACAGATAGATAGTAATTTAGTCTAGAGAGGGAACAGCCCATAATATAGGGAATCAGTGTAAGAAGAAACTCACCATCCCAGATGTGTTTGGCTGTGTATTCTATTTTTACTAAATTTTGTTGCCAAAGAAAATAGCAAAAAAAAAAAAAAAAAACCCAAAAAACCAAAAGAAGACTTAATAAGGAATTTTTGAAAATTAACAGCTGATTTACTGAAGTTGGGCTTTGACACCTGCCTACCTTTTGATCTTAACTAAAACAACTCTTCAATTTGAATTTCTTTTAGCTCCTATTTAGGCAGTAACTTTAGATCCATCTTTTAAAAGCCAGGGGGTAAATAAAACAAGATATTAATCATCATACGTTCGTTCCAATGCAAATACAGATACAACTGGCAGAAGTGTGGGCTGTTTCTGGTCTACAAGAATGCCACCTCCCTAGGGTATGTCAACTGTGTGATAATGGAGAATTTGCAGATAAGTCCATCCATTGCTCTTGTGTGCTTATTAAGTGCTTTGTCAGGTCAAACTGTATTTGTTTGATATCTTCGCTCTGTTTCCCCCAAAATATATTTCCCAATAAGACTATTAAATTTAGAATTTCATATTGAAACTACCCCACCAACAACAACTTCAATGATGAGAGGAGAAGGACATTTGCAAAGTTGTTGAAATGCTGTACCTGCTGAGAAACAGAGCCCTCTGTGGCTAGCCAGACCTGCCTCTTCCTCACATATGAGCATGTCGGTGAGGCAAGTGACAGAACCCCACAAGGGTCCCAGCTGATATCAGGGGTACACATATGACCTCAATTATTCACTGATCTCAAATGCTATCCTTTGCCATTGGACTATGAAATAATTGGAAGAAGTTAAAATCAGACAAAGAGTTTATAAATTTTCAGGATGTGATCCAAACGAACATGGAGGTTAAGTCTATTTTAATGCAGCATTGGAAGAGAGGTTACTGAAATGCAAAAGCATCCCCCGTGTCTATGCTTCAGCAGTCAAGACCTCAGTTTTTCATTTTGTCTTTTAAGGTCCCACCTAATTTCATCCTAATCTACCTTCTAGCACTCTCTCACGTCCCTCTCCGTTATGAGATTTCTTTTTATTTTATTTAAAAATTTTTCTCCAGCATTATTGAGATATAGTTGACACTTAACACTGTGTAATTTTAAAGTGCAGAACCTGTTGATCTGATGCACTTCTATGCTGCCACATGACTACCACCATAATAGCATTAGCTAACACCTCCATCATATCACATAATTACCATTTCTTTTTGGTGATGAAAACGTTTTAAGATCTGCTCTCCTAGAGAGAAACAGATCTCTTGTTTCTACAAGTTCAGCTGTTTTAGATTCCACACATAAGTGATATCATACAGTATTTGTCTGACTTATTTCACTTAGTGTAATACCCTCAATTTTCATCCATGTGGTCACAAACGGCATGATTTCCTTCTTTCTCGTGGTGGAATAATATTCCAGTGTATTATATAATATATCTTCTTTATCCGTTCTTCCATTAAGAGACACTTAGTTTGTTGCCATAACTTGGCTATTGTGAATAATGCTGCAATAAACATGGGACTGCAGATATTTCTTTGAGACTATGTTTTCATTTTCTTTTAATATATACCCAGAAGTGGGATTGCTGGATCATGTAGACATTCTATTTTTAATTTTTTGAGGAACCTCCATATTGTTTTCCAAATTGCTGTACCAATTTACGTTCCCACCAGCAGTGTACAAGGGTTCCCTTAGATCCCCATCCTCTCCAGCACTTAGCTCTTATCTTTTTTTTTTTTTTAACTGGGTTGGGTCTTTGTTGCTGCACGTGGGCTTTCTCTGGTTGTGGCGAGCGGAGGCTACTCTTTGTTGCGGTGTGTGGGCTTCTCATTGCGGTGGCTTCTCTTGTTGCAGAGCATGGGCTCTAGGCATGTGGGCTTCAGTAGTTGTGGCTCGTGGGCTCTAGAGTGCAGGTTCAGTAGTTGTGGCACACGGGCTTAGTTGCTCTGCAGCATGTGGGATCTTCCTGGACCAGGGCTCGAACCCATGTCCCCTGCTTTGGCAGGCAGATTCTTAGCCACTGCGTCACCAGGGAAGTCCCTCTTATCTTTTTGATAATAACTACTCTAACAGGTATGAGGTAACATCTCATTGTGGTTTTGATTTGCTTTTCCCTGATGATTGGTGATGTTGAGCAGCTTTACATGTCCCTGATGGCTATTTGTACATCTCCTTGGGTAAAAGGTCTACTCAGTTCCTCTGCCCATTTTTTAATGGGATTGTTTCTCTTTTTTTTTTTGGTTTGTTTTTAGTTATCGTTGTTGTTATTGAATTGTATGAGTTCACTATATATTTTGAATGTTTACCCCTTATCAGATAGACGGTTTGCAAATATTTTATCCCTTTCCATAGGTTGCCTTTTAATTTTGTTAATTTTTCTTTGCTTTGAAAATACTTTTTAGTTTGATGTAGTCCCACCTGTTTATTTTTGCTTTTGTCATCTTCCTTTGGTTTCAAATTAAAAAAAAAAAAATTGTTGCCAAGATAGATGTCAAGATTACCACCTGTTTTTCTCCTAGGAGTTTATGGCTTCAGGTTTACATTTAATTCTTTAATCCATTTTGAGTTGATTTTTGTGTATGGTGTAAGTTAGGGGTCCAGTTTCATTCTTTGGCATATGAATATCCAGTTTTCCCAATACCGTTTACTGAATAGACTGCCCTTTCCCTGTTGTGTATTCTTTGCTCCTTTGTTGTACATATATGCATTGTGTTTTTTTCCCCTGGGTCTTCATTCAGTTACATTGATTGCAACAGATCTTCTGTGTCTGCTTTTAGGCCAATACCATGTTGATTTGATTACTATAGCTTTTGTAATATAGCTTGAAATCAGAAAGTATGCTGCTTCTAGCTTTGATCTTCTTTCTCAAGATTTCTTTGGCTATTTAGAGTGTTTTGTGGTACCATAAAAATTTTAGGAGTTCTTTTTCTATTTCTGTGAAAAATACCAGTGGAATTTTGATAGAAGTTGCATTAAATGTGGACATTTCTTTGAGTAGTATGGATATTTTAACAATATAAATTAATCCAATCCATGAACACAGAATATCTTTCTATTTGTGTCTTTCTCAGTTTTTTCATCAGTGCCTTAAAGTTTTCAGTGCATAGATCCTTCACTTCCTTGGTTAAATTTATTTCTAAGTATTTTATTCTTTTTGAGGCTATTGGAAATAGAATTGCTTTCTTAATGTTTCTTTCTGATATATTGTTTTTATGAGAAACACAACAGATTTTTAATGTTGATTTTGTATCCTGAAACTTTACTGGATATTTTGACTAGTTCTAAAAATTTTTTGATGGAGTCTTTAAGGTTTTCCATTTATAGTATCATGTCATCTGCAAAGAGTGACAATTCTACTTCTTCCTTTCTGATTTGGATGGCTTTTATTTCTTTTTCTTGCCTAATTCCTCTGGACAGGACTTCCAGTACTACGTTGAATAGGAAACCTGAAAGTTGGCATCCTTGCTTCAATCCTGATTTTAGAGGGAAAGCTTTTCACTATTGAGTATGACGTTAGCTGTGGACTTGTCATATATGACCTTTATTATGTTGAGATGTTTCCTCTATATCCAGTTTGTTAAGAGTTTTTATCATGAAAGAATATTGGATATTGCCAAATGTGGGGTTTTTTTCTGTATTTATTGAGATGATTGTATGTTTTTATCCTTCATTTTGTTTGTGTGGTATATTATATTGATTAATTTGTGGATGTTGAACCATATTTACATCCCTGGAATATAGCTCACTTGATCATAGGGTTAGAGTTATTTTTAATACTTTTGACTTTTAACCTTCATACAAAACTTATAAGTCATATACCCACCACTATTATAGCATTAGAGTTTTTTGAATTTATATATTTACATTTACCAGTGATTTTTGTACATTCATATGTGGTTTTTGTTACTAATTAGTATCCTTTCATTTTACGTTGAAGAAATTCTTTTAAATTTCTTGTAAGGACAGTCTTTTAAACTTATTGTAAGGCCAGTTTACTGGTAGTGAGCTTTCAACTTTTCTCTTCCTCAATTCTAAAGGACAACTTTGCCAGGTAGAGAACTCTTAATTAGCAATTTTTTTTCTTTCAGTACAGCATACCTTGAGTTTGTGTGTGTGTGTGTGTGTGTGTGTGTGTGTGTGTGTGTGTGTGTGCTTCACTTGATTGTACTTCACAGATATTGTAGGATTTTTTTTTCACAAATTGAAGGTTTGTGGTAACCCTGCATGGAGCAAGTCTATCAAAACCATTCTTCCAACAGCATTTTCTCAC
Organism: Neophocaena asiaeorientalis asiaeorientalis; assembly: GCF_003031525.2. Lineage (NCBI taxonomy): Eukaryota > Metazoa > Chordata > Mammalia > Artiodactyla > Phocoenidae > Neophocaena > Neophocaena asiaeorientalis. The sequence goes on along the minus strand of NW_020185334.1, from coordinate 409,374 downwards.
TCCTTGTCTCTGTCACACTTTGGTAATTCTAGCAATATTTCAAACTTTTTTATTGTTATCATATTTGTCATGGTGATCTGTGATCAGTAATCTTTGGTTCAATGAAGGCTCAGATCATGGTTAGCATTTTTTAGCAATAAAATACTTTAAGGTGTATTTATTGTTTTGTTATACAGAATGTTACTGTACACTCAGTAGACTACAGTATAGTGTAAACATAACTTTTATATGCACTAAGAAACCAAATTTTTCATGTGACTTGCTTTATTATGATATTTGCTTTATTGTGATGTTCTGGAACCTAACTTGCAACATTGCCAAGGTATGTCTATAGTTTGAAGGTATTATACAACTCCCTCTGGCTTCCAAAGTTCCTGATGAAAATCTTCCAATAGTCTTAAGGGGGTTCTCTTATACATAACAAGATGTTTCTGTCCTGTTGCTTTTATGAATATCTCCTAGTCTTTATCATTTGACAGTTCAGTGTCTGAGCATGGGTTTCTTTGGATTCTTTCTGTTTTGTGATCCCCCAGGCTTCCTGGATCTGAATGTCTGTTTCTGAAGTTTTCAGCCATTATTTCTTTGAATTGGCCTTCTGCCCTTTTCTCTCTCTCTTCTCCCTTTGGAACCCCTATAAGCATTTATTGATACACTTGGTGGTTTCACATAAGTCCCTTCAGGTATCTTCACTCTTTTTCATTCTTTTTTCTTATTGCTTCTCTGATTGGATGAATTCCAGTGCCTTGTCCTCAAATTCGCTGATTCCTTCCTCCCCTTGGTCTTGTCTGTTATTGAACCCTTCTATTGAATTTTTCAGTTCAATTATTATATTCTTCAGCTCTGTCATTTCTCTTTGTTCTATCTCTGTTGAAATTCTCATTCATGTATTGTTCTTCTGTTCCCTGTGAATATCTTTATGACCATTATTTTGAACTCTCAGCTAAATCATTTAGCTCTGTTTCAATAAAATCTGTTTTTGGAGTTTTAGCTTTTTTTTTTTTTTTTTTTTGGAACATGTTCTTCTGTTTCTTCATTTTCCTTGACCCGTGTGTTGGTTTCTGTGCATTAGATAAAACAGCCACCTCTCCCAGTCTTGATACAGTGGTCCTGTGTTGGAGATGAAGCTCATCAATCAGCCCAGCCTGTTCTCATGGTTGCCTCTCAAAATTTTGTGATTGTTCAAGCCACCATTTTTGTCCTTCAATACCCACTGATGTTCCAGAGGGGAGGATCACTTTCAGCACCTGGATGCAGACAGGTTGGAAGCTGGACCCTCAGACAGCAGCTGGTAGAGTATGTAGTTAGGTCCCTATCAAGGAGTAACTGGATCATGGGGATTTTTGCCTTCTTCCTCTGCACTGATTCCAGTTGTATAGCTGTGGGGTAGGGGTGCTTCTGAGCCTGTTAAAAACTTCTTGGATTCCTATAGTCCTCTCTGGCTATCAGATGATCCAAGGGCCCATCCCCCAGACATCAGCCACAAAATCTGGGGCACTAGATGTGTATATAAACTCCTTCCAGGGAGATGCTGGCAACTTAGAGCCAGCTAGAGGGAGATGGCAGAGGAGGTGTTCACAGGCTTTCCTGGTCACTGGGGAGGGTGGCAGTCAGCCGCTAGATGTGTGCTAATTAGAAGCCTGCATCAGGCAACAGCTTTTGAAGTATGCAAACAGACTCATTTTAGGGAAAGACTGGGAGATGGATGTTTTTGCCTGTTTCCTCTGTATTGAGCCCTGGGGGGGATAGCTGGTTAAGAACTGCCTTTTGTTTGCTACAGTACTGTGGGACTCATGAATGAAAGGCCCATTGGGTAATGGAGCCAAGCATTCTGAGAACTTGTCCCTTGGGTGGCAGCTGCAAAAACTGGAGTACTGACATGTACACAACCTCCTTCTAGGGAGGTACTGGCAATCTGAGGCAGACAGGAGGGAGAGGTTGGGGGAGGTGTCTGGTTGCATCCCTGATGTCCAGGGAGGATTGCTATCTGCCTCTAAATAAGTGCTAAATTAGAAGCCTGACCCTCAGGCAGCAGCTTCCAATGTGTGAAAATAGACTCCATTCAGAGAAAGACTGAGAGATGGGCAATTTTTGCCTGTTCCCTCTCTGTTGAGCCCTGGGATGATAGCTGCAATGCAGCTCATGCCTTTTAATACCTGCTTCATTGTTTGCTATAATCTAGCGGGTCTCATGGATGCAAACCTTGTTGGTTTTCAAAGCTAGGTGTTTGGGGGACCCATCATTTATTTGGGAGGCTTAAAAGTTGGCACATTAGATGTGTGGTCCAAACCCTTTGCTCCTCAGGGAGAAGCTGGGAGTTGGGGGCTCCCTCCTAATTGTATAGCACTGTTTTAGGGGTGGAGTTTATGACTGAGACACTGAGAGTGTTTTTCAGCCTTTCCTGCCCATTTCAATGTGAGAAAATTCTCATTTCCTGATGTGTAAGAGTCACTGAATTTCTTTTAGAGGGAATTGTTCCATATGTGAAGCTATTCATTCATTGTATCCATGGGAGCGGGAAAGTTCAGGAGCCTCCTATGTCACCATCTTTAAAGACTACTGAAGGGTTCTCCGTTATGATGCTTTATTCACATTGACTAATTTAATTTCTTATCACTGGAACATCCTTGAGCTTTCTTACCTCCAGGCATCTGTATACATTCTTTTCATTGCTTGGAATGCCCCTACCTGTGTTTCTTTTTAAGCAAATCTAATTCACACTTCATGGTCCAACTCAAAACCCTTCTCAATAAAGTTCTCCCTTTTAATATGGTAATTTTAATTGCTTTCATCTTTGAAGTCACATTGCATAGCTCCTTTATCCCTTCTTTCCCTCCTTCATTAGACTCTGTCTCTCAGTTTCTTGTTTTTCTATATTTTTACTTCTTTTAGTCATGAAATATTACTTACAGAGAGAAATGAGCGTAAATCTCACATTGTAACAAGTACTTCTAAAATGAACTTCTGTGTAATAATCCCCATGGAGAAGAACTAGAACATTACCAACACCCAAGAAGCCTCCCATGTGTTCTGTCCAACTGATAGCCCCCTTCTCCAACAGAGCTAACCCCTTCCCTTTAGAGTTTTACTATATATATGAATCCCTGAACATGATAGTTTAGTTTATATCTCTTTTTGAATTTTACATAACTTTAAATTGTGTATTTTCAGTTAAAAAGGTGAAACTAAATGCTAACCACCCCAACACACACTAATACAGTATATATTTGGCGTCTTTTATTTCCCTCAGCATTACTTACAATATTGAGCACATAAGTGATAACCACTACAATTAGTTTTATGTCTTTGTGGCATCTATACGTACTGTCGACTTGAACTGTTGATTAACTTTTGAATTAATATCAATAACTTGTCTGTTTTAACACCTTGCTTCTTTGAAGTCAATGGTTCATCTTAAATTGTTTTTACAGTCCCCTGTGTTGCTTCTTAAGGTTTTTTTTTTTTTTTCATTTTATTTAGTGCATTCAGACAACTGTTGCTTTTTTATGAAAGACTATGAAACAATGTTGAATGATCATTTGCAAGGATTCTCACTCAATAACTCACTATTACAATAGCCCTTTGAATTTTCTTCATAGTGCTTCTCACTATTTCATATTATATTGTTTATATGTTTTGTTGATTATTTTCTACATTACCACAAATAGAATATTAATTTTATTCCCTAAAGTTTAGGACAATACCTGTCACAAAATAGGTGCTAATGAATATTAATTGAATTAAGGAAATGAATGAATTTTTATAAGAATCAAGGAGTTAGAACTTTTTATGACATTGACTTATTATTGATATCTGTCATCTTTAGAAACCCTATTCAGTTCTCAACTCCTGTATTTCTGAAAGACATTTATTGTGAATTTGGCTAATTCTTTTATTTCTTGAGAATATAAACCTTCTCTGAGTCCAAAGTTTGGTCTGGAGAGTGAACAAGATCAGTTGTTACCTCTGACACAGGTTTAAAATGTTCTCCCTACAAAATGAAGGATGATTACATTTAGAGCTTTTTTTTATTAAATTCAAACAATAACATGATTAAGGTACTAATGTTTTCCCACAGTAAAAGTACGGTTTTTATTACTTTGTCATAATATATGATATATTCCTATTTGAAAAATATAGGGAAATGACGCCTGGTAGCTAACAACTATTGCACTGAACTCTTCAAAGCTATAAATCATTTTTTCATTGAAGGGTAGCATATTTACTGTTTTCACAGTTTGAGAAATTTATTAAATTTAACTTTGTTTTCTTGAGGACAAAAACGAGATATTTCCATCTTATCATCTTCTCATAATGTCCTAGTGTTGTCCATAGGAATTAACCATTTGGCAAGTGGTCATATTCCTTGAGCATAAATTTCTAAGAAGTGACAGAAAACTATAGCTTGGGAGGCTCCATATAAGGAACAAAATATACTGTGGAAGCATCTTATGTCTCAGTCTAGAAATTTTCTCCATATATTCTGAAGGTCTGTGGAGGAGTAAGGGGGAGTATTATACAAGTGGGGGAGTTGCAGCTCTCTTATCTACGTAGCAAATTGTCTTTGTCTTTGTGTTATTTGTATGCATGAGAGTTTATTTTATTGTTGTACATCAAAAGTTCTATGGAAATAGCTCACTGTGTCAATGCACACAGTTTCTATATCCATTCCTCTCTACTCTGCAGTAGAGCAGCTGAAATTACATCAAGGGCCCATGAATTCCCATGGTCCTGGTGCTCAGGATGTCATCTTTAACTCGGAGTATAATTGTTTAGTTCAGGCTTTGTCATCTAGTTGATGACAAACAACAAATGGATATAAATAGAGATGTTTACTATTTGCATTAGCACTTTTTAGTTTGTGGAAATCTTTGCAAAACATCTACAGCACAGCTCTTACTTTGTTGATGTCCAAGGTGGCAGACTTTCCTTCCCAGGGCTCTAAGGGTGCTTAGCTGACTGCACTGCTTCCTAAGCAAATATCAACCATATACTAAAACTTTGGGAAGTCAAAATTGGTTCCTCCTTATGAAAAGCTTTGGTGTACCTCATTTCTATTATTAAGTACTTTCTTCTATACAAGACTTTGTGAAGAAGGAATTCCAACCAGCTTGTATTATAGACATCTTAGTACTTCTAACCCAAGGAAAATATATCATGGTAGAAGGAATTCTTTAAACTACCTAACTGCAGCTGTTTCAATAATTTTTAGATTTTTTTTGGAGATGGTGGAGAGAAGAGTTAAGTCCGTAGTGTTGTCCCTGTGATCAATTGGAGTAAAATGAAAAACCCTGGGGCTGTCAAGACAAATATCTTCCCTTTAGCTATGATTTCTCTTGTAGCCACAACAGATGAAGGATCACATCAACCACACACACACACACACACACCACAAAGCACAGAAACACACACATGGCTTTTTATTCCAGTGTGGGCAGTCCAGTTACAGATCCTGACCAGTCTTATGAACTTCTCTATCAAAGAGTGTGACTTCAAAAAGAAAAAGAGTGTGACTTTGAAGGTAGATGATTTGCTGCCTGTTACAAGATGCTCCTTTGCATTGCATAGTTGTCTCTTGGGTGAACCATCTTTGTTTCTGAGCAGAAACAAACTCCAATGTAGTTTCCTGCATTAAGCTTTGTAGTTACCCCTCTGCAGTGGGGTATCCCATTTTCCTTGGCTTTCTTGCATATTTTTTCTTCTAGTCCTTAGGAAACTCCTCTCATCCACAGTATCTCATCAAAGCTCTGTTTCCTTCATAAATTGTTCCTATTTAATTCCAGTTTGCACACTGTACCCTTGCAGTGTGTTGAGCCAGACTTAAATGTGGAAGAATGAGCTATGGGAGTAAGATTGAGCTATCGAGAGGATGCTTCTGGGTTAGAGTGGGAGAGGGAGTTGGGGGGGGGGTGTTGGGTGTGTGTGTGTGTGTGTGTATACACGTACAAATATATACGTGCATGTATATATTATACATGTTCTTTATACATGGGAAACAAATTAATATGTTTTTGTGAAACAGTGCAATTGACCATGTGTGGATCTTGAAGCATTTTCTCTGGGATGACAACAAGTTACAAAGAATATGAAATAAGCAAAAACCTACATGTACCTAACAACTTAAATTTAAAATTTATAAAGTAGGGGCTTCCCTGGTGGCTCAGTGGTTGAGAATCTGCCTGCCAATGCAGAGGACACGGGTTCGAGTCCTGGTCTGGGAAGATCTCACATGCCACAGAGCATCTAAGCCCATGTGCCACAACTACTGAGCCTGCGTGTCTGGAGCCTGTGCTCCGCGACAAGAGAGGCCACAACAGTGAGAGGCCCGCGCACCGCGATGAAGAGCAGCCCCCACTTGCGGCAACTAGAGAAAGCCCTCGCACGGAAACAAAGACCCAACACAGACAAAAAATTAATTAATTAATTAGAAAAAAGAACTTTAAAATTTATAAAGTAAAGATTGACAGAATTATAGGGGAAAGTTGACAAATCCACAGTCATCTTGGGATATTTCAGTATCTCCCAAAATTTGATAACTCAAGCAAACCAAAAATATGCAAGAAGAGAGGAGATACAAATGACTTATATAATAGTTACTTAACATAGAGTGAATGTTATATATCACATCACTACACCTATCTTAGTACTATAGGCATAATTTGTAATAGATATTTAAATGAAAAATATTACATATTAGAAAGTGAAATAATCAGCTATGGTGTTTTCTCTACATGACCCTCAACTAAAGTTGTTTGTTTTTTTTTTTTTCTTTTTACATATAGCCAAAAACCATGGTCCCATTGGGAAAAAAAATCAGAAAAATTGTTTCATTAGCATTTCATAAGCAACTTAACCTAATTTAAGTAGAAATAATGTGGTTAATCTGTTAGTATTATCTAAATAGAACACAACAGACAGGTAGTGCATTGGGCATTATGTATACACTAAAGAAGTGGTTTTCAAAGTTAGCCTACATTGGACTCGCCTGGAGGGCTTCTTCGGACAAGAGTGTTGATCCCACCTCCAAAGTTTCTGATTCAGGAGGACTGAGATGTGGCCCCAGGAATTTGTTACCTAACAAATTACCAGGGGATACTGATGCTGCTTATTGGGGACCAGACTTTGGAAACCACTAAACTAGAGTTCAGAGAAGCAGCAATTTATCGAGCATAACTCAAGTGGCTCAGAGAAGTTCCTTAGCCTTCCTGATATGCTTACATTAAATATCTTTTAGAATATTCAGTATTTGAATAGGCTTTCCCACAAATGGGAAGTCCATTTAAAACATAAAAGCAGCATGCATCAATTGGCTAAGTAAGAGCATTAGCAATGGTCTAGGTTATTCCTCCCAGTTTTGCTTTTTATTTTTCTACCTTTTACTTATATAGTCTAACCCTTGAGCCTCAGAGTTTGGGACATCTTAAGTGGTTAAATAAGGCATCCCTAGGAAACTAGCTAGGTTCTGATGAAATCTCAGTCGGTGTTTCTAAAGCATGTGAGCAAACGGCTGAGGCATCAGAATTTCCCATGGTGCATTTCAGACATGGGTTGACATAACAACAGTCCTGAGTGTATAGTACAGAGCAATGTTTTAAACTGGAACAGCAAATGTGAGAGGATGGACACATTTGCAATCCTGGTTTGAAGAGAACAGTCAGAATGTGAACTCTATAGAGAGATGCTTGTTTGTTAACTACCAAAAATGAGAAGGCTTTACATTTCAGATGATACTAAACTTTCTCCATCACCCAAAGCCCATATGCCTTTGCACCAGAATATGCTCTACCTTCTGATTCCTCTCTAAAGGATTCAAAAATCTCCCTAGAAAAGTTAGTTCTTTTCCTAAGTTTGTCTCTTACGTACTTTCATGAATAATATAAAACAGTATTGTACAGTGGCTACTGGCTTACCTGTTTCCTTCTAAACTGGAAGATCCTTGAGGGCAGAGAGCATTTATTTTTGTCTTCAATTATCATGCACACAACATTGTGCCTAAGTATATATCTGCTCAGTAAATATTTGTCCAGTGGAAGCCCTTCAAAAGCAAAGATCTCTTCTTGTCCGTCAGTCAGCACGTCATCCCAGCCTTATACTGGATTATTATTTATGAAGTTAAACTGAAAGGGCACAGCAGGAGAGTAACCCTAATGTCTCCCAGTATTAGATTTGTGGGAGAGAAATAAATTCCCAAACCAGATAGGACCTTATTCCCTGCTGAACCACTCTGTGGACAGGCAAATAAAACCACCTGCTCTTGATCCAATACAGAACAGATGGTAGCTGGTGCCACAAGGAGCTGTCCTTGCTGTGCCACCTCTGTCCCCTTGCCACCATCTCCCCACACCATCTCTGCCCTCCGTCACTGCATTTTATTTTGTTGTTCCTTGTTAACCTGTGGCACTGGTTAAAGCCACAGCCCCACGCTGCCGCCATGGGATGTAAATTGGCAGCCCCAACACAAACCCTGTCTCTGAAGAGGCACTTGGTTGGCAGAGTGAAAACAGAGTGACGAGATGCCATCTGCATTTCCTACTACAGAGCTCAATTAGTTGATTGATTTGTAACACTTTAAAAAACATTTTCTAGGCAAAGCAAATTAGGAGAGTGTTTTATAATGTATTCGGTTTAATTAAGACTGCACTAAGTGGAGTACTTTGCTTCTTGGTTCCAGAAAAAAATATCACAAGGAAGTCACATACTGTATTGATTTTTAACCCCCCACCCCCAAGAAGGAGTAAAATAACATTGTTAAAGGCTGCATCATCTAGAGCTACACAAGTGCACCTCTTTAAAAGGTTTTCTGTAATTGCAAAGTAGAAGATTGGATGGCAAGGGAAGACATTAGGATATGGCTTGAAATAGGGAAGTGGGGGGGAGCTGGTAACAGGCTCTGAATTTGAATAACCAACACCTGCTCCTTGTTGCGCTGAAAAATGCTTTTATCATCTGGAGGGGAAAGAAAATCTGAAAACATTCCAGATCAATTCAGAGGCTTAGAAACAAGTTGGAAATGCTATATATATATATATATATATATATATATATGTGTGTGTGTGTATGTATGCATGTATATATATGTATGTGTGTGTATGTATGTATGCGTGCATGCATGTGTATGTATATATATGTGTATGTTTGTATATATATACATACACACATGCAGGTCTTTACTAATAAGGTAAATGCATAAACAACCTCCTGATATGACATTTTTCCGAGTTTGGATAATTTTACATGTTAATCCAGATTCTCCCTCTCACATCTTTTTTTAAAATTTTATTTATTTTTGGCTGTGTTGGGTCTTCATTGCTGCACAAGGGCTTTCTTTAGTTGTGGCGAGTGGGGGCTACTCTTCCTTGTGGTGCGCGGGCTTCTCATTGCGGTGGCTTCTCCTGTGGCAGAGCACGGGCTCTAGGCACATGGGCTTCAGTATTTGCAGCATGGGGGCTCAGTAGTTGTGGTGTGCGGGCTCTAGGGCGCATGGGCTTCAGTAATTATGGCATGTGGGCTTCAGTAGTTTTGGCACGTGGGCTCAGTAGTTGTGGCTCACGGGCTCTAGAGCACAGGCTCAGCAGTTGTGGCGCACGGGCTTAGTTGCTCCACGGCATGTGGGATCTTCCTGGACCAGGGCTCAAATCCGTGTCCCCTGCATTGGCAGGCAGATTCTTAACCATGGCGCAACTAGGGAGGTCCCTCCCTCTCACATCTTGAACTGTCCCTACAAGGCTGCTTTCTCTGAATTCCTGTTGCCTGTCAGCGTTACCAAATGCAAGAGGGCTTCCAAATTGTTAGTCATCTGATTAAACCCTCAAATTATTGGAGACATTTGCATGGGTAATTATGATTTTTTAAAAGCACTTTGTTTGCATTGCTCTTGTCTCAGTTTCTTCAAAGCCAATTACTGAGAAATTGATTGGATTGGTTTGATTTTTGAAATCATTTGGAACTTCAGAACACATTCCCTTTGCATAATTTTTTTGAATGTGAAACCAAAACAAAACAATGAAAGGAATACCCTGTGGAACTCTGTAGATTTCACATCTTCAGAACTTGTGTAGCATGCTACTAAGTGATTAAAATTAGTAGTAGAACAGGAATAGTTATTTTTCGGTAGAAGAAGAGGTCAAAGTAGACCAGTTGAATGGACGGTTTCAGCTGCATCTCACTTGGCTAAATCAGTAATACTCAGCAAGGCAAAGTTTCTCCTGATTCTGTTGGCGTTCTCTCCTGCCTGGAACCAGAAGGATACTGTTAATACTACTGTCCCATATCACAGAAGATTCTTTTTCTTATCACAGATATTTTATAATACTTCATTACTTAACTTCTTTTGGGGGGATTGAAAACTGACCAACAATGTGAGTTCTGCAATCCACTGTAGGAAATACATCCATAATGAGGTTCTGACTTCTTATCTCTCGTCCTTCCCAACCTACACACACAAAGGATCTCAAAATAATGCCTCGACTTTGTCCATTCACTTTTTATAAGGTATGCCATAAATTAAACAGGAGAAACAATTACCACCAGTTTCTTAAGGTAGACAATTGCTTAAAAAATATTGTGGGCAAATACTTGTTGGGTATTAATGTCTTAAGACTGATACTATTCTGTGTAAACTACCAGCAGCTCATCTCTCAGTGTTTGCTATGTGTGAATACCTCAAAAGGACTTTTCAGATTAACACATTCATGTGATTCTATTCTTAAGAGGACCTCTAGTCACCCTACATTTCCGAAGACAAAGATGCTAAAAGATACCTCTGTGGGAACCCACTGATGCCATAAAGTATGTTTTCATTAAACATATAATGAATCCAAGCCAAAAAAGAAGGAAGACAATATAGTAGTTCCAATTTTAAATATTACTAATGGGACTCGGAGTAAAAGTAATTGCTATTTCATTACAGAAATGTGTACCCCGATGCACAAATGCCTGACAGAGGATAATGACATTGGACACCAAAAATGTTCTGTGGCCGCTGGGAACGTTTGACAGTAATTTACGTGTTTAATTGAGTTGCCTGAAAAGCTCATCGTGCAATTACATGTTCACTTAGGTGCTCAAATAGGTACTGAAAATACCTATGTTTCACTTGTACCTAGTGTCCAAATTGCTGCTGCAAAAACTCTTTCCATTTACTTCTGTGTGGGACTCTACATATGATTGCACTTGGTTTAAAATGCCTTCTGCCCTTAGGTCTGATGGCTCAGCTGCTCTGAGCACTGTTGCGATACAGACTATTTATGGAACAATATTGCCCTCTGGCAGTGAGGCAGCCAGTGGTTTTAATAACTGTTTTATGTCATTTTGACAGCTTTTAAACTAGTCACACCCAGCAGTTTAGGCCAGAAGGGAAACAGTGAATGCCTGCAGGAGTTTTATATTACAAAACGTGTATGTGTGTTTATACAAGGAAGACGCTACAATTCTTGCTTTAAAGAAAAGCTGCATCCCCAAGAGGCAGACTGAATTTTTTCCTGTAAAGCTGAGAAAAGGGCAAATAATAACCACAATATTGGGCTCATGGTATAAGCAAAGGAAATAACCATCTCCCTTATAGAAATCCACGGGCTGGAGCGCCACAGAGATCAACCCTGTGAGCTGATCACAAAGCTTCTTCCAGTATTGCTTGTTCAGATGCTCGTGGAATCAAAACAGAACTGCGGGGTCACGTCTGATCCTTTGGATTGAATCATCTTGAGGAGTGTCTGGGCTTCGTGGAAATGACCCAGAGCCGCTCACTGAAGCTGGAGAAATCAAAGACGTGGCAGCAGCTGCCAGTTCCTGGAGGGCATCTCAGCTGCTCTCAGCCACTTACTCAGAGTGAATGCCTCCCAAAAGCCAGGTGGGCTTTCCCAGCTGCGGCTGGCATTACACGGGGGGGACTCTGCTATGTTTAGAAGTGCAGCTTCCTCACACAGCTGAGAAAATCACAGCTCTGGAAGCAGCCTCCTTTCCAGCCCAGTGGGTTCTGCTGAAAGCATTTCTGGGATGGCAGAAGGCAACTCTGGTTCTCATATCGAGCGTTGCGACTGGAAAGTCAGGCCTTGCAAGGAGACTCCAAGCATCCCTCCTCACTCCCCCGATCCTTCTTCCCCCTGTAGACTGGTCCTCCGTCTCTGGGGCAGAGTGCAGGCAGAGTGCAGGCGAGGGGCCAGGAGGGCCCCTGAGGAGAGGGAAGAATAGATAAATGTAGCAATTCGGGCTTTTACTTCCGGTGCACACCCAGCAACACCTTCTAGCAAAATACCTGGAAGTACTCTGCACACTAATTTTCAACTATATTTCCTGAATGTGCACAGACGCTGTGGTTTAGAAAGGACAGTTTTTGCAATTATAATTCAATAATGCGGAAATTAAAGATTTGGAAGTTGGGCTTCCCTGGTGGCACAGTGGTTGAGAATCTGCCTGCTAATGCAGGGGACACGGGTTCGAGCCCTGGTGTGGGAGGATCCCACATGCCGCAGAGCAGCTAGGCCCTGTGAGCCACAAGTAATGAGCCTGCGCGTCTGGAGCCTGTGCTCCGCAATAAGAGAGGCTGCGATAGTGAGAGGCCTGCGCACCATGATGAAGAGTGGCCCCCGCTTGCCACAACTAGAGAAAGCCCTCACACTGAAACGAAGACCCAACACAGGAAAAATTAATTAATTAATAAACTCCTACCCCCAACATCTTCTTAAAAAAAAAAAAAGATTTGGAAGTTAAAATATGAAAAAAAAACCCACCAAGAAGCATTAGTACTATAAAAGGAGAGAATATAATTGTGCTAGATTCAGAAAACCGAGTTTAAATGAAGCCTAGAAAGGAATGTAAAACTCCTTCTGCAAATGCTGAAACGAGAGTCAATAACATAATTAAATTTATTATGTATAATCATTTAGATTAAAGTTTTGAATTTTTCTAAATTGTCCTTTTTAAAAATGTTGTTAAATTGTTATCGTTCAAGTACAATCTCAATGGAAAAGGAATGGATTTAGCTTAGAAAATTAAGACAATTACTTTAATTGTGCAAGAAATAAACAAAAATAGCTTCAATTACATGCTCAACTGAGAAAAAAAGTTTATGTGAGTCTATTTTAGCTGACTCAAGAATATATGCTACATGTATATCCACACCTTACAAGGAAAATGCCAGAAAAACCTCAGGGTTGTCACTGAATGTGAAACAAAGCAGACAAGGAGAGAGGGTTAGGGCTGCAGTAGGGTGAACCCACGTTTCTAAGCAGACACAGCCCAGAGAAAGCTAGAAAGCCCCAGCCAACCGTTCAACTACTGATCCTACCACGCAACTTATTTTCCAAATGATTTCAAAAGAAACTAATGACTCCGAAAGCAAAGCAACTCATTTTCCCTGGGAAATGGCTGCAGGAAGAGCTTTGATTTCCTCCCCGGCACGTATTGTCGCAAAGTTTTCCCCAAAATTCCCTACTTAGGCACTACGTTTCAGTTCACAGAGGTTCTCCTTCCAAGAGCTGTGTGGGACAGGAAAGATGCAAGAGGACACACGGTGGACACTTTTCATTTTGTTCTGTTTGGTTTCCTTGTGTGGTCAGAGGGGCACGCTTCACATCTAGAAGCGTAATTTAGGGAATAAATTGAGTATGCCAGTGTTGATAGAATAAAAGCCCCAGCTATTTCTAAGTTTGAATAATAACAATGATAATATTGGTAATGATAGCATTGATAGCAATGATAATGTCACTACTTTTTAGAAGATTTTGATGGACGAACTACTGCTCATAAATATGTCTCTTAAGAATCACAGAATTCCTGTGAGGCAAGTGTTATTACTTCCAGTTTACTCATATGGAAAATAAGGACGAGGGAGGTTATGTTGATTGTTGAAGGGCCAGAGCTAGTAAGAATTTGAACTCTGGTCTGTCTACCCCCAAATCTATGTGTTATAACCTTGTGCCACTTTTATTTCTCCAGATTAAAAGAGGAATAGGTGGTCTATGGTAGATGGTGTTACTGACCATGATTCTTAACGCTCCGTGTACCCACACCCTTTGCCATATGACTTTGGAGCTGCTTCTACTAAAGGAGAAGAGTCTATTTCCCCAACTCACCCCCTTTGATCTTGGGTTTAGCCATTTGACTTGCTTTGGCCAATACAGTGAGGCAGAGGTGACAGCATGCTGCCAGCTCTCAGCCCAGGCTCTCACTGGCCCTGATGCCTCTGCTTGTTCTCTCACTCCCTGTCATGCCTTTGAGAAGACCGTGCCCTGGTTAGCTTGCTGGTCCGAAGAGGAATGCAAGGGACATGTGGGACCGAGCTGCCCTGGTTGACCTGCTAATAAACCTCAGACGATCCAGAGATGCATGAACACTAGTAAATGATCATTGCCATCTGTTTTGGAGTGTTTTCATAATTACTAAGGCAACAGATACCCCCTTCTGTGGTCTAGTTTGCAGAATATGTGCTGAATGAATGGGTATGCGCACACATACGTATGTATATACACATAGCTAATTGAGTATAGGCGTTAGTGTCTTACATCCAGAAAATCATTTGGTGCAAATAAATATTTTATTATCAAAGGAGAGGGCGTTTCAGTATTACTTTCCTTTGGAAAACTATTGATCCTTTCTCAATTCCTCCATTAAATGCCAAGGAGATGTTTTTTTTTTTTTTTTTTTTTTGCGATACGCGGGCCCCTCACCGCCGTGGCCTCTCCCGTTGCGGAGCACAGGCTCCGGACGTGCAGGCTCAGCGGCCATGGCTCAGTGGCCCAGCCACTTCGCGGCATGTGGGATCCCCCCGGACTGGGGCGCGAACCCGTGTCCCCTGCATCGGCAGGCGGACTCCCAACCACTGCGCCACCAGGGAAGCCCCAAGGAGATGTTTTAAGACAGTTTAGCTGCTTAACTCTGGCTTTGGTCTTTGGTGGATTTTTCCTGATAACTGACACTTAAAGAGACACTCTTTGGGCTGCTGACGCATCTCAGTAAGAGAGAGGCATCTTGACCCCTGCAGGGCAGCGACAGTCCAGCGCCCCGCTACCAAATTCCATCCTGGTGACTCTCAGCTGTAGGGCTACCCGAGGTGTTTTTGACTTTGACTTATCACTGTTGATCTTGTTCAATGTGAATTGGGAAGTAACTTTGCAACATCAGAGTCTGCCATCAAGTGGCATCATGTCATTTTATAAGACACCAGGCAAAGGCCAAACACAGAAGGAAAAAAGCACATACATACATTCACACGCACATAGGCACATACACATTTCACAAGGCATTTGATGCTGTTCTCAGATTGTAATTGGGTCAGAGTTTTGGGTAACTTTGGCTTTTGGTATATTGACCTGTGTGGTGCTTGAAATGATTATTGATACAGTCATAGCTATATTCTTAGACTATGACTAAGTATATAAGATGAAGTGGAGACCTGGCTTAATTTTGACAGAAATCACAATCATGCCTTAAAAAGGTAAATTTTTGTCTTAATATTCTGCTTAATATGGTTCATGTTAATCTCACTGAGAAAAGTGAATTTGGGTCAATTGTTACAAACAAAGGCAAGCTGATGTATTCAAAGGCCAGACAGTTTTATGGCCAATTGATTCATTTAAAGTAGTGTTTGCTTTTCTAATGTATGTGTAAAAATGTACGTTATGATAGTAGGAAATCTGTGAAATACGCCCTAATTTTATAATATCAAAGTAGGAAATTAGCATAGTTTTATTTGATATGGGTTAGAATTTCAGTAAGATTTGTATAATTTCAATAACATATTAAAGAGTTTCATTTTTCAATGGAAAGGTTCCAGGGTTTAGAATAGGATATGCCCTTCAGCCTTGGTGGTTTGAGGGGGAATTACAGTAGATGTTCTCTCTGGAGGGGAAACTGATCAAAAGTGGTCAGCCAGTTGAAACAAAGCCCTACCATTCCACAGAAGAGAAATGTGTGAATGAGGGAAGGCTGAGTGTATCATGTGTATCATAGGCCATTTTTACCTTGTTAAACTTGCAAACCAACTAGGTACAATCTAGTATTTATGTTCCATTTTGTAGTCCTTCTATGTCTTCTATTTTTTCTAATTTTTTCCGTGATATCGATCTGGTTAGACGAACACCACTAATACGTGGCATCATTAACATGTCCTGATTTAGTTGACTGTTACAAAGGATATTTATTGGTTCTGTGTTGATCCGTTCAATACTATCTTGAAATCCATTGTTCTCTACATGGATGTCTAATGGGCATCTAAGAATTAACTGTCTGAAGAAAACTCTTGACTTGTCTACTTCTACCCAAAACTGTTTTTCCCCAGTCTTTCCCACCATCATAAATGGTCTCACCATTCACCCATTTCTTCAGGTCCAAACCTAGGAATCATCCTTGCTTTCTCTCCTTCCCTCGCACCTCGCCTCCAATCCATGTGCGAGCCCTACCAACTCTAACTTGAAAATATATTTTCTCCCAGTGTCACAGTAGTTCAAGGCACCGCCATCTTTCATTTAAGCTGTTCATGGGTTTCCCTGATTTCACTCTTTCCCCCCAATATTTGCTTCTAACACAGCCCCCAGAGTGTTTTGTTTTTTTTTAAGCACAAACAGATTATATTCATTCCTTGCTCGGAACCCTTCAGTGGTTTCCTAGCACCTGCTGAATAAAATCTAAAATTTTCATCTCAGCCTACAGTGACCTTTAAGATTTAGTCCCTGCTCTTCTCTCCAGGGTTTTCTCCTGCTACTCTCTGCCCTGTTCACTCTATCCATGCTGGCCTTCCTCCTCTTCCCCAAACATTCCATGCTTCTTCCCCACTCAGGGCCTTTCCACTGCTGTTCCTTCTGCCTGGAATACTGCCCGACCCCATCTTCTCTGGCTCACTTTCTCACTTCCTCCAGGTTTTGTCTCAAATGCCACCTCCTCACGGAGATGTCCCCTAGCTGCTCAATCTAACACAGCCCTCCAAGCTCTGCACACTCTTACTCTTGGCCTTCACTGTAGTGCAGTCTGCCCCCATGGACAGCTGGATGGGTGCTTCTTTCTACGAAGCTGATTCTGGCTGCAATTGCTAGCTTTTAACAATTATTACTTTTTGAAATGTGGACAAAAGGGCTCCCGCTGCCACTTCCAACACTGAGCTCAAGGCTCTATTCTTTCCTGTTCAAATTTATAATTCTATTACCACTTTCCTGGCTCCTCACATATGGACCAATGTGACTTCCACATTATAGTGGTGACTCCCCTGTTTACCCATGATGTGTGTTCTAATTTGCATTACAGAAACACTCATTATGGCAGAGCGCATGGTATCGGTTTGTAAATGCATGAGAAATGGCACAAACTGGAGTGATACATGCAGCTGATTACAGGAGGAGAATTCTCATTTTTCAATCCATACATTCTACCTTTGACTGTTCTTCATATGCTGTTTGCATATGTTTATGTGTTTCTTCTGTTAGAAAACCAATAGTTAGTGAGACCCAAAAGTGAAATAAAGTGAACATATTTACAAAAAGAAGAAATATGCCAAGTGAGATATATCACAGATATATATGTGTGTGTGTGTCTGTGTGTGTGTGTGTGTGTGTTAATAGATCAGTTGATCAATCTCCTCCTTGGCATAACTTAATCCAGTATTGTTTCACATCACAGTGACAATCTATACGATACAAATATTTACCCTTTTATACTTTCAAGAGAAGCAGAGGTAATACAAATGTATATACTTGTGTTTTTTACTTCCTTTCATGGAACCATTAAAATATTCAGGAGAGACAGAGAGAGGGAAAGAGAGGGAAAGAGATAGGCAATAAGGAAGGAGGGAGGAAAAGGAAAATAAATATCACTCTTCTTCCTCTACTTGAAGACAACTATGTGTGTGAATTTCATTTGTTAATTATTATCCTACCCCCATCCCCAGTGAAGCCTCCTTTTTAGTGTGTGCCTTGGCATTGATTTTACAGGTCCAGAGAATTTCTCTAATTTTTCTGCTGCCTGGAAATCCCCAAACTGCATCTCACAGTTCTCTCTAGAGCCTTCTAAAATCTCTATGTTGCCTTTGGCGATTTCTAATGACCCTTGTGATGTTGAGATTTCTTTATGAGAACCAAAGCTCTGGCCATCATCATAAGCCTTGTCTGTCAGTGTCATTTCTTCTTATGGTTTCCTCCTCACTGCTTAGACTCTTAGCGTTCTTTCTTTAGACTCAAGCTGGCTTTTTCTAAGAGAAAGACATTTTTCTTTTGGCGACCCAACTTAATATTCCTTTTCAAAGATGAGGGAACATTTCCATCCCTCTTCTAGTCCTTAAGTAAATTGGTTATTTCATAAACAGTGGGATAAACATTCACAATTGTCAAATTTTGAAAAAATCAAGTGAAGTCTTTTTATTAATATCTCTTATTTTCTACTGAAGTTAAGGGTAAGCATTAATACTGGTATCTTTGGCTCTCTGATAAGGAGGTTCCTTTTCCTTAAAAAATTGGAGTACTCGGAACCACCCTCAAAGCTAATCTGAAGAAGAATGATTCCCCCGAAAAAGATGTCTTCACGATCAAGCTTTGTGGACTTGACATAGAAAGATTCCCAAAGGAAAGAGATGATTTGACCCGTGTTTTATTACTTAGATAACTAATGGTGATGATGGACAATTACAACAATCCTTTTCTTATGCAAGACACTGTAATAGTTACTTTTTGCTACATAACAAGCCACCTCATAATATAATAACCTAAAAAGCACATGTCTCTCCATGTGCTGCCTCCACCTCCAGCCCAGGCTTGTTCACAGGGTAGAAGGGATCCACCCAGCCAGAGAGGGCAAGCCCCAGGGCACAAGCACTTCTCAAGTCTCTGATTATGTCATGTTTGCTACTGTGCCATTGGCCAAAGCAAATTACATGTCCAAGCCCAGATTCAAGGAAGGAACTCTCCCACCTCTTCATGGGAGGAACTGCAAAGAATTTGTATACATTTTTGGCAATCTACTATAGACACCAAAAATGAGAGGGTGACTTCTCTTTTCTATTATAAAGGTTACAGAGTAATGCAAAATTCATACTTTCTCTGGATAGTGAGTAATTACGTTTTATGTGTCCTCTTACTCTTTTTGTCAAAGCGTGTATGGATCATCTTTTGGGAGGAATAGCAGAACCCTTGTGGTGCACCGCATTCTAAGGATGCTGGTGACAATTTATTCAACCCAGGACAGCTGCCTCGGGTTGTACAGGCTGTGCACTGCACAATGTAGGAGATGCTGTTCACACCATATTCTTAGTAATTTTCCATATTTGTGATAGTAATTTCTTGGCAAACAGTAGTTAAATTTCTTGAGGAAAGGACGTTTATTTCTACATCTTACAAAAGTGACTTTTTGGCTTGTGACTTATGCTGACAAGCCCATCCTTTCTGAAATAAAGAGAGACTTGTTATAACAAACGGTGAGGAAGTCCCCAGCTTGCATAGATTATCTTTAGCTGCTCATTTCTTTCACCTTGAAGTGCTTGTCTTTTTCCATTTCCTAAAGGGCAAAGCCATCCCAGTCTTAAGTCTTGTAGATCGTGTTTGTTAACATTCATATTTACAAGCCAACAATTTCACAGTTTAAAATTACATTTTCTATGCTGTTTGACTCTCCAAATCTGGGGTTGTTTCTCTCTCAACTCCACTTTGCTGGAAGTTCATCACTAAAAGATTTTTCTTTTTCTGTTTTACTATATATATGTATGTTTCTGCTACTTCCTTTGACTTTTGATTGCCAAAGACACTCATAACCCTCTGTGTTCCTGGAGGTTGTAGTGTTGTCTGTTGGAATCAGAAGCTTTAAGGTTATTTTGGAGATCGGGATGCGCTACAATCAACTAAGCATATCTAGCGAGCCTCCATTTTCTGCGGGTTTAATGATGCGTGTTGAAGTTCGTTTGAAAAAGTCAGCTGTATATTTTAACACAATATGTTCTATTCTAATACAGAAATACTTTATTACTGGGGTTTTTATGCTGTATTTGTTCCATTTATTCAAACCATTTATATGTACTAAGAATCCTTTCAGGAGAGTTTTTACAATCCTTAGTTGTTGTTTTTTTTTTGCGGTACGCGGGCCTCTCTCTGTTGTGGCCTCTCCTATTGCGAAGCACAGGCTCCGGACGCACAGGCTCCGGACGCGCAGGCTGAGCGGCCATGGCTCACAGGCCCAGCTGCTCCGCGGCATGTGGGATCTTCCCAGACCGGGGCACGAACCCGTGTCCCCTGCATCGGCAAGCGGACTCTCAACCACTGCGCCACCAGGGAAGCCCACAATCCTTAGTTTTTATCTAAATTACAAATTCCATTGTAGCAACTTTGGAAACTTTGGCGTAAAACCACAGTGCAATTGTTGGATAAGGAAGGGGTGCAGATAACTTCATGGTTTATTTCTATGTTAACCAAGATTTTCCATCCATTGAAATAAGTATCATGAAGCATTCAAAAATACGTATCTATGAGCAGCCGCCATTCATAAAACTATATGTTAGAGTTCGGTATGGTATTAAAATTGGTTGCAAAAGCAAAATGAGGCAATAAATAGGAAATAAAAGGTGTGTATGCGTGTGTCTGTGTATAGCATTACAGTCATTACAAAAACTAACACTGAGTCTCTGTCTTAACTTCCTCTGAAAGAGCTTAAATTTCTATGTAAGAGTGAATGAGTGACAAACAAGGAAGGTCAGAAAGTGCTTAAGCTTGTTTGTCTTCCTGAGAGGATGTTAGCGGTAAATTTGAAACACATGTATTTTTCACTGATAACTGGCTCACATTCCTCAAAATATTAAAGTCCCCAGGTGGACGCACAGATGTGTGTGCATACACACAAACGTACATACACACAAATATATGCTTTATTTTTGCATTTGAAGAAGGTTTATCTCACAAATGTTTCAGTCCGCTATTAGCATAATAATGCTGCATAACAAACTAGCCTAAAACTCAGTGACTTACAGCAAGAAGCACTTATTTACTTTTAAATTTAGATTGGCTGAAGCAGCTCTGCCTCAGGTTGGTCACTGGACCTTGTCCTCTGCCTCAGGTTGGACACCTGGCCTTGGCTTCAGACTAAGGTCTTGAAGGAAGAGCTCAGTTCCATTCCATGTGTTTTACTCTAAGGTTTAAGATAAAGGGACAGCAACTTCCTGGGACATACCCTCCTCATGACAAATAAACACAGAGCCAAGCCAGACATCCAAGCATATTGAAGGCTTCTGCTCATGTCACATCTGTTGACAGTCCTTTGACGAAAGGAAGTCTTGTGCTCAAACTCCAAATTAGTGAGGCATGAAAATGTTTTCTGTCTACAAGGGCATGAGAAGAGCCATAAATATTGACGAAACAATAACCTGGTGTTTCACATTGATCTGAGAAATATTATAAACTGAAATTCCTATAGAGACTGGCAGGAACCATTTGAATAAAACAGTCTAGGTGGGGAATGAAGCAAATAGCCAAGGGAAGACACCCTCGGAAGGAGACAGCAGGAGCTCAGCTTCAAAGATTATTGCTTCGTAGGAATTCCCAGGGACTTTCTGCCAACCATTTGATTTTTAGAAAGAAGACATAGAGATTCAGAATCTTACGTTAAAATTTTTCATTTTTAAGTGTTGGAAAACAGTTTACTTTTTAAAAATTACATTTGAGCCAAACAAAAAAATGTGCAGACCAGATGTATGTAATGCGGAGACTGCCATTTGCAATCTTTGATCAGAAGTCTCTTTCTGTTACCAGTACACAACCCTGTAATTACACACTTAAGAAAGTTTTAAAATCTTTCTTTTGTGTCCAACAGCAAGGCCACAATTTCACCCTACCACAAGTAGGATTAATATTGGTCAGCCTCTTTGGCCTATCCCTCCGTAGAGCCTCCTAAAAATTATATATATATATATATATATATAT
>NW_020185334.1:375435-387388 GCF_003031525.2 Neophocaena asiaeorientalis asiaeorientalis | reverse complement strand
TATAGCATATAATAATACAATATTATATTACTAGAGAGCCATGTAGTTTACACAGTGCTTTCAAGTACCTACCTTGACTTAATCCTTACAGAAAATGGTGGTGTTATCATTTTGTAGATGAGAAAACTGGAACTCAGGAAGATGGTGATTTTTTTCCAAGGCCGTAGCAGGACTAAGACTCTAGGTCATTTAACTCCTTCCCAAATGGTGAGGAGGTTAGATAATCATAGATCTACAAAACGCCAAAGCTGTTTTGGCTACTGTTATGATTTGATTCTAATATTTAGTATGTAGTAGAGTGGTACTTTTCAATATCTTCCCTTTTATAGGCTTTTAAATCCTTTCTTTGATGGAGAGCTAGTGAAAGCCCTACAAGGTCATCACGATGTTGCTATTACCCTGTTTTACACTTTAAGTTACATCTGCTCTTTAAACCTCATTCCCATCAGATGGTTAAATAATGATTATCTTGTCTAGAAATAATTGGTTTTGTTTTGTGGTTCCACTTGACCCCCAGTGACACGATGCAGCTTTAGAATGTCACAGATTTTAAGCTGTAAAGAGATAATGCTACTTTTTTAATAAGAGAAATATGATGATTTAGTGTTTAGAACATATTCCTAAAAATGAGGGGATAAAGATGGATTCTCCTGCAAATCAGCCATGCAGTTTTCAGCTGTGACATTTCATTTTACTCTCTGGATTGTCTGAGGAAAGTAAGATGATGCAAAAGCACTGGGAGCTCTTTAGAAAGACACAGTTTTAATCCAGGTTCACATTACTAATCAATTAATCAGATCAATTCCCCGCTAACTCATTCTAACAATCCAAGCTCTGCTAGCCAAGGATATTTCAGTGATTTACTTTCATATTTAATAGAACTGTGCAGTCTTTCAATCGCAGATTGATAACCTGAACATTATAAAGCTCAGTGTTCGGGCTTCCCTGGTGGCGCAGTGGTTGAGAGTCCGCCTGCCAATGCAGGGGACACGGGTTCGTGCCCCAGTCCGGGAAGATCCCACATGCCGCGGAGCGGCTGGGCCCGTGAGCCATGGCCGCTGGGGCTGCGCATCCGGGGCCTGTGCTCCGCAACGGGAGAGGCCACAACAGTAAGAGGCCCGCGTACCGCAAAAACAAAAAAAAAAGCTCAGTGTTCAAGGGTTTGGTTTTTTTTTTCATGAAATTTGCTGATAAAAGACACCCTTTTAGGAGGTGCTGAGTGTATCTCCCAAATTACAAATAAAGCAAAATAATGAATAGATATAATGAACAGTATTGCACTTGAAAGAAGTTACTAATTAGTTCCAAAGCAAAGTTTACCAAATAAGAAAGAAGAAGATGACGGGGAGATGCAGTTTCCACTTAATTTCCTTTCCCAGTATTGTGCTGCTGTTTTGTTACTAATTTCTCCCTTGGAGCAACTAGTCAGTCTTCCATCAAAGGGAAGCGATAGTGATGTATGTTTTGCACATAGTAAAATCTGTCTGATCATGGCTGCTAAAAAGGAAAATATTTTCTCTCCTTCCCTCTTCCCGTGTTTCTTCGATGAAATAAAATATCTTCCCTTGGAGGTCAGAGGATTCTGCCGTTTCTTCTTCCAGGGCTCTAAGACCGTTGCAACCACCTGCTTTGAAACTTGCTTTGTTTTTGGAGGAGTTGTAATAGATGGTATTAACTGGTGCCTAAAGGGAGTAAAAGTTATCTATATGTAAAAGCAGTGATGTTATAGGAAAGTCTAAGCCATTCAAGAGAGTTATGTTAATTGCTCTTTCAAAACATTTGGTCCCTTAGCATCATCGGAGCCTCAGGCCTCCGGGGCTCACTTTCTTCTCAGTGACTCCACTTCATGTCTTTTCCTGTTTATACTGTGCCGTTTAGTTTTCCAGTCCCCTTCTGTTTTGGAATCTCGATGGCTGTTCCCTGGTGGATCCACTCTCTACTTCCGAACACGTTCTGGAGGTTCTGAGGTGTCCGAATTCCCCTAGAGGCCGCTTCAGGCTGAGCGGCGAAGAAAGGTCCAAGGCTCTCACTTCGGAGCAGGTCTTCCTAGCTGGAGAGCCAGGCAAAGACGTTAGGGGCAGTGGCCAGGGAGGGAGAGGACAGCCAACTAGACTACCGCCACCCCCGCCAAGTTTTCATTACCCTCCCCTCAGAAAGAACTGTGAAGAGAATAAAGTTGCAGAGGAAGAAAAGGAATCAATGTATTTTGTGTGGAAACAGTATTATTTTCCCCTCTCTCCATCTTCTGCAGGAAAAAAATATATTAATGACTGTAGGAATGTGGGCAATTTTAATTGACTTTGAATTAACCCTGTTCCTACATGCATTTATATGGGCTTATGCCCCAATGCCATATCCTATGGAATAGCCAAACCCTTTGTAAATGCGTTGCTAGGTTGTGAGATATTTTTGGCTAATGAAAGAATGGTAGAGAAATGAGAATTCACCCCAGGGTATCTTGAAGAGATCAGGCTAACTAAGAAGATGAGACCACCCCCTGAACTGACTGCAGTATTTCTTGAATTTGAGGACGTTTCTTTGGAATCCAAAATGAAGAATAAAGTTGGATTCTCATAAATACTAAGATAACTTAATGACTGGGATCACCCAGACATAAAGGAATGAATTATAACAAAAGTGGAAAAATGTTCATAGTTTCACCCAGAATTAGGGCCAGATTCATAGGTGTGAACCTGAGTATAGAATTTCCGGCCTGATAGCTTGTACTTGAAGCACTAGGGCTTCATAGGTCCTGCAGAAATGCTTCATTTGGACAGCATAAGGTTGCCTCCATTTCCACAGAATTTTATTTTATTTTTAATTTATTTTTTTGATGTGGACCATTTTTTAAAAGTCTTTATTGAATTTGTTACAATATTGCTTCTGTTTTATGTTTTAGTTTTTAGGCCGCGAGGCATGTGGGATCTTAGCTCCCCGACCAGGGATCGAACCCGAACCCCTTGCATTGGAAGGCAAAGTCTTAACCACTGGACCACCAGGGAAGTCCCACCTCCACAGAATTTTAAAAATCAAATGGAGTTATTGAAAAGGTTTAACAGTTGAACATTTCACATAAAAATCCAGATTTCTGGCTTCTCTTGGAAGACCTGGACATACATGCCCAAGAACTGAATAGTAGCTACTTGCTGTGGTAGCAGCCTTCTCACCAAGTCCACGTGGTCACGTCCAATCCACCTAGCCCACCCCCAGAACCCCTCACACACATATATGTGTCTGACTGTTGGCACCTTTGACCTACTCTCCTGACCTGCTGGGCTGCCATTGCTGTTGTGTTTATCAGACAGCCTTCATACTGGCCCGGGATGTTGTCTGGAGTGATGGGCTTTGTTTATCTGTGAGCCTTCTCTCATTCAAGAGCCAGTGGGATCCACCTTGGTGCCTCTGCTAGCTGACACTGGCTACTCCCGACCTAAGTTCTCTACCCCAATCAGTGCTGACCCTTCTTATTGTGGATCCCAGGCTGTCATCTCCACCTTGCTCCAGACCACCCCAGTGTCAACTTAGCAGTCATTTAAATCAAATCACATAATACAACAGTTAAACAGCTAGGCAGCGATCATATACATTGATGCTGCTAATACACACACCTACAAGGGTGTTCTCTTCCTAAATAGCGATAAGAACATCCCCTTTCAAAAGTAAGCATTTGTAGATCTGCCCAACAGCAGCATATTCACTCCAAAAATAAGTTTCTGTTTTACAGGAGGTTGGAAAAAAAAGGAAAACTAAATTTCATGCCTTGATTACTCAACAAGAGAGAATATTGATGACACAAGTTGTCCTGAGCGAGGTAGTGATTATATTTAAGTGCCATAGAAGATTTTCTTGGAAGAGATTGCAATCACTATAAGTACTTAGCATTGCATTGCTTACATGAAAAAAATGTGACTGTTGAGATGAAAAGAAAACTCCTTAGTATAGATTAGTTGGTCTATTGTCCATTAACTATGAATGAAAGTTGAAATTCAGCTCATTGCGATTCAATGCTAGATTCTATTAAAACAACAGTCCTTGTTTGAGAATCTGCCAGAATATCTGCTGAGCTTTTTTTCTGGGGTGGTTATTTGCGGAGGTTATAGGAATTTAGGGATAGAGTTTCATATCGCTACTAGGATAAATATATATATATAATATATTTTATATATATCTGAATATGTAGGTAATGTGTGTGTATGTCTGTTTCTGAGTCTCTCCTACTTCAACCAGAGCAGCATCTACTCTTTTATTTAGTTTTATATAATGGGGTTCCATGTAGGATTATACTTAAAAAGAAAATGGTGGTGTTGGTAAGCAATACCAGCTGGACTAATCTAGTCCAGCTTTCCTGTTTGCTGCATGAGAATATGAGACTAAGATACATTACAAGACTTTTTCAAAGTCAAGTACTGGTAGTGGTCAAGCGAGATTTAGAACGCAGGGCTCAAAACTCCTGGTCAAGTCTTTGCACTTTATTTGGCTAATATTTGTTGATCATTTGCTTTATGTAGAAACTGTATCACACCTGAATTATCTCCGTGAACAATCCCACTAGCCCCATGAGCTCAATATCATCCACGTTAGAGAAGAGGATAAAAGTACTCAGGGAGAATAAGTGATTTGGCAAGGTGACATAGCCGGAAAGTGCCATCAGAATTCGAGTTCAGCTTAATCTGTTTCCAAAGCCTTTAACTGTTGTTTTAAGCACTTTACTGTCCTCATAACCATTTTTATCCAAGATGGTAGAATAGATCATAAAGTCAGATTATATGTGAATTTCCACATCCATGCACAGAATGAAAAAAAACATACTCGATCATGACATTTTAATTACCCTGTGCTATTCTAAACTCCATTATTGAAGAATTATCAGACTTGAAAAGATCAGCTCCCTGAATCCAGAACCCATGAGGTTGGAGTTGAGAATTCTGCAGGTGATTATGGAGATTGATTCCTCCTGATCTGAGAAGGCAGTAGAGAGCAGCTTGGTGTGTTGATGTCACTACTAGTCAATACAGGGTTTATTGACAGTGAGCCAGAGCCAGGAGAGGTGGGGAATGGTACTTGAGTAACCCTGAGAGACCAACTGGAAGAGAAATCCAATAAAGCATAGTGTGTAAAAGTCACAGATAAGGATTTGGGTGGCATTGTGCTCACCAGCCTAATCTGGAAACAGTCTTAGAGGAGCTGTACCTTAGTTGGGCTCCCCTGAAAACACTACGGCAGATACTGAGTTATCATAGTAAATTCCCGATGGATAAGGATGGATGGCACAGGCAATGCCATCTCCCTGTTTTGACAAAGACATATAACTCGGGCTCTCACAATTGCTAAATAAAGGATGGTCATTTCAGCCCCTGCTCAAAATGGCTAGAGTTCACTCCTAAAACATGTGGAGCAAGCCACTTCCAGTAATGTGCTCTCGCCCTGCCCCTTGAGGTGCTCCTTCTGTTTGGCTTTGTCTGTACATAGGAAAATAAAATGGCAAGTCAGAGGGGGACACAGAGGGCTCCTGCCCTTGAAAACTATGTGTCTCCACCTGGGAGGATTTGATGAAGAGTTTTATAGCATTAGTTCAAGGGTGCGATTGCTGACAAGATTAGGGTGTGTGTGTTGTGGGTGGAGGCTGCAGGCACTTCATCTTATCCCAGGTGGTTGGTCTCCTAATCTCAATGAGCTTCTCTGGTCCCTTTGATGTTTTTTTTTTTTTTAACATCTTTATTGGAGTATGATTGCTTTACAATGGTGTGTTAGTTTCTGCTGTATAACAAAGTGAATCAGCTATGCATATACATCCATCCCCATATCTCCTCCCTTTTGCGTCTCCCTCCCACCCTCCCTATCCCACCCCTCTAGGTGGTCACAAAGCACCGAGCTGATCTCCCTGTGCTATGCGGCTGCTTCCCACTAGCTATCTATTTCTATTTCTATTTGGTAGTGTATATATGTCCATGCCACTCTCTCACTTCGTCCCAGCTTACCCTTCCTGCTCCCCGTATCCTCAAGTCCATTCTCTAGTAGGTCTGCATCTTTATTCCCTTCTTGCCCCCAGGTCCCTTTGATCTCAGCCTCAGGTGGTTTCCTGGCTGCTCCTCCCTTGATTAGCAACTGTTAAGATCTGCCCTCTGGAACCCAGGGAAGGTCATGGAGGCTGGAGTCTTGCCTGCAAGAAACTGGGGACAAAAAGGCTTCCACGCTCAGGAGCCCCACTGGGTCCTTCTCGGTTTCATTATTAATTATGAGAACCTCTAACAAATCTATATTCAGGGTTAAGTAAAGTAAAAGTCTCAGATCTCTGTTCTGTATATTCATTTATTTCTCAGATGGATGAAAATGTTGTTGGTTGTTTTCAACAAGCACTTCCAGTACAATTTGAGAGAATTGCCCACTAAAAGAGGAGAAAGAAAAGCCATTCGTGGCTCATGTGTTATCTTACAAAATGACCTTGACTTTCTGGAATAGTATAATAGTTCCAGGTGCCAAGAATTCTATGCAGTCTGATCAAATGGGGATCATGGGGCTCTGAGTAAAGGAAGAATACATAAAAACAAAGGAGGGGAGGAGTGGAAGAAGAAGCAAATACGAACAAGACAGGGACGAGCAGTGATGATTCAAGTTAATCTGATCCTTTAACCGTCAGATCCCATGGGAAGCGTGGGAGCTACCTAGAGACTTAATATTTAGAGGACATTTGGAATTAACGTCATCCTCATTGTTGAAAATCTTCCTGGGTTTGCATGTACCTTGATACTGATGCTCTAAAAAGCTATCTTATCCTTGTACGTATTAAATTGCAGAACAAGTA
The DNA here is from genome assembly GCF_003031525.2 of Neophocaena asiaeorientalis asiaeorientalis. Classification (NCBI taxonomy): domain Eukaryota; kingdom Metazoa; phylum Chordata; class Mammalia; order Artiodactyla; family Phocoenidae; genus Neophocaena; species Neophocaena asiaeorientalis. The sequence continues at coordinate 380,586 of NW_020185334.1, read as the reverse complement.
AACTAGAGGTACTCTCGAATTCTGATTCAGCTAAGCAAGTATTTGTGTTTGGTGCCTCAGTCTGGGATGGCTCCAGTGGTTCAACCAAGAGTTCTGTTATTCGGCTAAATAGGTAACATGGGCTGTCCACTGGTATGTTTTTCTTTGCTTAATTTACTGTAGTGCTGTGAAACGCCAGTTGGAAAGGGTCCCCATTTATCCAAATACTAAGTAGCATCAGGAAAAGTGTTCTCCTCGGCAGCCAATGGCACTTAGAGGTGTACTATACCGGCTGGTCAAAAAAAAAAAAACAATGACAGTCTTCACCCAACTCAGAGAATTTGACTTTTTTCTTTTCCTCTGCACTTGGTGGATATAAGGATTCAGAAAGTTCAGGGAAATAGCTCAAAAGAAGTCACATCTCCTGTTACTGCTTCCCATGAGAACTTCTCTGCCAGTTAAAGAAATAGATCTGTATGACTCTCACTGTTGTAGAAAATACAACCATCATTTTTGCCCCTGGAGCTAGCTTAGAAACCATTGCAGCTGTTCTACGTTGTACCTGGAGAGATCCTTGCTCAGTCTGTGTTGCAACCTTATCGATACCTGTTATTGCCATGTACCGCTATACCTTTCTTATAAGAAAAAAGGGCAAGATAAATTATAATGCGTTTTAGCACTGAGGAGTACAGAGCATTTAGCACAGAGAAATTGCTCAATTACAAAATTACCTCTTGTAAAATTATATGTTTTAAAAAATTCTCTTCCTGGGGAATCGGCCTCTGAATATAAATCTTTAAGTGAATTAATACTTAAATTCTGTTAAGTACCACTGTAGTTAACCAACATTCTGTGTCCTAGCCCCTTTCTGCCTCTGAACTTAGAGCCTGGTGGGTAAGACACACACTAAGCAAGTAAACAGAAAAATAAGTGCTCTAACAGAACAGAGAACGGTGCTGCCACAGGAGAGAGTAAGACCGGAGATGGTTTAGCTGATCCTTGAAAGATGAAAAAGACCACTGGGAGAACAAAGGAAAGAGAATCAGCAAAGCGTAGGTGGTGCAGAGAGGCCTCATAGTTGGAAAAGGCTGAGTGGGGACCTGGAAGGAGCCCGCTGTGCCTGGAGGGTGATGAAGAAGAGAGAGAGGATGGATGACATCCAACAGGTAGGTGAGGCTCCACCAGCTCGGACCTTGAGATTACCGTGACTACAGTGGTTTAAAGCGGAGGATTTAAAATACCCAAGTACCATTTTTAAAGGTCATTCTAAATACTCTTTGGCGAATGAATTTCTAAAGCACAAGGGGGAAAGCAGAAGCCCCTTGGGAGGCTACTGTAGTTATTTACAAAGAAAATAATGATGTTTTAGATTAGGATGGTGTCCACTGACATAGAGATAAGTGAACAGATTCAACAGGCATTTTGGAGGGAAAATTCAGGGATGTGTACCGACGATTGAATATGAGGGAAGTAGGGCTATGGGACATCTCAGGAATCCTCCTGGGTTTGTGATCTGAGCTCCTGAGTTTGTGGTCTGAGTGCCTGGGTAGCTGTGAGACATTTACTGAGTTAGGGAGAACGTTACTTACATCTTGCATTTTTTCCTTCCTTTCCCCCTCACCCCTTCTTCCCCCCTTTCTCTGCCAAATCTTATCTGTCTTTTCAGAATAATTATGGTCAACAAACATATATTGAGCAAAAATAATGAGTTAAAAAGTTGAGTTGTTCTAAGCATAATACTTGCCCAACTCATTTAATCCTGACAATAGAACTCTACGGGAGAGATCCTACCTTCCAGATAAAGACTGTGGGGGCACAGAGAGCTTAAGAACATGCCTAAGGTCACACAGCTACAGAGCAACTGCTGGGAACAGCAAACCCTTGTCTTTACAGAGTCATTGTCTACTGCAGATGGCTGACTTATAAACAAATAGATACAGTGTAGTGGCAAAGTTGTTACAATAACTGTATTGATGGTGTTCTATGTAATCCAAGTAGAAGCACCTGATCTAGTCCAGTCAAGGCAGGCCTCCTAGAAGAGGTGATACCTGAGCCGCACTTTGAAGGATAGATGAAAATTTTGCAGGTGAAGTTAATGAGAATAGAGAAGGTCTTTTGGGCTAAAGGTACAGAAGCAAGAGACATCATGGGTGAAGTTGGAGGAGGGACAAGTAACGGGATAGTATTGAAGCAGAATTGAGAAATATACTGGAGAGACAGATTACAGAGAAATCTGAAATTTGTAGTTGGGTCATGTCTTAATTTGCATTTTACATAACTCTCTCTACTGACAGCAGAGAGGATCAATTGGGGGTTGGATCAAGTCAGAAGTCTAGGACTCCAACTTGAAAGCTTTTTATCCTTTATTTTTTCTGTTTAGTTTGACATAAAGCAATGCTATTAGGGATGAAGAAAATAGGAGGGATTTGAAAATTAAATGAGAAAGCACATATGAAGTACTTATCAGAAAGTTTGGCATATACCAGTTATATGAGGAACGTCAGTTACTTACTAACTAACGTTAGTTACTGTAGTTACTGTTTGTATATGTGTTGCTACTTAACAAGCCATTGTAAAGCTTACTGGTATAGTACAATTAATATTTATTATTTCTCTTGAACCCGTTGTGTTGGGTGGGCTCCGGTGGGCAGTTCTGTGATTACAACTGGGGTCACTCAAGGCTGCATTCAGCTTGCACTGCGGTGGGATTTGAGCTATAGGAACCGTTCTTCTTCCCTGCGAGCCTCTCTTCACATGGCCTCTGTTCATCCATTGGTCTATCCTGGACAACATGGAAACCCGGCTTTCAGAAAGTGGAAGCTGCCAGTCCTCTTGACTGCTGGTCTGGGAAGTCCTAGAGCCCCACTTCTCCCACCTCTAGTTGGTCAAAGCCAGTCACAAGTCTACCAATTCATGGAAATGGCATCCTCCCGATGGGAGGAGCCACGTGGCAATAGGAATGGAATGAATTTCTCGTGATCATATTTGGATACCACGTACCACAGCTTTAACGCCAGTTTAATGTTTCAAACAGCATTCTTTGTCTTTACCTCTTACTCATTTCTAACTTGGAAGTCTCCCTTTCTATCTTACGTGATGTTTTAGTTTGTCTCCCTCATTTACCCAGAGAATACAATACGGTATTGTCTTCTTCAAAATTATGCTTGTCATTTATCCTCTATATTCTTCGTTTTTTAACTTCCTTTTTAGTTGCTGAATGTTTTCCCCCATACTGGCATATGCGTGTGCGGTGTATGGCTTGCTTAGGATTTTTTGACAGATTCTTGAGCATGACAGGTATGCACAATCTATACATATCTTCTCTTTGTCCAAACAGAGTTTGACTAGGTTCTTCCTGAGACAAGGGAAACTTCAGTTTTCTCCGTTTATCTACAGACCTTTAACTCTCAATGTTGAGAATTGTGTGTTGGACGTTTATAGTCAGCAAAGTAGAAAGGCAGCTACAACCCCAGCTGATTTAGAAATATTTTCTCTGCACGGTTTTTGTCTTGTTTTTTTTGCAGTGTATCAGGATTTTGTGTTCACCTGACCTTATTTGTAGATATACCCTGTGGTTCTTACCATTTTCATGCTGGAGTTTTTACCCACCTCTTTGGGGAGCCATTACACCTAGTAGGGGTACTTATTCAGCTAATTAAAAGTCTCTTCCTGATTTAGTAACTGATGTCAGTTAAAAGTCATAGGGAGAAAAATTTCCACCATCTTTGTATTCAGTGACGCCTTAGGTGAGGATTCAATATCTTATCCAGACTAGGACATTTTGTAGGATAAAGGGGCGTTGCTAATATAACAATATATAATAATAATAAATAATACAGTAAACCAGAGCTGTCTCAGGAAGCTGGGCTGTACAGTCACCCACGTGAGGTCATACCTAGAGCCATGGCATCCAGTGTGTGTTCAGTTTCCCATCTTCCCATGCTAGACTTTCTTCTTCAGATTGTACCCCTCCAGACTGATGGGTTTTACCCCAGTGAGAGTAAGCTTATACTGCCATTATTAGTAGAAGCCAAGGTGGAGAAAACCTACTTGAACTGGACTCATGCTTTTTTTTTTCATTTCATCCTGAGGTTGATGCATGATGAGGAAAGAAATGCAAGCGGGCCACCTCTGTCTCAATTCCTGACCCCTTCAAACCTTGAGGCTATTGAGTATCTTGTACTTTTCTTTTTCAACACTTCCTGTCATATCCCCTGGAAGGAAAGTTACTTGTTAGTTGACCTTCCATGCAGTAGTCTCAAATGTCAAATCCGTGGCAGAGAGCCAAGTGTATGAACAATTCTAGTGGGTTCTGTGTGTGACTCTGCAGTGTGAAAAAGCTCTGAAGCTGTTTTTAGCAGGGAACATCTCCCACCCCCCAGCACAGGCATATTGAGAACTGTGGTCCTCTTTGATGTAGTATTGAGGTATGCTATAACAGGTCTCTGGCAGCTTGCACCAGGATCAAGAAAGGTGAGCTGTATGGAAGGAATTTATCTATTTTAATTTTATATGTTATGAATGACATCTGAATAAACTTACTTTTTGAGGCCAGATGTCCCAGTGGACCAGGTCACACAAAGAAGAAATGTATGGATCTGGTTGTTAATGCAAGTTTGGTCCCTGTAATAATTGTGCATAAAATAATTCTTGATTACATTACTTATTACTTGATAACATTACTCATTTTTATCAAAGAGCTATACAAGTACTTCATTATACCTATGATTTTTAAACTGCTTCTGTAAATGAAGTTTTACTATTTCCTAGTCAACCTCCCCTACCAAATTGCTGTTCTGTTTTTTTTTTTGAAAAATAAAATAATGAAGATGATTAATTCATTGGTGGGGAAAAGAGGAATAGATAAATGGATAGACATGATTAAACAAAAACAATAAGGTCTTAGTGGTAGAATCTAGATGGTATATGGGTGTTCATTGTAAAATCCTTTCAACTTTCCTGGGAGCTCAGAACTGACTTTTGCCATCTTGGTGCTCTGGGTACCAAGTGTCATTCTGAAAGATAAATCTAAAGATTCTTTGCCTGGAGTTATAAAATCTCAGGTCACTAATATGACCTACATTGGTAGAAGAGAAAAACTATATTGAGGCAAATTGAACAGAGAAAGAAGATGAGCTGGGTGGGGGGGTGGGGTGGGGTGGGGGGTGGGGT
>NW_020185334.1:322387-375330 GCF_003031525.2 Neophocaena asiaeorientalis asiaeorientalis | reverse complement strand
GGAATATGCAGATGAGTAATTTCTGTGTTCAGTAACCAGATCTTTCAGCTGAGAGGTGTTACCTGAAGTGAGAGGGTGTGAAGGAGAGAAAGGAGGCGATGGTATCAGAGAAAAGCACAGAGAGCCCTTCCCCAGAGTGCTGGCCGTGAGCCTCACGGACACAAGCCCTCAGACGTCCAACACAGCCAAACAGCAGCTGCAGGTGTTCCACCATACCCATCCCGCCATGCTAACCCTTCCTTCCCAATACTATTCTGCACAAAATAGCCAACTTACCTCAAAAATAAATAATAAGAACTAGCAAAAGACAAAGGAGGAAAAAAAAAAGAGTGAAAGTAAAATTGAGAAACATGAGTAAAAGCAGACAGAAACAATACATCATAAGACTAATTACACAAAGAAACAGAGGAATATTTTAGAAAATAGTCCTTCGTATTCTCAAAGAGCACAAGTGAACATGTTTTTCCAAAAATAAAGCTCTAAGAAGAGATAAAAGTGTTCAAACAAAAAGTGTTAATATTTCAAAGCATAAAAGCAATAGAGAGATAAGCCACATTAAAAATAATAAAAGGAGAAGCTAGACTAAATTTTGATAAAGAACTGGGAGATAAGTTTTGTGTACTTCACATTTTAGAAAAAACAAAGTCAAATAATTCTAGATTAGATAAGAGGTATAGAAGAAAATCAAAAGATACCTAATATATGTATAATTGACACTGAGAACAAACGTAAGAAAAAAATGTATTTAAAGATAGAATGAGAAAATATCAGTTGAATAGAAGATCTTAATTTGTAAGGAAAAACAGGAAAGTTTGATAAAATTATCAATAGAAAGGCACTGTAAGATTGAAATTACTGAACTACAGGTATAAAGAAAAAAATTACATTTCTGCATATGCAAAAAAAGTGAGTAGATGAGGTGCTTGATGTAGTATTTGATGCCAGAAGAAAGTTGATCAGTGTCTACAAGGTTGAAGGAAAAGAAATCATGGTGGAAAAAGGTAATAACTCACTTATCCTTTGACTGTAGAGCCAAAGAATAGATCATCAAGCAAATAAAAACTGAGGAGATTAAGTCCTCTTGGGCCATTTTTGGTGAGAAGGGAAAAGGGATGTAAGAATACAGAATTCAGCCAACTCATAGAACTTAAATTTTAGGAATAAAGAGATAATGAAGATAAAAAGTGTCACTCAGTAAATATATTTAAATATAGAAAGATGAAACGACAATCAAAATAAGACATATGAATTCTCATTTGTTTAAATTTTCAAATGATCTTGTCCCCTTTTTGTTCTTCTTCTGATAAGAATGACCTCCCTGAATTTTGCAGAAAGTTTACATCTCAAAAATAAAGGGAAGGAATGTACTTTCCTCCAAGAAGGAGTTGGGTTTTATAAGGCCGGAACACTTATAAGCCTTTTGAGATACATCAGCAAGGTTAGTTGCTTATCAAAGGACTGATATACCCATCCACCTCTGTTGGCATGTTTTTCTTTCTCTCTGGGTACATTTAGCTTAGGGGAAAAGGCCTAAAAACCATTCCTATGAAACTCTGAATATCAGTTTGGGTCAAGAGTTCAGTCAGACAGGGGGCCACCTATCTTATTTTCTGCCTGTTACAACAAATCTTTCAATGAAGCTATTTTGGAATTTTGAAACACTTTGGAGGCCTCCTGCATACCAATTAAAATAGGTATCCCATTCTGTTTGTGTGATCTGGAAGTCCTTGCTTTTAAGTGTGCTTTTAAAATCTCATCTAATTGGAACATTTCTCATAATGGCCATTGTAATCCTAGGTTGTACTTTCCTTGAGGGCTGGCAGCAGTTTGGTTAGACTGTAGTCACAATGGAGTTTAGCTGCAAATAGGGCGCAACACACAGTTTTTAGAAGATATTTATAGCTTCTAGGACCATATTTCTTACACATTTAAGATTTTTTTATTTGCCCCATTTGTAATAGTTCTCTCTCTCTCGCTCTCTCTTTTTTTTTTTGTGGTACACGGGCCTCTCACTGCTGTGATCTCTCCCGTTGCGGAGCACAGGCTCCAGACGCGCAGGCTCAGCGGCCATGGCTCACGGGCCCAGCCGCTCCGCGGCATGTGGGATCTTCCCGGACCGGGGCACGAACCCGTGTCTCCTGCATTGGCAGGCGGACTCTCAACCACTGTGCCACCAGGGAAGCCCCTCTCTCTTTTTTAAAAAAATTTTCTTAAGTGCAGGGCAGTTGTACTTCCAATGTCCTGATATCTTTTTTTTTTTTTTTTAACAACAGTTGCAAATGTCTGAAGACAAATAGGAAGGGGTTTGAGCGAACTTTGATTTTTGTTCTAATTACTGACCTTCATCTTATTAAAGAAGTCCCTAAAGCTACATGGTGTGTGTGTGTGTGTGTGTGTGTGTGTATGTGTGAATATATAAATATATATGTGTATACTTCCACTTTTTAATTTGGTTTTAGGATGAGAGCTATCTAAAAATTTTCCTTTTAAACAAAGCCAATTCAAAGGACCATCTGGCCATTGATACATAGGATCTTATATTAATCTCAAATAGCAGCTTAAACCAAGAAACCTTTTTATGGCTTAACCAAAGACACAAGAGACACAAAGGATGCATCCCTCATAAGATCCAGAAAGTTCACCCCCAGAATTAGTCTAAGAAAGCAAAGACCTTTGTTGTCCCTGGAGTACTCGCAAGACAATGAAGGTTGAGATAACAAAGGCCCCTTGTGGACCCGGCCCCCTTATGATAAATTCCCTTGAGGGCTGAGACAGCTGAGACGCCAATTGCAAGCTCAGGTTGTTGCCTGTGCTTCTGACCAACTGGCTACAGCTGCTTGGAATCCTAGTCTATTCTACTGGCCACCAAATGCACGCTGCTAAGTGCACCTTCCAGATAGTGGAGACCAGACAGAATATTCTCACTAGTCATAAAGCCAAACTCTCAAGACATAGAACAAGACAAATTGCACAACAGTCACAGACAAAGAAAAACAGTGACCATCCCTGGGAGGAGAAAGATCAGTCAGATTTTTACCAGAGCTGCTGCACCCAAGAAACTAGCTCCACAAATATTTTCCCCTGCTGAGCCAAATTTAGAGGGAGAGAAAAAGGACTCTCACCACTTTTGTTTCCACCAAACCCTGCAGATAGAGAGGAAGGGAGGAAGGTTTCCTCTGCCCTTCAGATTCTTCTGGCTGGTCTAAGAATTAAATTGACATGAGACAGTAACAGGAGAAAATTTGATTTAATTTTATATGTATGTGGGGCCTCATACGAAAAATGAGACCGCCAGGACAAGTTAGGTAATTGAGGCTTATGTGCCATCTGGAAAAAAAGGAGAAAGCGGTAAAGGTTTAGGACTTACAAGGAGAGGAAAATAATTTACAAGATGAGAAAATCAAATGTTTGGTAAACAAATGTTTCTCGTGCTATTTAGAGACAATGGGACACTATGTTTTGTAGTTAAATCTGGTGATAGCTCTCTTCCTGAGATAGGCCCTTCTACCTAAATTATTTAAGGAAGTTAAGGGAGAGGTCAAAGCTCTTCCTGAGCCTTTTGTTTCTTAAAAACAGTCAGCCTGAAATAATCCTCATGGTAAAAAATGCACATTTTGGGATGGCAAACTGTGCTCCCCTACAGCACAGAAATAACTTTGAGGATAATTCTCTGATCCTTTCTTCATGTCTATGGGCAGCCCATTTGTGTATGACCAGTTACTTTGACTGGGGGATCATCTTTAGCCACTGAGATGGTAAAATCACTGCAGTGGCCAATTCTTTCCAGTTCCTGGTAGCTTAGACACAAATTGAGTGGTTTACTGAAAAACTTAGAGACACCTGAAAATTTTATAAGATATGACACATCTTATTGTCATTGCTGAGAGTCATGGTTTTTCTGTTGTTGTTTGTGTAAGTTTTAAGGCTGACTCCAAATTCCCAGAGCCACAGAATGTAGAATGTTGCTTTTCATAAATGTAGAGCTGAAGTTCACGTGAGTTGCTTTTCATAAATGTAGAGCTGAAGTTCACGTGAGTCGCTCAGAAAGGTTACTCGGTGTTTCCTCTCGAGATGGTGTTTAAAATGTGATTCACAATGTTTGTAAATTGAGTTACGATGGGGCCCAGGGCAGATTGCCCCAAAATATGCCTATGTGGCATATTGATTATTTCGAATTAAAGTTACTTGAGAAACAGCTGGTGCCAAAAGAACACTCAGACCCTCCTGAAAGCGGGAAATAAATCTCCCAGGTGAAAGGTACCCTCCCTGCACCAGGAGGTGGAGAGACATCCTTCTCAGCAGAGACCGGGAATTCAGGGCTAGAAGGCTATGTAAACAGACTGCTTAGATTCGCCACTAATTAGTACACAAGCCTAGTTAGTTTGCCTTGTCTATTCCTCATAAATTTATTGTTTCTTTGACTAAAAAGTATAAAAGTTGCCTTCTTTGGTCACTTCTTAGGTCCTACATCTATGAGACCTCCGTATGTATGAAATTAAAATTTGTTTTTTATATCTTTTTCTCCTGTGAATCTGTCTTGTGTCAATGTAGTTATTAAATAAAAGGACGTAGAAGGGAAGGGGGAAATCTTCCCCTCCCCAACAGTTACGTTTTCACATGATGACCTTCTCACCAATATATTTGTGTAACTTTGATGTCAGTGGATTAGGTTTGTGTTGTTAAGGTGGAAAAAATGTGTTACTGGGAGGTAATTACCATAAATCTATTTAATTATTGATTTCTTCAACATAGCAGGGCTGACATTTTAGCAGTATAATGAAGGAAAAGATATGCATTGACTGAAGGGGAGCGTAATAAATGCACGTTTTAAAGGGAGACATGATTCATTTTAATAGATATGTGGTAATTATCCAGGAAGTGTGACTGCTTTCTTCATAAATGACATTAACTATTCACATTAAATGACAGAACTATAATATGTAAGGGTATTGTGAGGGTCTTCAGAACCTTAGCTTTGGCTACGGGATACATATAAAATTTCATGTTTACCAATGTCTTTTCGTGGTTTCTCTCTTCATTACCCTTTATCAAAAGCACACTCTGTTTTGAAGTATTTATACTAGCTTGTGCTTCATTCTTCATTTAGAAAAGCAGATTTTTGCTTTGCATATTTGTCTAATAGCTATAAGTAAATGCAGTTATGCCTCTCCTTGAAATGGACGACCTCGCATTTTAGACGGAATAAAAAGGATCAGCTCAGGACGACCACAGAGTTCCCAGCTTCGCGGAGTCTTCACTTGGCATTCTTGGTTTATCTGCCTTTCTGATTTCCAGCCACAGTGAGCACACATCTGACTACATGGTAATGAGCCCTTAAAATGACAAAAAGAAGTGCTTACACATCCAAAGAAAGTGTTCGCCTCTAAAGAATAGCCTTTGGTGAAATATATTTTGAACTGTCTTTTGGACTGCCTTCAGAGTCACTGAATGAAACCCACAGGAAAGAATGCCTCATTTAATCACCGAGGCACGTGATTTTTGACGCAAAATTGTATGACCAAGCTGGTGAACCACCACATCAGGCAAGCTTTGTTTGAAATAACATTCAGCCACTTTTCTTACATTATAACATGAACACAAAGGAGAAAGATTTGTCACCACATAGATTATTCAAAAGAATGTAATGCAGATTCTAAACAGCACCCAAAATAAAGTTTCAGAAATATCCTCGGCCATGAAAGGCTATTTAGCATCTAAGAAAAAAGTGGGATATAGAATAATTGAAAAAAATCTGCAGGATGAAAAGGAGATAGCAAAGGAAAAATTAAAATGATTATTATTATTAGAAAATGGAAACATGTTTTCAGGTTGATAACTCTAAGTACTTTCATGGAACCAGAGCTTAAAAAAAGAAGAATACACAAAATTAAAAATGGCATCAAGGAAATATTATGTTGGAAATCACTATAAAGTGCATTTAAAAATTCCCAAATTTTTAGGAACCTAAAAATTAACAAATGTGTCCCCAGAGAAGAGATGAAACTTCTAGTTGATGAGTAACTATGAAAATTATTTAGAAAATTATTAAAAAGTTGGAGCAAAAAGAAATTTCCATAGTCAAATGGTTTTCAAAGAGTAGTTCTTGTAAATCAGCTCTTTTTTGAAAACTTAAAGATTATTTAAGCTTTCCACACATAAAGAATGCCAACTTTCAAGATCTTTGTACAATGACATCACAACATTTAAATAGAAATCTGATTCAGATGACAAAATACAATATCCATACTTACTACAATCTTATTAATGTTAGGGCAGAAATACTAAATGTTAGCAGGTAGAATAGTGGTACATTAAAAGAATATTATACCAGTTACCAAGAATATATATTTCTCAAACAGATATCTAGCAACAAGTTTAATGGTGAAACATTAAAAGTTTTATTTTCATATCTAGAATAAGAATTAGATAGTAATGCCTACCATCTCCACTATTAATATTGTTCTAGAAATAGCACCTGAAATCTACATGAGAAATGATCATTTAAGGGGTAAATATTGGTAAGGATGAGACAAACATTAATCGCTGCTTATATTATTGTATTCCTATCAAATCCAATATAATCAACTGAAAAATTTATAAAATAATTATTTAACATATAAAATGTCACTAGGAATAAAATAATCAGTTTTGGCTTTTCATCTGTTCTCTTTGGTCCATTTAACTGTACCTAGAAAGTAGATATTTTTATATATTTGGAAGAGTTTTATGAAGTATTATTTTATCATTAATTTTGCTTCCTCTTTGTGTTACTGTCCCATTATTATTTTTAATGTTTATTTGTGTTCTCCCTTTGTCATCTTCATTATGCTTTATGTTCTTTCGTTTTTTAGCTTATAAGGGGAGCTGAATTTATAACGCTCAGCCTGATTGTTTTTAAGAAATAGCTAACACAGATGAAGCTCTTAAAACAGAGTAGAAGTTACTCTTTTGTAAGAGCAATTTACATTTACAAGGGAAAACTCCATTTATAAGTGTGTCTCCCTCTGTGTACCAGGAAGGGAAGGATGACTAAATCTCTAAAAACTCTTACAAAAGGCAAAGACTTAACTCTGTGTAACAATCTTACCCTGTTCACTGTGCTTTTCCTGGTAACCTCTTATAACTGGTCTGCCCCTCCCTTCCCAACATTTTTTGTCTTTGGCTGGAGATGTTATTTAATGTGGTGGCTTGGGCCATTTGGGAGAGTTACTTGATTTTCCTGGGTCTTTCCCATGTGTACAGGAGGAATACATGCTATTAAACTTCTGTTTTTCCTGCTAATCATCTTTTTATTACAGAGGTGTCCCAGCAAAGAACCTAGAAGGGTAGAGGGGAAATTATTTTTCCTCCCTTACGCTAAGCTTTTTAGATTTACTAATCAATTCTACTGTTCTTTTTATTTCTCATTAAAAACAAAACAGGTCTTTCTTGTCACTGTTCTTTTCATTTCGATAGATGCATTCAGTTGTTGTTCTGAATTCTTCACTGAGACCTCAATGGTCACTCCATTGGCCGAGGCATTTCTGTAACTTCATACTTAAACATTTATTTAGAATTAACACTCTTCTTTGGAATATTCTGAATGGTAACAGATCTTCCTCTATTTATTTTCATAGGATAATATAAGGAAATGGTTATATTTGTCTAAACAAAGCTTAGCTGATATACTGGTTCACCAAGCAAGGCCATGTCAATCAGTGTCAAAAAATCATGTACCACTAGGAAGTAAATGGGACATTGTCTTCTGTGGGCAATTCCAAACTATGTATATTGTAATATATACATACATATATACATACATACATGTGTGTATACTCAAAACACTTTCTCAGCAAAGCCTGTTCATGTCTCTTTTCAGTAGATAACATTTATTTAGATATGGTTTTTGCATGTGTTTTTAAGAATTCATTTCATGAATCATGTATATTGCAGATATATGGTGTCAATTTAAAGAAAAATTCACAACATGAGAGTTCTAAGTTTAAGTTTTATTCAGGGTCTTACTGAGGACTACAGCCCAGGAGACAGCTCTAAGGAACTGCTCCAAGAGGTAGGGGAGCAACCAGTATATATATGAATTTTTTGGCTGGGAAATACTTGTAGTCAGGCATACATCTTGGTAAAAGTCTACTAATCACAAAGAACAGCTATTCAAGTTAATGGTTTTAGTGCTTTTCTATGTATGGGAAGATGCAAGAATCTGGGGCCGTTGAAATTCTTCTGAGGTATTCATCTAACTATCTAGCAGCCCATTTATCTAAAGCACAGAGGGCCCAGTCCTGTTTTTTCATCCTGAATTCCCCTCAGAGTTTACTTTCCGAGGGCAACTGCAGTGGGTTGTGACTTAACCCTTGTATAAATGGTTGATGACTGCTACTCTTTTGTTCTTTTCTTGTTGTTCACATGGAGTATGATTTTAAAAATTAGTAGCTTTGTATACAATCAATGAACAGTTAGAAAATACATTGGGAGGAAGAAACCATTTATCACAGCAGCCAAAAAGTAAAATACCTGATATTGAAGGTAACCAGAACTGTGAAGGATCAATAGGAAGAAAACTGGAAGCTCTAATGTTATGTAGAAGATGACTTTTGTAAAACTAGAAATTGTTGTATTCTTTTGTAAGAAACAGATGTGTGTTGACAAAGCTCCATAAAGTATAAATTCAGTGTTAACGTTCCATTTAAACTTATTTCTGCCCTTCACAAAATGACACAAAGTTCGCCATGAAGAATAAACAAATGAAAAATGCCATGACATTTTTCAAGAAGAGGAATAAATGAGATAGAAGTAAGTCTATCTAGTATAAAAACTGGTAACGAAGATGTACTCATTGAAACAGCTTGAAAATAGAGAACCAGTAGGTTATAGGAGAATGTCCCTGAATTCTCTGGATCAGAGGTAAAGGTGATATTCAAATCATTGGGAAAAGAGAGCTTGTTCACTAAGTGATGTTGGGACAAGCGACTAGCTGTATGAAAAAAAAAAAAAAACTAGATTTCAGTCTCATTTCTTTTACTAAAGTAAATTATGGAAAGTAAAAAACTAAACTATGATGATTTGAAGAAAATCATCGGTAAATTTATTTAGAATTTTGGAATTGGTGGAAGTTTTTTCCAGGAAAGATACAATACATAGAGCATGGACAGGAAAACATTAACGACTTTATAAAGTTATGACCAACTTTAAAAAGTCCAAACTAATAAAAATTACAGTAAAAACAAGTGACAGGCCAAGACTAGTCTTCTTAATTTATAAAAATTCATACAAATCAGTAAGGACAAAATATGCCTAACCCAAGAGAAATATGGACAAGTCACTGAAAAAGGAGTATAAATGGCAAATAAAATTATAAAATGACCATCTTCAACCTCATAATTAAACTTAAACAATAGCGAGATGCCATATTTAATCAATCAGATTGACACCGGTTAAAATAATTTTGATAAGATCCAGTGTCAGTGACGATCCAGAAACATAGACGCTGTTAGTAAACTGTCGCTTGCAACGTAAACTGGTGCACGCTCTTTTTCCGACATTAAGGTCATATGCACCAAAATGTAAAAGATAAATTTCTTTATGATCTTGAGTCAGCCTTGCTAGGAACTGATTTAAGAAAACATACTCACACGTGTATTCCAAGATGCACCAGCAAAAAACTAAACAGAACAAAAATACCTGTGTAGTTTTATCAGCATGGTAAAACTAAGAAACCAAACCATAAGTAGCAGAGATAACATGCCAGAGACCTGGTTGAACTATTCAGGTGTATGGCATAGCCACTGGAAGGGTTTGTAATCTTCTGAAGCATGAAGTGCGTCTCTAAGTGCAGAAATGGAAAGACCTGTTTGAGAAATGACGTAGTTTAAAATTTTAAAGCAACAATCACACAGTGTGTATAAGTAGTTCCTTTTGTATAAAGAAAAATGGTGTATGTGCATGTATATGTGTGCATGTGCGTGTGTGAGATTAAAATATAACTGGAAAGACGTAAGAAATTTAACTGTGATTGCCTTTGTGTAGAATAGTGGTTCTCAAATATCAGTATGTGTCAGAATCACCTGGAGGGTTAAAACCCAAATCCCACCCCCAGGAATTCTGATGCAGTGGATCTGGGGTGGAGCCTAGGGATATGCATTTTGAACAATTTCCTAGAGGCTACTGATGCTGCTGGTCCAGGAATCACACTCAGGACCACAGTTCTTGTGGAAGAACTAGGTTTCTCAATTTGATATCACCCTGTTCCTTTGATTTTTAAAAATCGTATATGAATTTTCTTTTTTTTTTTTGAAGTGGGGTGGGTGTGGTGAGATGAATTGGGAGACTGGGATTGACATATATACACTAATACGTATAAAATAGATAACTAATAAGAACCGGCTGTATAGAAAAATAAATTCAAAACACAAAACGGGGGCAATCTATGTAGTGAGATTCTGGAGTATTTTAACCATCTTTATACTTTATCATATTGAAAAAGCAATAGTCAAATATTATTATTTATTATTATTAGTTTTAAACCTACCAAATAAAATTAAATCCACTGCTTGTTACTTAAATATTTTGTCAGGTTATTAATTTCCTTAGCAATAGACTTAGTGGGATATTAAATCTCTCCCACTTTTAGCCCTCCTAAATACATCATTGTGCCCCAATTTGAACTCTGAAGTTAAGCTGGCTGAGATAGTACAAGAAGCCAAAATATTTTAAGAACGCTGGGATTCACATCCTTTCATGATATCAAATTTAATGCCAAATATATATATATGATAATAAAAGAACCATTGTGATGTTCTGTAAAGTAGGAGTAACAAATATACAGTATGTGAACAGTATAATAGGGTACCCTTTAAGATGACAGACAAGATGACAAATTCCTGAGGAAGAATTGTGTTGGCATTTGCTGTCTTCCTTGTATTTCTGTTAATACATCTTTATGATGACATTGCCACTTCTGGTTCAGAATTTTATAAAACTTTAGAACAATAACAACAGCAAGAAGAATGGGTTGTCCAATTCTATCCTGTTCCCCTTTTTGTTTTAACAGGCCATACTTCTATAGCCTTCTCTCTGTGTTATTTTTGTTTTGTTCAGATGGTTTCACTTGTTCAGTATCTGTTGTGTAGATCCCCATAGGAGCATTATACAACATATGGGAACAAATACAAAATAGCTACAAATTGGAATCCCTGTTTGCCAACACCCATATCTTCTGATGGGGCAGAAAACCCGAACAAACAGGCATTGCACTAGACCGTGTCGGCAGCAAAGCAAGCCGTGGTCAGGTTACCAACGGAATGGATTCTTGTGTTTTGTTTTCCATACCAAGGCCATTTTTTCCCTTTCCCATAAAGATCAAATCTAGTGGTTCATTAGCCATTCTGGCTGATCTCAGCTTCCTCTGTGCCTGCTCTTCTCTTCCCAGCCCCACACTCCAGGAGTTTGCTAGAACAAGGTTAATACTTAGAACCATGGTCAGGAGCAAATTGATTGCAAGTTGAGAATGTAAATCTTGTCTGTCACCATCTCCTCATGGCCTCAAGTTAAGCAGGCAGTTTGCATCAACTGAAGATTTAAATTTCTTTTTTAGCTGACACCTAGAGCAGAGAACACTATTTCCCTCAAACCATATGCCACTAACACCTGATTAGCTATGATTAGATAGACTGATACGCCAATGAAAAGAGCTGAACCCCTCAGCCAGCTCATATGAATGTGAAAGAAATCACGTTCCTCTTCTTTCCTACGGCTGTCCCAACTAGTCTGCCCTTATTTAATTTAATAAACACTTAATGGACTCCTTTACTGGGTAGGTACGAAGAAGAGATTTGCATGCTTGCATGATCCTCGAAGTTGCCATTCATCTAGATTTTGATGTGAATAGTACCTACCCCAGGGGGTTATGCAGTTACAACCTGCCCAGCCACACAGGGCACTAGTCCAGGCCAAAGTGTGAGGGGTGGGTTCATGATGATGAGATAAGACATCATCTGTCCTCTGAGGAGCTCATATTTGGGGAAAGGGTAGGTAGAGGAAAGGAGTCGTAGCCACCGCTTACTACAACTCATAATTCAATTATATTTATGTGATATGGAGATCTAAATAAGGAGTCTGGAATCAGCAAAGAGGGTGTCAGGAATTATGCTTGGGGTGGGGTTTGAGAATCAAAAAGGGCTTCTTAAAGAGGGTGACATTTGATTTGGACGTTTCAGTGTGAGTCACACTTTGAGGGGGGCCGAGTGGGAGGGTGGGACACAGTGTAGCTGGAAACAAAAGAAATGCCACATGTGTCTAGGGCGGCTGCTTACTGAGAATGATTTAAACATTTTGTCTCGTCATCTGAAGAACACAAGCCATGGCTTCTCCCTCCGTGAAAGACCATTCTTCTCTAAGTTGTTTAATCTCTAGTCTTGATTTATTAAGATACGTGTGGCTTGTCTTGGGAGCCTGAGTGATCACTGTCATTGTATAAGCGCGTGCGTTTGCGTGGCATTAGAAGAATGTCAAGTTGTCTTTCAAAACTGGACCTGGATGAAAAGCCCGCCAGTGCCTGGGCTATCTCGGAGCGCTGATTGTGGGAACATCCGGGGATGGCATTCACTCTACTGTGTGGGTACATTTCACTTACCCCAAAAGGCCTCCCGTCCACAAAAGGCCGGACAGTCCTTACCTCTCATTCATAATGTCACATTAGCATTTCTATTCTCGTGCTCTGTGGTCATAAGAGGCTGGGAGATGTACAGAGAGACAGTTCTCAACCTGTAGACACAAAAGGGGGACTTGGAGCCCTCTGAAGGACACCACCTCGGGGGGAGATATCTGTTCAAAGGCTCTCCTTTACCCTCCAACGCCTCCAAAGACTGAAAGGGGAGTGATGTGGGGAAGCAGACATGGATGGATGTATGCATGGAAGGAATAAGGGATGTAAAGAAAATGGTGCACATACGCTCTGCCTTATCTAAGTCATTTTCCACAGTGGTGGTGACTGTATGAAGTCCATGTTAACATTCAGAGACTCCTTCTTCTTTGATCCCGGCAACTATAATTCTTGCTGAGATGCCAGGCAGATGGACACACTTTCAGGTTCAGGCCGGGTTCACTGAGCTGTCCAATGTCAGAAATTTTGAACCTCTTTGCCACAAATAGCATTTGAGGCATCTTTTCCTTTTGATCTACACATCTGCTGCAAGGTTGTGCCTTTTGAAAACATTGGCTATAACATAATAAGTGTTTGTGGAATATCAAGAAGTCACTTAATATTAGCAGTGGCTGGGAGAGTGGGCTCTGAAATCAGATCCTCTGGACTGGTATGAATGGTATACCAACTGAAAAAGTCACCTTTTTGATTTATACCTCAGTCTCCCCATCTGAAATGGGGAGAAATGGGGATTATGGCTAAAGGCTGTGAGGTCATATGAGAGGAGAGCCAAGCATTTGGCAAGCGGTTGATGAGGCTTAGATGGAATTATCACCAAATTTGGCTCCTACATAACTTGAAAGGATTACTCTTAACAAAATGAATTGATATAAATCCGGCCAGAAGCAAGCATATTTGACCTGTCATACGGTTTATAGTGCCTCTCCAAGGCCAAATTTGCAGTGTGAGAGTTTTTTGAAAATATTGAAAATGACTTAGAGATTGGTATGCCTATTTTGTTTGTTGGTGTTTTGTTTTGTATGCCTATTATATGAGTTCGAAATCTGTTTGCCTGCAACTAATAGTGGCCTAAATAATTCGTGGTATATTTTCTTATGGCCTCGATTCCAGTGCTCAACAATGTCCCCAAGGATCCAGTTCTTTTGTCATTTTCTTCCAGCAGCCTTACCTTTTAGGCATCTGTCCTTAGGCTGGTTACCCCATGGTTATGAAGCAACTATGATTTCCAGGCCTCCTACCAGCATTACAGGCCAAAAGGAGGAGTGAGGGGTCATCACTAGATGATCTATCATTTTTATCAGTAAAGCAAAAGCTTTCCAAGAAGTACCCCCAGCAAAGTCCTCCTTCCATCTCAATGGCCAGAACTGTCACAAAGCTATACGACACTCGTAGACTAGCCATAATCCCAGCTAAGGCTGGCAATATTGTAGCCTCAAAAAAAAGATCAGGATTCGTTAACATAGAGCAGTAGTTCTCAAACCTCATCGTGCATTAAGAGCACCTAAAGAGTTCACGAAAACAAAATGTTCTGGGCCTCACCCCCAGAATTTCTGATTCAGTAAGTCTGGAGTAGGGGTCAAGTGTTTGCATTTCGAACAAGTTCAGTGATGCAGGTGCTACCGGCCTGGGCATGATACTTTGAGAACCCCAGTATAGAGTCACAGACTTCTTCTGTAAAGGATCAGTTAGTGAACATTCTACGCTTTGTCTCAGAATGTAGTACAGAAGCAGCCATAGACAATATGTGAATGAACGAGCATAACTCTGTTTCAATACAACTTTGTTTACAAAAACAGGTGTGGATTGGATATGGCCCATGTAATGTGCCAACCCCTAGCAAAGAGGATGACGGGGATGAACATTGGGCAGTTTTCCAGTTATTGTGGCTGCATAACAAATCATTCCATTTTATTATATTCACGGATGTAGTGGATTATAAGAGAACACAGTGGGGATGACTCTTCCCTGCCCCACAGTATCCGGGGCTTCACCTAGGAAGACTTGAATGACTGGGATTGATTTCAATGCTTGGGGACTGGAATCATCTGGACATTCTATTCGTATAGCTGGCACCTGGGCTGGGATGACAAGGTGACCTGCTCTACTCTGACTGTGGACCAGGACACCTACATGTTGCCTCTCCCTGTGACAGGGATCCTCACGACATAGTGGCTGGGTTCTGAGAGGGAGACTTCCGTGAGAATCAGGGAGAAGTTCATGGTCTTCCACGAGCTAGCCTTGAAAGTCATGAGCATCACTTGTACTCATTCTCTTGGTGAAGAGTGAGTCACAAGTCCACTCAAATTCAAAGGGAGAATGAGACTTCGTCTTAATGAGGAAACAGCAGGGTCACATTATAGAAGAGCATGCAGGATGGGAGTTCGTATTATAGCCATCTATGGCCAACACATTCTGCCATAGGCAGACACTTAACAGTGTCTGTCGTATCCCCACTGAAGGATTCTTGAGGCTCTAGAAGTCCTCATTAGAAACCACTGTCCTAGCATCAGGGCACAGAATGGAGGTCCAACAGAGCATCATATGGAAGCATTTCCAGGGCTGACCACTAAGTCTGACATGGCCAGCGCTGCTGCTTTTCCATGTCCCCGTTAGTTGTCAGGTCATCCACATCTTAATGATTTCTCATGTTTGCAGAAGCTTGACCAGTTCTGCAGAGATGGAAACAAAACAAATAAGCAAAGAAAAAAAATCCAGAGGAGATATCATCCAGTATCATTATTAAGCAAAAACCTTGAATTTCTTTGTGTGTAATAATGCTGAAAACCGTAAAGTCCAAGGCACTACTCCCCTCCTCAAAGAGCTTATACTCTTTGGAAAGATTGGGTCTATACTTAAAAAAAGATGAACGTCAATAGAGAGGTATACATCATGTGCCAAAAGAAACACATTTTGATGGCTTTAAAATGAGGCTGGAAGTCAGTCATCTTAGCCGAACAGCTGACAAAACCACCGTAGTGAAGGGATTTCTTAATTTGCACCTTGAAAGACAATAGAAAAAGGGGATGCATGGATGGATGGATGGGTGGATGGATGGATGGATGGATGGAAGGAAGGAAAGGAAGAGAAAGTATATTTCAAGCAAGAGGTACCTAGCTCCCAATGATGCAAGAATGGGACATGATAGGTCTCATTGGAGTTGGGGAATAGATCATGATGGCACTGCATCAGTACAAATTCTGCCCAAAGGGGTGAAAAGCCCTTATGCTCGTCTCACTTTGTTTTGGAAGCACCCTAATAGTGTGCTACTTGATACTCAAGAATCTAACAAAAGGGTCTATTGTAATCCTATAAATCAGTGATTTCCCTAGTTCCAAATATTGACTGGTTCTACAAACCATGACAGACTTTCATCTAAATAACATTTGATGGTACATTTTTCTGTGAAATGTGAAATGCTTTAAAAAGTTTGCCTTTTGGCCTGGCAGTAAATACTTACTTTGGAGCACATGCATTGTCAAAAAATCACTAAGGTATGTTAAGAAAGTCTTCCCTAGAGTTGAGTAATATAATAAGTAGCCCACATCTACTTTCCCAGCTACAGTAGAAAATCAATACTTGTATCAAAACTAAAGCCATGGTCTCAAGAATTATATGAGCAATTTTCAATATTTAGAATTTTCCGTATTTTTCTAATTTAGATAGGGCCCATCTCTTTTTAAACACTGTGTTTACTGACTGCTTACTGTACAGAAAGTCTGTCTTTAAGAAATCAGGTATAGAGAGGATACCAAAGAAACAGAACACACGATCATTAGCTTTATTTAGTTATTTTTATTGGAGTATAGTTGATTTACAATGTTGTGTTAGTGTCAGGTGTACAGCACAGTGATTCAGTTATATTTATCTATCTATCTATCTACTTTTTCAGATTCTTTTCCCTCTCAGGTTATTACAAAATATTGAGTATAGTTCCCTGTGCTATACAATAGTTCCTTGTTGGTTATCTACTTTATATATACTAGACTGTATATGTTAATCCCAACCTCCTAATTTGTCTCTCTCCCCCCTTTTCCCCTTTGGTAACCATAAATTAGTTTTCTGTGTCTGGGGGTCTATTTCTCTTTTGTAAATAAAAAGAAAAGATCCGATCATTAGCTTTAGAGAATGCATGTCATGCTTATAGCAAGGTGATACTAATAACAATATTCGTATTGAGGGCAAAACGATTAATAATTAACATTTGTCAAATAGTTGCCACATGTTATGTGCTGCCATAGGCAGTATCTCATTTAATCCTCACAACAACCCTTTGGTATATTACCATCATCTCTATTTTACAGATGAAGAAACCAAGGCTGCTAAGACTAAGGTCCTTGCCCTTGAACAAGGTGGTGGGGCTGGGACTGTAACCCAGGTCCAGTTGCCTTCAAAGTTGATGTTCTTCCCAAATTACAGTTTGATTTATAGAATGTGTCAAGTTTAAATTACTCAGTGGTAGTGAAACAACCAAAATGATTATTGTACCTGTGTTGGGGTGGTGTCCAATGGACAGGCTGAGCTCATCCTGGAGGTAGTGAGTGTTGATCAGAGGTTTAGAAGCCATTTCAGGGGGGAAACTGGCAGAAGGAATATCAATAGGACATTTCCTTTATGAGAATGGGATGATCAGACTGTGAAATGGAGATTAAATATACTGGATTGGCTGGAGAGAGGAGTTTAGCAACGATGGAATTGGTGGTGGTCTAGTCGAGGAGCTCCCTGGGGACCACTGACAGGCTTGCGCAGCTCGGTCACTGCACAAAGGCACACAGATGAGAAGAGAAGGCGGGTGATGCTTGAACCTATCTATGTGTCTGGGTCTGAGGCTCCGTTTTCCTGGAGAAATATGTCAGCGTTTACCTGTATCTCCTTGGCACTCAGTCCCACGAATGCCAGTCCAGCAATGTTCAACTTTAAATACCTGTGACTCTTTGCGCTGGGGCCTCCTCTCACTGTCACAGGCCCTTCAGCCCCTGTGTGAGGCAGGCTGAAGAGCTGGGATTTAATACCCCCTGTGTCCAGAGTTTGGCCAAACTACTCCATGATACTGCTGCTTCAGCATCCGCTTTGTATGGCCAGGCAGCCTACAGGGGCCTTGAACTGACACTAGGTAACAGCCCACAGGATCACAAGCCAATGTAAACTGCTGATGTGAATGGCCCAGCAGCCCTGTGGGCAGCAGTCTCCCCTTGTTCACCCCGTAAGTAAGACACCTGCACAGCTCACCAAAATCCCACTCTTTCTGGTTTGAATTGACCAATCCAGCCTTAGCCTGAGAACCTCAAAGCACTTCACTGGTGGACCCCATAAAGGATGTGCCCCAGGTCCTGCAGGGCTCTCTCTCTGCCTACACTCTGCCTGCACCTCCCCATGGTGCCCCTTGAGGTGTGCCCTGTACTTTTTCCAGGACCTGAGTTATAAACGTCTCTATTTCAAATCCTTTGTGCTCTTTTGTTAAACTGCTACCGTTTACCACCCCAGGGCTCTACTTAACAAATGTTAAATTAACAAAGTCCAGCAGTCTTTGAGTGGTTCTCAGCCAAGATCAAGGGCATGGATTTATACAACCCAGCTCCCTCAGCAACTGAGGATAATTCTGAGGCATTTTCTACACCATCTCCGAGAGTTCCCCAGTGAGACCAACCCTAGTTGCACCCAGTGGGTCATATCCTCCAGTGCATCCTTACTGACTCACTTCCCTACCTCACTTTCCAGCTTCCCCACTGATGCTTCCAAAGATCACTTCCCAAATAAACTACTGAAACTTCATTCTGTCTCTGGGGTCTGTTTCTGAGGAAACTCAATATAAGATAAAGACTGACCCTGAAAGGCACAGTGTAGCTTAGCTGCAGCAATGGGGATCTGAGAAGCCGGATAATTACTTAAAATAGGCAATGATATAGAATTGCTGCAGGCTGTTGAACAGGGATGGGTGTGTCGTTTATAGAAAATGATTCTACTTTCTGTTTTCTAGAGTGCTTTGTACTGAGGCGAGGGGGCAGCTGGGGGTGGGAAAGAGCCTGGAGCCTAGGGAATTGAGCTTTGCCACTCTTAGTCGTTCTCTAGGGGGGCAGACAAAGAGCATTTGGATTAGTTGGGAGAATGTTAAAACAAAAATAGGGAACACTTTTGTTCCCTAAGACGTGAAGGAGAATCAGTGGGGATGGATGTTGACTGAATTGGTGATGGAGGAAGCAAAACTAACCCGCTTGGAGAACTGGGACAATGGCAGTGTCCTTGGCAGTTTTGATTTATGCCAATTTATAGCCCTGCTTACAGAGTAATATTTATTGGTCTTGAGACTATCCTAATGAAGCCTTATGTAGTTCATCAGAATGGGATTCATTTCTCCCAAAGATTAGGCCTTGTGAAACCTTTGGAGATATAGTCAGTGTTTCTTATGATTTTATGGATTTTTCTCCAGTCCTCCAATACACATATATATCTTTTCCCTGCACTAAAATCCTCAAACCCGTCTTTCCTCATTATGAATAAAAAGATAGGTTTTTCTTAACAATAGACCCTTTAATGAGTAATCAGAGCTACATTTTTAATATGTCAAAACCAGGACCTGTTTAACAGTTGGTAGCCCTCTCTCAGCATCACAGCCAGTGGCAGCCTCATTTACACTTGCTCAGTGAAGGTCCTGAAATGTTCCCTGCCTAATGGCAGAAGCAACCACACCTTCACCCCCTCTCACTTTGCACAGCTTTTCAAGACACTTAACATCCTTCAAGTGCCTGGAAGCTAACATAATGCTCTTTACACACAGCTCCCCTGATCGGCACAGCTTCCCGGAATGTTTGTTTGTTTATTAAGTGTCAGTGAGGATTTATTTATGTATGGCTAAGAAGAAAATCTAGTGGTCTTCAGTGGTCTCTGAGCTCTAAATGAAACTTCACCAGACAGTGATCAGTGCCTTTTAGTTTTTTAATTATAATTTTCAGCTTATTGCTAACATATCTAGTGTGGGGGAAAGGGCATACAGTCCTACATGATGTAATTTTGTGACATTTAAAACTGCTAAGGACAATGAATGTGTCGTTATTTGAATTAGCCAGGTGAAGGAAAAATTCCATGAGCTTAACCCTTCCATTGCAGGTAAGGGATTTTGAAAAGAATGGAAATTGATAGCTAAAGTGACAGGTTTGAGCTGTTCCTCCCCACTCTAGAAATAAGCCCAAGATATATTTACCCATTGACCCCAATAAAATGACCGATCTCCAATTGGAGTAGACCGTAACATTTGTTTGGTCTTTTCTTTTCTTTTTCTTTTTTTTTTAATTGAAGTATAGTTGATTTACAATATTGTGTTAATTCCTGCTATGCAGCAAGGTGATTCAGTTATATATATATACACATACGCATTCTTTTTTATATTCATTTCCATTAAGGCTTATCCCAGGTATTGAATATAGTTCCCTGTGCTATACAGTATGCCACATCTTCTTTATCCATTCATCTGTCGATGGACACTTAGGTTGCTTCCATGTCCTGGCTATTGTAAATAGAGCTGCAATGAACATCGTAGTACATGACTCTTTTTGAACTATGGTTTTCTCAGGGTATATGTGTTTGGCCTTTTCTTAAGGAGAGAATATGCCAGTATTCTGTCCATACAGATCTATGCGTGTATTTCCAGAACATTTGTGATGGAAAGGAAACACTGTGTTCAACTTGACGGGCTTCACTCATATCATCTCTTCCGCTTGGAGATACAGCTGGTTACCCAGACTCCCACCAATAATCACCCTACAGACAAGACTAGGATCCCAAGATTTGTAGAGAAATCAGTGAAATGAAACATCCTATCAGACATAGTTAGCATCTGCAAATTGACTTTTTGGTTTAATTCAGTCAAATTATTATTAAATTATCCCAGTAAGTATCCATTTGAGTTATTAGAGTGATACGGAAAAGCTAGATGCAGTTAGCCTCAGAATCTTAATGCCCAAAGCAAGGCCTTTGTTAGGCCATAACTTTGATGACTGAAATAGGAATAAGGCTATGGATCAGTATGTGAACGATTCTGTGAATTTAAAAGGAAGATCCATCTTCTGAATTCATAGTGGGTCACCTGCTTCCTACTCTCAGAACCACACACACACACACACACACACCCCTCCAGTGTAGTAATTATTATTAAATTATCCCAGTAAGTATCCATTTGAGTTATTAGAGTGATACGGAAAAGCTAGATGCAGTTAGCCTCAGAATCTTAATGCCCAAAGCAAGGCCTTTGTTAGGCCATAACTTTGATGACTGAAATAGGAATAAGGCTATGGATCAGTATGTGAACGATTCTGTGAATTTAAAAGGAAGATCCATCTTCTGAATTCGTAGTGGGTCACCTGCTTCCTACTTTCAGACACACACACACACACACACACACACACACACATACCCCTCCAGTGTAGAATATGTAAAATGAAGATATCAGGCTGCACTGTCCAATGCAATAGGCACTAGGTACATGTGTCTGTTGAGACCTGGAAAGATGCTGAGTCCAAAGAGAGATGTGTTATAAAACACGCAGTGGATTTCAAAAACTTAGTACCAAGAAAAGAATGTAAATTACCTCTTTGGTAATTTTTTATATCAATTATAGGTTCAAGTGATAATATTTGTATAAATTCAGGTAAGTCAAATATAACATTAATTTTATTTTTACTTTTTAAAATTGTTATGAAAAAATTTAAGTTATATATGTTACTAACATAATATGTCCATTGGACAACTCTGGAAATAAGGCACATAATTATGTGGGTAGATTTTTCTGTCCTTTACTACTTCAGAAAATAAAGTGAGCTTCTTACTTACAGTTCATGTTTTTCCCTTGAATTCACCCAAGAGCATTATACTTCTCTGATGGAAAATGATGACAATAAAGCCATCTAATTAATGAGGCCAACTACTTAGAAATGTTATTTCATAAATTAAATAGTTTTACAAATATAACTCTACACACATATACAAAATTATTAATAAGGTATTTGTTTTCCTACAAACTATGAAAATTCAGCATACTTCAACTTCATTAGGATTTTATTTATAACAATATTATTTTTATTGTTATTTGTGTCAGTCTTTTCCATTAAATTTTGTTTCATTAATAAAACAAAAATTTTTGAAAAGGGCCTAATTATCATTTAACTGAGGTTCTAAATGTCTCATTTAAATGATACAGGATTTACCACAAAATTAAATAATACTAATTTGTAAGAGCATCTTTGTAACTTTTCAATACTGTAAAATATGAAATGTGTTTTTTTTATCAATTGGGAGGCTCTTATTTCAAATTTCCCTGTGCTAAAGCGTTAGCTTGGGTAGAAGAATTAGTTGGTAAGAACGGATTCATTAAATACCCAATGACTTGGCACTCAAGAGAGAGGACAGGAAGAGATAGAACATATTGAGATGACATTATCACCAGCTCCATCTGGCACTAGCCATCTCCCATAAGTTGGGCGTTCTTATAATATACAAGCCATTATCCTAAACTACGGAGATATAAAGACATATGAAGCATACGTCCTCCACTGTGAGAAAATATAATATAGTAGAGAGATTGGATCATTAGGCTGATAAGTACCATTATTCTTATCTAGATTAATCCACCCTTTTTCTATATATATAGCAGCCATTTTCTATGGAGCAGCCAGTGATTTTTTTTTTTTAAATAAACCTTTTGGTTTTACTCCTCCCACTGCCACTACTTAAAATTCCAGAGTGAATTTCCAGTGCACTTGGAAAAAGATCTTACCAAAGCCCACAAGACCCTGCATGAGCTCACCTTCTCCAATTTCACTCCATACGCCCCATCCCCTTCATGCTCAACTCTCCAACTGGCTGCTGCCTCAGAGTCTCTGCCTTTGTCATCATTCTAGAACTCTTTCTTAAACCTTAAGAATAATGGAAAATAGAGGGGGATTCAGCTCTCGATACCTCTGAGTTGACTTCTCTGGCTACCCTTCTCTTATACTCCTGACAGTAAACTTGTGTCTCAATTTTCCTATTTAATTTTCTTTACAGTACTAGCAACTAGCTAAAATTATCTTTAAATTTATTTAGTTGTCTGTTGTCTGTCTCTTCTCACTAGAATTAAGAACATAAGCTTGCTTTCTTTGATAATCTTTTCCCAGGCACATAAAAGACCCTCAGTATTTAAACGACGGCTGGTTGGCTGACTGGTTAGCGAGCTGGTGGGCTGGAGGGATGGATGGAATATGATGGAGTCTAATAGTATCAGGGCAGAGGGAAATCAGGGTGCTGGGAAGGGAAGAGAGGTGGCACCTAATCCAGATTAGGAAGCTAAAGAAAAAATTTCTGAAAGATATAGCACCTTCGCTGGCACAAGAAGTGTCAGCAGGAGTTGGCCAGGCAGTCAGCAAAGGGCTTTATCTTCTGGGCAGATGGACGAGATCCTGGTGGCCAGAAGGAGGCTGCCACGCTCAGAGAACTACAGCAAGTTTAGTCAAGTTGCAGCCAGAAGTGGCATAATGTTGAGATGTGAGGACAGGTGGGCAGAGCCGAGATGTGCAGGAGCCCAGCAAGTCATAAAAAGTGATTGTGTGAGAAGCCTGATTTGGACTGTATTATAAAACCAAACGTCTGAATGTTCTGCAGCGTGAGGCATGCTTTGAGTTTCCGCCTGCTCACTCCATCTCACTGTTTAAGCTTCTCATGAGACTGGCAGCTGAACAAAGTCAGGGGCTGTCTCCCACCTCTTGAATTCTCCTCCTCATCTAACTCTGTGCCTTGTGCAAGGTAGGCTCGCAGCAAATCCCTGTTGAGTTAAATCAAGTCTTTTCTCACATTATTCTAGAGGCTGTTACCAAAGTGACATTTGAGGCTGTCTAGATTATTCTGAGACATCACACAAAGTGCAAGAATAGCTCATGCTCCATTGGTCCTCCATAATAGTTACTTTGAATTAATATGGAGGATGGACATGCAGGGTAAACTGACAAGCTCCAAAGCCTTGCACTGTGGAAAAATACCACCTTGACAATAAAGAGGGCCCAGGAAAGACCTTTTTGGAGATGTGGATAGTGCATTAATATTTATATAGTTCCCTGAGTTGGAATAGAAAAAGAAAATGAACAACTTCCTGGCATACTGGCTTTTTTTAAAATCAAGGAGTCACCTGAAAAGGCTGCCTTCTTGCGGGAATCATCAATTCTGAAATAACGGCCCATTTTCCAGAGATTAGACTTCCTTACATAGAATTTCAGCAAGGTATGCAAAGACATCTGTTTGAATGACTGTCAAAGTGGAAACCAAACCTTGGTGATCCGAATTCTAGGATTGGGCTAAGTTGTTTCCTTTGCTTTCATCTCTCTAGTGTTGGAAGGGAAAATGGCGCCTTGATTGTTCACCATTCTATAAATTATTTCCTGGAGTTGAATTGTTTACAGCAGCCTGAAACAAAGAGCCTTGGAATTTGGTTCTGATTATTATGACAGAGAATTGTAAATAAAATGGAGGAATGATATATTAATCATGATGCTTGATATACTTAGTTGGAATGTTAACAAGTTGAGCTTCCCCGGAAGTATCTCAAAGCCTCTTCTTAGATTTTATATGGTTGACTTCTTTTTCACTTATTGCAGAAGGCTATATTTTTCTATATATTTTATTAATTTTCTATGTCTTTATTATTAATGTTTGGAACATATTCCCTTAATGATTAGCATGTACTTAGAGAAGCACAAACTAAAGCCGATTTGCAGAAACCCAGCTTGAATAATAACTCAAAGCCATTAGACATGTCTAAAACATGTCTAAAACCTCTCCTCTTGCTTACAAGATTTGCTACCTCTTAATCTCACTGGTCTTAAATGATGAATGCTCATATAAAAGGCAAAACAAAGGTAGCCCTGTAGAGTCACATTACGTCTACAAGTCAATTACTGATTTCTTATGAGAAATCCTTGGCCTAGGGAGGCACAGACTGAAGAAAGTTTTGCTCCTTGGGAGATGACAACTGAATAGAATTGGACATGTTATCAGGCCTTGAATATTAAACCATCCTGAGCTTCAGATGTTTTAGAAATGCCGCCGTGATGTGTGTGCACATAGGGAAGAAATTAAATAGCCCATGTAGTTCACAATCGTGTGAAATAACTTGGTTTACATACTGTTGCTTTTCTTACAAGTTTTTGTCTTTCCATATTCAGGTTGTTTTTGGAAATATATTTTAAAATGAAATTGCCAAGTAGGTGTGAAAGAATTTTCTCAAGGGGAAAATAACAGCTAAGAGACAGATCAGTCTGTCTGCCCTGATGCCCCAATCAAGTTAAATGAGGACAGAGATGGAAAGAGAAGAGGGTCAGAAAAAGTGAAGATCCAAGGGGATAAAATCTCGCCACTGCAGGAGATGCTGCCCATTCCCTGTTCCCATTCCTTGGACCTTAACATTTCACTGTTCTCCAACCAATTTCCAGCTGCTGGTACCTGTAATTCTGTACCTGAGGGGGTTTTCCCATAACAGTGGAAATCTCTACCAGTAGAAGATCCCATTGGGACCTTGTGCTCAGTCAGTGAGCTCCAGTCTATAAATACTCCCAGCTTCTCTGCTCTTAGGTGTCACAATTTTAAGGCATCTGTTTCATACCACTTCTCAGCATTTCCCTTGCAGCATTAAGCTCCAGTGGTCCATTGTGGCAATTGGCTTGATAACTCATCCTTTATTGACTGCCTTCCCTCCTTTGCATCATCACTTCACCACTCTCTCCGTGCTTCCTGGGATCACCTCCCAAATAAACCATTTGAACTCGTATTCTAGTCTTAGGGTCTGCTCCTCTAGAACCCAAACTAAGACGTGTTTTGTAAATATTTTCTGAATGTAGAGCAACTCTATGAATGGGAAGCTTAGGCCTTAGCGTAGTTCTTATGCAGAGTCCATGTTCAGAAAATGTTTTATCAGATGAACTGTGATGCTTATGCCCTTGGCAGTAGAAAGGTCCTTATCCAGCTTTAGGACAATGGCAGAATATGTGGTGCTTGAAGCCATCTGCTTGAAATCCACCTACTTACCCAAGTATGCGGAGAAGAGAAGAGTACTTTATCCACCTCAGCATCTGGGAATAATTTATCATGGAGGTGCAACTCATAAAACCAGTCATTCTGGACACCTTACTCCCTTTCAAATGAGAAGACTTTGGTTTCAAATTTGGGCATGGAAGCTGAGTATGCACTGACTCATTTCTTGAGAAATATGAATATGAGAGAGGAAAGATTTTATCACTCTGTAGCAAAGTGGAGTCTGCCTGAGTTGGGTAAAATGCACGTAACTTATTTATGAACACCTCTCTAAAGCATCTTAAAGCTTAGAGGATAAAGAACTCAGTGGGTTTTCACTTGGTTATTTGCCCCAAGGCTAAAACTTGTGGCATATTTCAAAAGAGTTTTTTTTTCTAATATAGTAAAACAATAGTTCTTTTTAAAATATAATCTAAAACGGCACTCCAGGCCTACATGCAACAGCTGGTGTTCATATGATACTGTAAGGTGCCTCCTCTTAACTCAATCTCAGCCTCCTCTGGGTAGAAAAAAAATTAGAGAGAGTGGTAAAAAAAAAAAAAAATAGGAAACACTTCTACTTGAGTTATGTCTTCCTTTCTGTAGTAAAGTGAAATGTTTGAAAATTGCCCTGATAATACAAAGCCTTGAAATTTTGTTAACCAAAAACATACAGATAATTGAGGCAAGGATTTCCTGAAACATTAATTGCCTCAATGATCTACATCATGTTGAAGTCATATGTCTGACTTTTAGTCAAAGTGTGCAACTTGCATTTCTTCCCTCAGCAACCAGTTGTCAATCATGAGCTAGAAATCGACAAGGTTTGTTTTTTCCACATGTTGATTATTAGATTGCGAAGCCTTTAAATCTGAAGACTGTGTCAATAATTGGTTAACTGGAACCTGAATTCTGAAGGGGTTATTAGTATGCCACGCTGACATTATTTAATCATTATTCACGGAAAAGCCATTTTCCTTTCCTAATCTCTCTGTCGTGCATACATATACATACATTAGAAGAACAATAAAGACCCTATTTGGCCTATAATACTTTACTCATAGGCCTAACTGAAGTGATATGGGAAGAGTTCATGGTAGGTAGATCAATGAATTGACGTAAATTATCTGGTAGGTAATTCAGCTTCTTGTCCCGCTTAGCAGACGGTGTCTCATGTAAGTGTCCTGTGCTCCAGAGGTGGCCTGCGATGACTTTTGTATGCTAGGTCAGATCCATTGAGCCGCAAGATTATACTGGAACCAGATTTTCCCACTAATTTATGTGGACCGGACTATTGCAACTGAAATCTTCTGGCAAACGTGAAACTTGTACCTCTCCACGAGTGGCGTAGGCTTCAAACTCTCATCTTTTTCTAATTTACAAGAAATTTGGGGTTTTCAATATCTAGAAGCCATAGAAATAGGCAAATTGCAGCCACTAAGCTATACTTACTAGATAGAAATAGACATATATAATCGTAGACTTTATATCCTATCAAGAAGACCTTGAGAATCCCAACACCTTCTTCCTTTTACTCTGCTGATACTTGACAGACAAGCTTATGTCTGATACTCTGATAGCATTACCTGCCCTCTGATCAGTTCAATCCTGGACAGTAGAACTTCCATTAGCTCTAGTTTGTGCTGGTATTAGGATATTAAGTCCAAAAGCAAAGAAAGGATACGGCAGGATCCCTGTCTATGCTGTACTTAAGGTCTTGGTGGAGACAGAGGCTTTAACCTGTAAAAAAAAAAAAAAACCAAGAGAATTTTGTGAAAATAGATAGAAGCATTTAAAACTCTGATAGCGGTAAATTGATAAACTCTGATGGTGGGAGCTTTGTCTAACGACTTAAATGAGGTGCCATGTTTCCTGCCTGCGGGTATTCAAGACGTGCTTGTCCACTCACAGACAAACGACGCTCATTACCTTATCTGTGGAGCTCACTGAGACCAGAGGCGAAGCCTTTGTAAATTCCCAAGATTCTTCTCACGTGCTGTGGGCTCCATTCACATTTCTTATTAAAGAACTTTTATTGGTTGGTAAAGCAAGAAGGTCAGCTGGAGAGGGTGTACTTCAAGTATTCAGTTATCTTTCAATTGAAGCAAAAACGGACTTTTTTTCTTTTTTAATTTATTTTATTGAAGTATGGTTGATTTACAATGTATTAATTTCTGCTGTACAGCAAAATGATTCAATTTTACATGTGTATATATATGTGTATATATATTTTCTTTCTCATATTACTTTTTATTATTTTCCATTATGCTTTATCACAGGATGTTGACTACAGTTCCCTGTGCTATACAGCAGGACCTTGTTGTTTATCCATTCTCTATATAATAGTTTACATCTGATAATCCCAAACTCCCACTCCATCCCTCCCACCCACCCCACTTGACAACCACAAGTCTGTTCTCTATATCTGTGAGCCTGTTTCAGTTTCACAGATAAGGTCATTTGTGTCATATTTTAGATTTCACGTATAAGTGGTAACATGGTATTTGTCTTTCTCTTTCTGACTTACTTCACTTACTATGATAATCTTTAGGTCCATTCATGTTGCGGCAAATGGCATTGTTTCATTCTTTTTATGGCTGAGTAGCAGTCCATTGTATATATGTACCACATCTTCTTTATCCGTTCTTCTGTCAATGGACATTTAGGTTGTTTCCATGTCTTGGCTATTGTGAACAGTGCTGCTATGAACACAGGGATGCATGTATTTTTTGAATTCATAGTTTCGTCCAGATATATGCCCAGGAGTGGGATTGCTGCATATATGGCAACTCTATTTTTAGTTTTTTGAGGAGAATCCTCTGTGCTATTTTCCGTAGTGGCTGCACCAATTTACATTCCCACCAACAAAGTATGAGGGTTCCCTTTTCTCCACACCCTCTCCAGCATTTGTTATTTGTCGACTTTTTAATGATGGCCATTCTGACCTGTGTGAGGTGGTACTTCGTTGTAGTTTTGATTTGCATTTCTCTAGTAATTAGTGATGTTGAGCTTCTTTTCATGTGCCTGTTGGCCATCTGTATGTCTTCCTTGGAGAAATGTCTATTTAGGTCTTCTGCCCATTTTTTGATTAGGAAATTCTGTCTGAACCAGTTTATACAGCTCGTTACTCATTAAAAGAATGAAAGAGATAAGCTGTTTTATTTGGAATGTCCTACTGTCCCTCTGATAAAATCTCGTTGGGTTCATCGAAAAAAAATGTTCGAATCTTCCTCACGATGCATCAGTCTCCCTGAATGTACCCACCGAAAAGTAATTTCTTCAGAGCAGATTTTGCTGTGGCATCTTGTAAAAAGTGATACTCTCTCCTAGAACTCACGTTATTCAGATTCAGATGGTGTCTAATGAGTTCACCCAAGCTACAAATCCCTGCCTTTCTTCTGATACCCCATTCTTCCCCATGACCTGTATCTAATCAAGTTCTGTGAACTCCTCCTCCTAATGTCTCTCAAATCTCTGTCTACCTCCCCATCCCCAGCGCCAATATCTTAGGTTAGGGCACCATCCTATGTTTCTTGGATCACTGCCACAGCCTCCTAATTAATCTCTCTGCCTGTATCCTTGCCATCGCCCCCACCCCCTCTAATATGCCATCCTGTAGAGCCCTAATGCATTTTTAAGAATTGCAATACCAGTTGGGCTGTTTTCTCCCTGATGTTCCCCATTGCTATCAGAATAAAGCTTCCGAGGATCCTTAGCATGGCTTGGTCTGGCCCTGCCCACCTCTCCTGAGTTACTTATCATTTTATGCCTCCCACGCTAATTAACTCCTGGACTCCGGGTCCTTCCCCAAAGAGCTGTGCTTTCTTTTTCCTCAAGGATTTTTCCCTTCGAGTTTCTTCTCTTCTCTCTCTCCTTTCCATGGTGAAATCTCTGCTCATCCTTCAGGACTCAAATTGCATGTTTTGTCCCACCCTCTAGTGCTTTTTTCTGTCCCTTCCCCTCAAGACTGACTTTAGTATCCTGCTGATACACTCCTGGAGCAAGTGCCCTGTACTAATCAACCCTGACACGGCACCGACCACGCTCTAATGAAAACAACTGTTAACTTGTCTGTTTCTCCCACTGGGAAGTCAGAAGCTGTGGCTTTTCTCAGTTATATATTCCCAGCAGCTGGCACTGTGCATCTGTTCTGCAAACATTTGCTGGGCAAATGTAGTCAAAGGTCATACAACTAATAATTGGGGGAGCAGGGATTCGAACACCAGTTCTTTGGACTTCAAGCACAGTACTGTGGTATCCATACTGTGTTCTAATGGTTCCAGAGAAGGCAGAGTTTGTGCTTCAGGGCCGAGGCTAAAATACCTCCACCACCCACACCGCTACCTCACTTCCGTTTTCCAGTACATTCGTTGGAATATTTTAAGAAGGAGGGATGTGCCTCCAACCAAAATCTAATTGAATGTTTTATACTAAATCTTTACCTGTTCTCAATGGCCTGTTAGAGCTGGAGATAAGCCATTTAAAAATCAGCTTTAGGGCTTCCCTGGTGGCGCAGTGGTTGAGAGTCCGCCTGCCGACGCAGGGGACACGGGTTCGTGCCCCGGTCCGGGAAGATCCCACATGACGCGGAGCGGCTGTGCCCGTGAGCCATGGCCGCTGAGCCTGCGCGTCGGGAGCCTGTGCTCCGCAACGGGAGAGGCCACAACAGTGAGAGGCCCGCATACCGCAAAAAATAAAAAAAAATAAAATAAAAATCAGCTTTAACACGTATTTTCTTTTTTTTTTTAACATCTTTATTGGAGTTTAATTGCTTTACAATGGTGTGTTAGTTTCTGCTTTATAACAAAGTGAATCAGTTATACATATACGTATGTTCCCATATCTCTTCCCTCTTGCATCTCCCTCCCTCCCACCCTCCCTATCCCACCCCTCTAGGTGGTCACAAACCACCTAGCTGATCTCCCTGTGCTATGCGGCTACTTCCCACGAGCTATCTATTTTACGTTTGGTAGTAACACGTATTTTCTTAAATGGGTTCACTGCCACCTTTCTTCCCCAGCAAATTTTGCTTGTAACAGACCTCCCAGTAAGGACTGCTTTCTAAACATTTTTAAAATCATGCTTCCTTTCTCTCCATTATCTCTGTCTCTCCCTACAAAGTCATCTGAGCTTTTCTAATGTAGATCTGGTAATTCATATTCATTTTATACCAACATGAAAAAAATCCCTCCCTCTGTTTAAACCTCAGAGCCCAAAACTGCCTGAATGCATTGTGCTCAGCATTGGGACAAGGCCACCACTGCTCACATTTCACAGTGGGACTCCTTTCTGAGAATCTTGGCACCAAATAGATCAGCTGTCGTGCATCTTGTGCAAAGAAATCATAAGTTCTTGCAATCACTAACTCGCTCTTGATAATTCAGCTGAAAAGAGTCCAACAATGAAAAATTAATGCTGTTAGATATTCGTGTGTGCTAACATCTATATTAATATGTACTCTGTGTATTAATACATAAATATATGCATTACTTATACATGAATTTGTTATACATATTTACACTAAAAAATCAGTAAGAAGGGTGAACATTTTTCATAAGTCTGGTATTTATAAAGAACACATTTTGTGTTCATTTTTAATTAGCAAAATATAACCTTAAAAGCTTCCAGTATTGGGTTTTGCTTTGCTTTATGTGAGCAAAGTGGGTGAGGAAGGACTCACAATCTCCCACTTTGCAAATTAGAAGCCATCCCTCGATTTGGCAGTTTACTCTCTGATCTGAACATTGGCTACGTTGAGACATCTATGTGAACAAGTATCTTCCCTCATAAAGACTACAGTTTTAGACCACATGATGTACATTACAGAAGTAATCGGATTTGCACTGGAGTGCTGCCCATCCATAAGCCAAAATACTAAGCTGCCCCACCTACAGAATCACTGACATTTAGGATGAGAAGTTCCCTTGGAAAATATCTCATTTAACCCATGCATTTGCTGGATGGGGAACTTGAGATACGACTGTGATTGTTTCAGAGTTGGAATTTAACACCAAACCTCCTACCTTCTTAAACAAAACTTTTCTATCATGTCTTTCCTGCTATATATATGTTGTTTATTTTTCTAAACAAATTATATAACATACATTCTATAAATTGCATGCATCCTTTTTCCCCCTTAGAAAAAAATTTTTTGAATTTTATTTTTTTGTACAGCAGGCTCTTATTAGTTATCTATTTTATACATATTAGCGTATATATGTCGATCCCAATCTCCCAGTTCATCCCACCACCACCCCACCCCTAAACTGCATGCACCTTAAGGGCACAACTTGATGGGGTTTTGCAAAAATACCCTATACCCACCACTCAGTCAAGATACTGAGCAGTACTAAGGCTCTAGAAATGTCTCTCGTGCTCCCTCCCAGTGTAACCACTCCTCTTGTTCCACTCTTCAATTTCTATCCCCGCAGACGTGTTTTGCCTCCTCATACACAGGGAATCGTATAGTATTTGTTCTTTTGTGTCTGGCTTCTCTTGCTGAAAATATTTTCTTTTGTTTTTTATTTTTTATTTTTTTGCCTCCACATTTTTCTATGTCGTCATATGTATCAATAGTTGCTTTCTTTTCACTGTTGAGGAATATTCCGTTGTATAGTTATAATGTAAGCTCGGGTTTGGTTTTTTAAAATTTTTTACCCATTTTGATGTACATTTGAGTTTCCAGTTGAGCTATGTAAAATAACACTTCTCAAAATATTATTGTACATGTCTTTTGGTGTACATAAGTATTCATCATTTCTGTTGGATATATATCAGGAGTGGAATTATTGGGTCCTAGGGAATATGTATTTTTAGCTTTAGTATAGGTTGCCTAAAACCTTTGCCAGAGTAGCTACGCCAATTTACACTCTCACAAGCAGAGTATGAAAGTTCAATTTGCTCTATATTCCTTCCCAACTGATGATGACATTATTATTTTTAGCCATCTTGGTCCCAGGAGTATCTCATTGTGGTTTTAATTTGCATTTTACTGAGCATCTCTTTCTAAGCTTATTGGCCATTGGAATATCTTCTTTTGCGAAGTATGCATTCCATTTTTTGATTGCTTCTGTAAAAATGGTTTATCTATCTTTTTATTAATTTGAGGGGGTTCTTTACATACTCTGGACGCAAACCTCATGTGATATTGCCAGTATCTTCTCCTCTATGGCTTGCCTTTGTAGTCTCTTAATGATGTCTTTTAATGAACACAAGTTCTTCATTTTAATAAAATCCAATTCTTCTCCTTTATAGTTACTCTGTGTATTTATTCCCTTAAAGCATTGTTTACTAATCTTCATAGCATTAAATTGTATATATTATATTATTTGTATAAATTATTTTAAAATGTCTTCATTTACTCTGTTATTTAAAAAGTAGTTTTTAAATACACAGCAATTCTCCTCCTATATTCTATTAGTACCACATCTCCCATGACATTGTGCAAATTCCTTGGTTGTAATTAAAATCTATATTTAATAATTATTGTAGAATTATTAATATTTTTAAATTTAGTTTTGAAGATCAGACAATGTATTAGGTGCTAATAAGAGATTTCTTACCCTGACGCCCCCATGATACATTTACATTAAATAAAATCCAGACTGGCCATTTGAAAATACTAATTTATAGTTTTCTTATTGAAATGAGTTGTACATGCTTATATGTATACATATGAAGAGTGTGAAAATTGTGTTATTTTATAGCACTACATCTCTCAATGTGATGTACAATATTTAGAGCACTTGGTCTAAGACACAGGAAGGAAGCACGTGAAGCACACTGAAATTCTGTCAAATAATTACTGCATGATTGCTTTGTTGCTTTTAGTTAAGAAGCATTGAAAAATGAGTAGGCTTATTAATTATCAAAAACATCAGAATGAACTTTATGGATCAGGAAATTGGGAACAGGTAGGTCAAGTGAATTGGCCAAGATCATGATACAAATTAAATCAAGATCCAGCCAGGGAAAATAATCGAGCTTGAATCCTTGGGTCTATCCCTGCATCTTTATGGCACATATTAATACATATCAGACAACAGATTTAAAATTTGAGGAGTAAGTCTTGCTAATAATGTATTAATACATTATTAATACAAACTATAATAATGTTCTATAAGCCAAATGATGTGTGATGCATTCTAAACTTCTATTTGAATATTGGATTTTCCTTTAATTCTTCCATGGATAATTCATGGAAAAGGTATAGTTAAATATATTGATGTTTGAAGTCATAACTTAAGTTACATTTATTAACAAGAATTTATAAAATACAGGAATGGAGCTGAAAGTTGCTGTACAATTAACTGTTGTCTTTTAGTACATTATTCTAATAACGGAAGAACTGACAGAAGAGTAGGAAATGTAATTACTTTTGCCTGTTAAAAGAAGTCTTAACATTATTTAACTGATAACGTGATTGAAATAAATTTACTTTTGCTAAAATCTCCACTTAGCATTTACATAGTTAGATATATTAGCCATGTTTTATATAATATATACATATATATATATTTGAAATTACCCATCAATATTTTATAGAGTTTTCAGTGAGGGGAGGAGAGAAGATTTTAGAGATTAGGAGAGGGCTATATAGTAGGAAAGAACACAGAAGATATAGGAGATAAGGGAGACAGAGGAAGAATATCTGCTCTCGTGACAGCTTACATGCTGAATTGCATTGATTTCTCTGTGTTCTGTGATGCTCATTAAACAGGACTCCATTGATGATCCTTCGGGTCACGAACCAGCCAGCATGTTAGTTTCCACTATCACACCTTCGAATAAACTGCTGAATTAAAATCTATTGAGAACGGCTTATGGCCCACAGACAATAGCTTTTTTTCTAAAGATATTTGCAAATGACTCATAAATGTTTGCTTGGGTGTTTTATTTAGAAACACCATGGATAAATATTTGAAAGAGTATTGCTAATGACAAGGCAGAAGTGAACTATAAAGTGTCTCTAATGACTACTTTAAAATCTGCACTCTGCAAATAGAGCTGACTAAAGAGAGAGGAAAATGTAAGATAACAGCAGGTGAGCTCTTCATGGGATGTGTGCGTGTTTGTGTGTGTGTGGAGATGTCTGTGTGAAACAAATCATATTTGTAAACTAAGGCCCGTATCTGCTGGATAGAGAAGAGTTTCATTCAACAGACACATCTGCCAGGAAAATCTGGGGTCGTAATTTAGGTTTTATAGTCTGGGAATGACTAGATGGCTTTTGAAAGCACTACTTCTCCAGCGTTTTTTATTTTATCCTTTGATCAAATATGTCAGCCAAGGAAGAAAATGGTCATTTCTTTCTTTCGAAAGCAGGAAAAATAAAGAGATTTACATTAAATAGTAGTCATCACAATGTTCATAGAAGTTTCCAACTATTTATCAACATGCCTGCTTTCCAACTGCAATTTGCTTAATTGGATTTGCATCTTCAGTCACTTTGCGGTTTCCATACTGAGGTGGTAAAG
Source organism: Neophocaena asiaeorientalis asiaeorientalis (assembly GCF_003031525.2). Classification (NCBI taxonomy): domain Eukaryota; kingdom Metazoa; phylum Chordata; class Mammalia; order Artiodactyla; family Phocoenidae; genus Neophocaena; species Neophocaena asiaeorientalis. The sequence continues at coordinate 340,173 of NW_020185334.1, read as the reverse complement.
TTGTTCCAAGCTGTGGGTGGCTGGTCAGATGTACATACGGCTGTGTAATTGTCAGAAAATGTCCTCGTGTCAGATGGGGCCACGGCCTAGAGTATAAACAATCCTGTTAGTGCTTCTGCAGCGTACGAAGAGACAGCTCCACTTCATTAGTGAGATTACACTGGCTATGGACAACTGGCTGTCTCGATCATCGATCATCTGCAGGCCAATCATGAAGCCGTTGCCGGGGTCACTGGGCAGCCCAGTCCAATTCAGTCATTAAGACAACTGGAATAACCAGACTGTAAAACGGTTGGTCTGGTTATTTCTTAATGATGTAATTGGATCGACCAGAGAGATCCAATTAACTGCTGAGCCGTCGGTGGCTGGTGGTCTCACTGATGAGCTCAGCCGTCAGTGATGGACTTGAATTGATTGTACAGCTTCCTGATCGATTGTACAATTTGCAGTTACCACGCTGAGGATGGGGTGGAATTGATTTAATTTTTGTGATTTCATTGAACCCATAGATGTACAACATATTCGTGTGTGTGGGCGTGTGTGTGTGTATGCTTGTGTGTGTGTTATTTTCTCAACAGTAATACATTTGAGACATCAGTGATGAATAATGCTATTTTAAGATATGCCTATTTTATCTCGCCTAGGTTTCATCAGAAAATTCGATTGACTGTTACAGAGATCTCTAGGGAGGGGAAATGCGAGCTTGAATGGAAACTGTGTATTTAGAAGGGGGGAAAGAAAAGCATCCTTCACTCTTCTATGTTCAGTGTGACAAAGCCCACTGCATGGTTACTGCAGCCTATTCATGACATAGTAATGTCTGATCTCCTGTTTTGCCGAGTTGCTTATAAAATGTGCTCGATGTCCGTGTGGTGTGGCATGACAAAGTAAATAATTGCTATAATAAATTTATGGAAAAACTTGGAGCGTGAGCTCCCCAACCAATGAGAGAAAGTGCCCATGGCAGTTTCCCTTCAAAGAAAAGAATTAGCTGCTCCCACGAGCTCTTCTTGGCTAGGGCTGGTTTTTGGGCTTGATTCTCTATACCCACCCCCGAACTGTGCTGCCTAGAATAGGCACTCAGTAAGTATTTGTTGAGTAAGTAAAGTAATATGTCAAAAGAAATTTCTTTGTGAATAATGGATGCCAAATGAGTATGAAGAGGTAGGTAACTGTTTATATTTTCACTTTTGAGGTGAGTTAGTCCCCCTGTCATTTCCTAACAGTGGTCCAAAGATGGGTGCCAATCTTAGGCGATATTCTCACCAGGCCAAAGTAAGATGAGAAAAACATGAGAATGAGGGTTTTAGGAGATTAAAAATGTCCACAAAATCTTCTTCATGACCCCCACTGAGAGGCAGAGTCTGTTTTCCTTTCTCTTAAATGTGGAAGGACCCACAACTGTGACATCTGTGACAGTTGAAGCCTAGACTTTAGGAGTACTGGAAGTTTCTACCTCCTGTAATGGGATGCTTGCTCATAGGACGCTCCCTGCCAGAACCCAGTCACTGTACGATGAAAAGTTCAAGCTGAATGCAAAGACCATGGGTAGACGCTCTGGTCAACAGTCACCGCTGAGCTCCCAGCCAACTGCCAGCCGACTTGCACCGAGCCCCCAGCTGAGCTCATTCAACCCACACAGTTGAAGAGATAGTAAAATGGTTATTGTTTTAAGGCACTAAGTTTTGGGTTGGCTTGTACTCAACCATAGATACCTGTAACCATGGCATATATTCACTTGCGTAAGATTATCAGCTCCTGTTTCCTGAGAAGGATTGCCTGTTCTAGGACGCTGCACTTCCTACTTTGTTAATGTTAAAATGTCCTTTCTTTTTTCTCCCAGCTTTGTGGAGGTGTAATTGACATATAACATATGTTTTTAGATTCCACACCTAAGGGAGATGATGCAGTATTTGTGTTTCTCTGTCTGGCTTATTTCATTCAAGGTCCATCCATGTTGTCACAAATGGCAGGATTTTCTGATCCACTGATGGACATTTCTTTTTGGCGTGATGGTCAGAATAAACAGCAGTGATGTAGATAGATGTATGTCTTTAATTGGGATAATAAAAAATTAGGATACCTGTATAGCACCCAATGGTTTTAATGCATTTTATTTATCTATGGAATTCAAAACCTCTGCCCAAATCCAACTACATACACTCTGCAGAAATTCTCTGTCTTCCAGGGCCGTAGTTAGCCAACTTCTGCTCAAACAATTCCAGTGAAAACAGTTGACTCATCATAAGGCAGCATGGTCTATCTTGAAACATAAGTACTTATTAAGAAATATTAATCTGGGCTTCCCTGGTGGCGCAGTGGTTGAGAGTCCGCCTGCCGAGGCAGGGGACACAAGTTCGTGCCCCGGTCCGGGAAGATCCCACATGCCGTGGAGCGGCTGGGCCCGTGAGCCATGGCCGCTGAGCCTGCGCATCCAGAGCCTGTGCTCCGCAACGGGAGAGGCCACAACAGTGAGAGGCCCGTGTACTGCAAAAAAGAAATATTAATCTTTGGTATTAATGAGGAGTTTTCCACAGATTTTGGTAACTTTTAATCTAAAGAAGTACTCTGGTATTTGTTAATCATGCATATCAATATATTTGCAAGAAAATTTGTCCCTGGACATTCTACTCAGATAATTCATTTCAAACTATACTATTTTACATTATGTTATTATTGTCTCTTGTAGGAGAATAAGCTGGGATTGGGGGCTGTGGAGGGTGAGTAGGGTAATGGAACAGAAAGAAAGGTGAAAAGCAAAGCATTTATTGAAAACTTACCATGTGTTAAGTTCTATCTGTATATTCCATACTCTCAGAAATTCGGAGGTTTTAGAGGTTCTATAATGCAAACATTTCTATTCTTTACAAATTAAACATTTTATGAGTAGACATTATCTTACTCAGAACCATTTTTATGCTTTTGAAGAGGGAAGAAATTTCACCCACCTTGCAGCATGATTGCTGTGAAATTATTTTATTCACAGTCAGTGGATTTGTTTTCTACAAAAAAGCATAAGCAAAGGCGTTCCTGAACAGAGATTCTTTTATTAAACCATTTTTTTCAAAGCGATGTTTAGTATAATGCCTTATAAATTATCTTTCTGCAAAACATAAAGAGGAAAAATGTTCTGTACAGTGGATACTGGGAAGAATATAAGTAACAAAATAACATGTGATGAAGTTTATCTTTGAAATGATATGGCTTTTAGTTCTATCTGTTTTTGTTATGTTCCTTCTAAAATTCTCAGCATTTTTAATAATAAAAAGTGTGGCTGACATACGGATTTCAACTCTATAGCCCTAACTTAATCCAGTATTAATAAGTGGTTAAAGGAATAGTAAGTGATTTGTCATCTTTAATGAGAATATGGAGCTCTAAATTATGGTAAATGACAAACTAATTGCCTTAAAAATAGTAGAACTTTTCCTTTGGATGGCTGTTTCAGAAAGCCATTTTCTTCTTCAGAAACTATTTTCAAAAGCTACCATCTTCCTGATGGATATAATCTTTGTTGCTGCAGTCATTGGTGCTATAGCAAAACTTTTCAAAGATAAGAAGAAAAACAATGGCAGTGTTTCAGAGAGTGTCAGTTGGCCTCAGAATCATCTTTCAAGGATATTCATGATTTATCCTCTATTTCCAAAAAGAGACTTTAGATCTTTTCAGTAAATATTAAAAGAGATGATCGTATTGAGGATATTCGTTAGAAAGGAGGATCGTTAAACACCCCAAATACCTTTTTTCTATTACACACCTAATAAAGAAACAAAATATTCTGCACAATCCTAGCCTTCATAGGAAATAAGACAAAAACTGCAAGAAGTTTCTCCAAAATCCCCCTTAAGAAATGATCTTAAGTTGTCTTAACGGCCTGCCTGCTAGCATTATCAGCTGCAATGGAAGAGAAAAAATGCTCTGTTTATGCACATACCTTTAAAAGAAGACTGAGGGCTTCCCTGGTGGCGCAGTGGTTGAGAGTCCGCCTGCCGATGCAGGGGACTCGGGTTCGTGCCCCGGTCTGGGAGGATCCCACATGCCGCGGAGCGGCTGGGCCCGTGAGCCATGGCCGCTGAGCCTGCGCGTCCGGAGCCTGTGCTCCGCAAGCGGGAGAGGCCACAACAGTGAGGGCTGTGTACCGCAAAAAAAAAAAAAAAAAAAAGACTGAATAGTACTGTCTGTTGTTCATGTCCTTTCCCTCTTCTGCTTGTGGAGATGGAGTTGGGCTGGGAAGGGGAGAGGTTTGGGAGAGGTATCTAGAACTAATTGATGGAATCAACCATCCAGGAAAGTGATCGGCACATCATAAACTGTCAGCCACAGGCTTGTGGATGTGCTGACTACCTTTTCATTCTAATTGGCAGTCAAGGCTACACTAACTAGATCTTGCATAAAAGAATGGATATGCGAGGCTCTGAAGTGTGCACTTCCACAGTGGTGGGTAGAGCAAGCTCGGCTGCCTGAACGATAGTGTTGCTGGGTCCTGGATGTGTGGCTTCTGGGGGATTTCAGAGGGATTTCAGCCCCGTGGTCCATCTGCACCTGCCTGTCACTAATCATATCAGCGCCATGCTAGCACAGTGGCCTTGTACCCTTTGTGCATTACCAGAGGGAGCCTGGAAAAGCACAGAATAAATATGGGCAATGCTTAGATCAGGACAAGTGAGGTCATTTTTCATTGCCTTTGTTTCTTCTCGGTTATAAGTGTTTACAAGTTTTGCTGAAGTGGGGGAGACTTAGAGGACCGAATTTAAGCTTGCCTCTCCTGTGTGCCAGAAACGCCGTGTTCTCCCATCGAAACCCTCAAGCTCAGTTTAGGAGTGCAAGGTAACAAACGCTGACATTGGTTCTTAAGGGGGAAGGATTAGATTTTTGGCACTTTACAGCCATGAACAAACATCAGAATTGAGATCAGTTTTTCAGATGAGTTTGTAATCACACGTGAAAAAGCTGAAAGGTTTTCACAGTTCTTCTTACTGCCCTGTACTGCACTGTGTTCATTGGCATATTGGGTACATTCCAGGGACCGTCTAAAATGTATTTTCTCGTTGTCCTTATTATGCTTTAAGTTACTGGGTGTTAGTTGCCATGTATTGCCTGTGTTCAGCCATACCCTGTGTCTGCTTTCATTGGAAAAGTGGTTAGCGCATAATACTTAGTAGGCACTTAAATATATGTTGAATGAATGAATGAGGATGAATGACTGGATTATATGCTTTAACCTCAGGACCTACTTTAACTGTAGAAACGTTCTTGTGAGCCATGACCTTTCGATCGTTTATAAATACCATAACTTTTTTAGAGATAAATGAGTATTATGTTAAGAAGCGGGTGTTTCACATGCCTGTTATTTGAAAGCAATTCTTTTGAATTATGCTTAAGGATTATTCAATAAAAAATTACCTTGTGCCAAAGGCAATATGTGAGTGGCAGAAACTCTTCTAGTGTTGATCTGATTTTTATAAAGAAAAGAGTAACCCTGAAGTTGAAAATGAGATCTGAGTGGAAAGACATTTAAAGCAAAGGATAATGCTTTTCCTCAGAAAATTTTCCTGGAACCTAGCCTATGCTACTCAAAGCTGTTACCTAACAATCGGCTTCCTCCCATCTTGTGCTCAAATGGTGATATGTCCCCTAACTGTAAGATATTCCCATTTTCCCCCATCCTGAGAACTCCATTGCGGCAACTGGTCAGCAAAACAGCCTATTCTGTGTTGTCTGACGAGTTCATGGTTTAATTAGTCCCCAGCTACAAGCGAAGTAGAATTGAATCATGTAGGAGAAACGTGGCTTCGAAAACAGAATGAAACAAACACATCACCATCCACACAGGCTGTAGAAATCATACATTATATTAAATGATGACTGTAATCTCCTGGCCTCAGCCCTGTGGCCAACAGGCTGTCCTAAACATGCTATGTGAAGATTCTCGAATTGGTGGCTTTGGGGGAGCAGAGCTTCATTCAAAGCCACAAATAGTGGAGAGCTCATCTTTGATCTCTTTAAATTAAGGTCTCCGTTTAACAAAATTATTCATCCACTTCCTTCCTTCCTTCCTCTCATTCATTCATTCATTCATTCAAAAAGCCTCTGAAGAGCACCAGAAACACAGAGGAAGAGTTCCCCACACTCACACATCCAAGCTCCTTTGGGGGACACTGGGGGACAGTGGACTGAAAGAGTGACTCAAAAATGGCAAAATGATATGGTAAGTTTTAGACCAAGGGCAGTTTAGACAAGTTTAGACAAGGGCAGTTGTGAGCACACAGAAGGGAAGGACCTCATTCAGCCTAGAAGGGGGATAGTTAAGGCAGGAGTGAAATCTTAAAGGACTGTTGAAGAAAGAAATTTTGAAAGAAGGAAGGAGAAAAAGACTTCCCAGACTCGAGGCATAGCACACGCACTGCAGCAGGCCAGACACGTGCATGTTCCAGAATCTGCAGGCAGGTGTGTGTAACTGGAATGTATTACAAGATGGATTTGAGAGGACCGATGAAAGGTGCCAGACACTTAGGGGCCTTGTGCTCTCTTGAGAGTGAGGTTGATGAGCAGCCATACAAGCTTATGGGGCCCATGGCCACAGCATTCGATGTGGATAGAGATCATGCCAGGGGCTAAAGGGTTTCTCCCTACTGCATCCACATTCCAAATGAAAACCTTCCTAAATCAATGGGAATCCGCTTAGACACAGAGCAAGGAGAGGCATGCACAGCATACAAAATCTCCAGGTAGGATGGCTGACATGGGATAAGTAAGCGAAAGCCTCTTAAATCTCTGTGGGTCGATCCACGCCAGAACGATTCCAATCTGCCATAAAGCCTTTGAAATAACCAGGCTGGTGTTATATAACATCTCATGACCAGGGCTTTGTCTTTGTCTCAATAATGTCCGTTTATATAGTATATTTCCCTGAGGAGCTGTAATGCATTAAACCCCGTGGATCAGGCGGTTTGGCAGAAGAGACTAGATAAAAACTGAGTGACGTAGAATGAGGAGAAGCAGTACCAAAAATGTAAATGAAGATGCCAAAAGGGGAGTCTCGTGCACTGACCTGGGAGGATCCCTTTGTTGTATGTGGGCTTGCAGAGTAATAGAAAGCTGTGATTCTGGGGTCAGGAGATCTAGACCTGTATCGCTTGTTACTGGGTATGGAATTCTCTGAGGCTGTTGTCTCAACTTAAAAGTGATATCATGAACGCTCAATGAAATAATACCCATCAAATGAGATAATGTATATCAAACCATTTGCAAACCACAGAGCACCATGTCCATTATGATTATCATCTGTGTACCTCATAAATGCATAGGCATATGTTCCTGCTTTGGAACTTTATTTCTTAGAATATTTACAGTGTGATAGTATAATAGCACTTATTCTGTTTAAAGAAGGGCCTTTATTGGGTTATCTGGCCTTCAGAGTGTTTGGGTTGAAAAGCTCAAAGTACGGGCTTCCCTGGTGGCGCACTGGTTGAGAATCTGCCTGCCAGTACAGGGGACGCAGGTTCGAGCCCTGGTCTGGGAAGATCCCACATGCCGCGGAGCAACTGGGCCCGTGAGCCACAACTCCTGAGCCTGCGCGTCTGGAGCCTGTGCTCCGCAGATGGTGAGAGGCCCGCGCACCGTGATGAAGAGTGGCCCCCGCTCGCCGCAACTAGAGAAAGCCCTCGCACAGAAACGAAGACCCAACACAGCCAAAAATAAATAAAAGCTCAAAGTATTTACATTATTTGGAACAAACATGAATTCATCACGGGAATTTTTTTTAAATAGGAAGACATTAGATGCTACTATCAACCAAGGTCTAAGGTTATGAAGGCCATTAAAAAAATATACTACTACTGCCCTGAATTTCAGTGACAGCTCCCCTATGGATGTTCTCTCATGGATCCTGATAACCATAGGTCACATAAGCTGCATTTGCAAAGAGAGGCTGGGGCCGAGCTCTGTCATGGTCCTTGATCAAAGTTATATCAAGGAAGGGGTTGGTCCTAAGACTGTTTGTGGGAGCTGCAACTAAGGACATTTCCCCTGCCTTAGTCAAAGAGACGTGCTTGCTTGCAGAAACTGCTTCAAGGACTGTGAATGCATAAAGAGTTAGTGCAGGCTCTGGAGGGAGGAACCTGAAGCTTGTATGCCTCTCCCCTGGCTTGCCCTGCCCGTAAACGTGTTGTATGCAAAACATCTGCCCTGCTCTCAGGGGCACCTGCACCAGCTCCCCCTCTCTCTGCATTTGTTTTGTGCTTCACCCACTTCAGACTCCATCCTCCTGTCTTTCTGGGCCCAACTTGGAGGCCTTGCTTGCCTGTCCCTCCTCCGGCCTTCCACATCACACCTGGATCTTCTCTTCTCCCTTGACATTGCTTCGACTGTGCCCACAGTTGCACCTTCTCCCTCCTGACTTCATGAACAGCCCTGAACCCAGGACACCAAGAATAGCCCTGGAATTGTGACCTAGTGGCAGGAAGCTGTGACTTTGCCCCTCTAACATCAGGTGCCAGAGAGCTAAGCCAGTCCCAAATCCCAGGCCTTTGTCCTAGAAGCAATCTGTCTGAAGAAAAATAAAACCCATCTCCGGGTGACTTATCCTCAACTCCAGATTTCATGTACCGATATGTTTGTGTCGTTTAGCAAACTCTCACAGAAAATGTTAGCTAAATGTCACTCTGGTATCTCTGGGGTTTGTTGGACTTAATATATAAGCCTTAAACTGAGGCTGGAGCTGAGAATTCAGATGAGTTTTACCTACATATGTCCTTTGTTGGAGCTACATGATTTGATTTTACCCAGTGGTGCAAAGTGGAAAAACAATTCCAATACCGAAAATACTAACGTCGGTGGCCAAATAATATGTGAGGGTTGTAGTTTTCTTAGCAGTCCTCAGTGAATTTTTACCTGGGAAAATGTGTGTGTGTGTGTGTGTGTGTGTGTGTGTGTGTGTGTGTGTGTGTGTGTGTGTGTGTGTGTGTGTGTGTGTGTGTGTGTGTATTGGTATTCTAAAGAAATACCGAGCTAGAGATGAGGGAAGGAGGCTTCCCATGGGGAATCCGGAGTCTGAGACTCTCAGTGGATGCTGTGATGTGCTGCCTATCACATCACATCCTGCTTTCGGGGCTAAAGGAGACAGTCCGGTATGAAACAGTGAGACACACTAACAACAGAAGAAGCCATTACCAGCCCTGGGAGGGAAGGAACACAGGTGGCAGTGTTGTTACCAGCCTAGACGCCAAGGTCATCAGACAGGAGCTGGGACCATGAGTGGATGGGCTGCCCTATATGAGCTGGAAAAAGCACAGCCACTGCCAGAGATACCCCTGAACCAGAAAGAGATTAAATTGCCAGGCGTCTGTCAGTGATTACCAGGAATCTACAGGGACAGAGTAACCAGGGGTATGTGGGTCCCTGTGATGCAGAGCAGAACAGGGCAAAGAGCTGAGGGCAAACAGGAAAGTGACACCTTCTCAATCGAATCTCTGAGAGTAGAGTCTGGAATCTGCATTTTCAACAAGTTGTCTGGGTGATGCTTAGGTGCACCAGCATTTTATAACCTTCCATAACATGGAAAATTCCTTACCTCGTCAGGCTCTCCTGTAAGGCAGCATGAGATAAGACAACTATAGCCATCAATTCTGATGGTAGGAAAGGTTGAGTTTTTTTTGGCTTTCCGCCTCTTCTGATTTTTTTTTTAACCAAATGTAATAAGTAGAGTAGATAGACTATATGACAAATTTGCATTTAATAAAAAGTTTCTCCCTTTGGCAAAGCCCCTTAGGAACTCCTAAAAGTTAACTATTAAAATGTCGTTGAACAGTAGTCCAAAATGTACAGAAGTGAGGTGCATTTATCTGAAATTAGCTCCACAGTGTAGGACAACTATTTTCAGCATTCATCGTTATTAATGTCTATAATTGATGGCTGAAAATAGAACCCTCAAATGAGAAGAATGTCCAAAATCACACTCACATTAATTGTGAACTGCTCAGCCCATAAGCATGTTAGCTAGATTCTCCCCACACTTTGACTTCTTTTCTCACCTCCTCTCTAGACTGTATGTCATTAACTCTTGCTTAAGGTTTTAAACTGCCTCCCATGTAATACACATGGCAATTTTTATGTATGGAAATGTTCTATGTGTGTGAGGGTATGGGAAACAGATGCAAACATTCTGGTTTAATCTGGTGGAATTTCATGGCAAATGAGCTCAAGATGCCTTAGGGGGGAAACCCTGTATTGGCTTTAGTTGTTTCTAATAACAGGCATTGGGAACTGTGTTTTTGAGTTTGTGTGTAAACCAGGAAGGTAAACAATACGGAATGAGCATAGCAGAGAAAGACAAATACTTAAAATAGGGCTGTTGCTCTTAATGGAGAATAAAGATTTGAGGAGTCAAGTACTTGACTCGCCAAGTAGAGTTGACTCATCTTTAATAGCTAACTTACTTTTTTAATATAAGAAATTAACATCATTATAAATTAGATGTGTGTCGCTCGTCCCCAGATTTGTCTCATTAGAAACATGGCCAGTGACAGATGATCATCCTGGAGCCAATCATTCTTCTCATCACTGGCGTCACGGTCTGATGCAAACCAAGGGGAGGCCAGCATGTGTAACAAACTGCATTACGCTTCCCCTGTCCCTTCACCAGATGACCTGGGGTAACTCCTATGAAGGCTCTGGTCTTTGGGTTCCTTAACTAAAATGACAGGATTGTAGTAAACTGATCTCTCAGGCCCTTTGGGACATACAATTCAGCGAGACTATACTATAGAAACTTACCTGTGTCCTGTTAAAGGTATTTCGGTTCTTCTCTTGGCTACTTACCGTCAATCATGCAGAACGATTTGCTGTTATTTAAACACACTGTATATTTTCCAACATTTTACCTTTGCTCAAACCCAGATGCCATCACCACCTGTCAAGTACATCTCCATTTCTAAGACCAAGATCAAATTCCAAAGCTTTCATTGCCTTATTCATTGGCCTGATTAGATTCACTTCTTTCCCCTTTGTGCTCCCATAGCTCTTCCTATATACATTTCTTGATTCTTATCACATAGAACTCTGTCCAATTTTAAGTAATTTTTTCATTGACTTTCCTCTGCAATTTTTTTACAAGAGTTTCAGAAGGATAGGTGTTAACTCTTCTCTAAATGTTTGATAGAATTTGCCTGTGAAGCCATCTGGTCCTGGACTTTTGTTCCTTGGGAGGTTTTTAATCACAGTTTCAATTTCAGTACTTGTGATTCGTCTGTTCATATTTTCTGTTTCTTCCTGGTTCAGTCTTGGAAGATTGTATCTTTCTAAGAATTTGTCCATTTCTTCTAGGTTGTCCATTTTATTGGCATATAGTTGTTTTGTGGTAGTCTCTTATGATCCTTTGTATTTCTGTGGTGTTTGTTGTAACTTCTCCTTCATTTCTAATTTTATTGAGTTGAGCCCTGTCCCTTTTTTCTTGATGAGTCTGGCTAAAGGTTTATCAATTTTGTTTATCCTTTCAAAGAACCAGCTTTCAGTTTCATCAATCTTTTCTATTGTTTTCTTCATCTCTATTTCATTTATTTCTGCTCTGATCTTTATGATTTATTTACTTCTACTGACTTTGGATTTTCCTTGTTCTTCTTTCTCTAGTTGCTTTAGGTGGAAGATTAAGTTGTTTATTTGGGATTTTTCTTGTTTCCTGAGGTAAGATTGTATTGCTATAAACTTCCCTCTTAGAACTGCTTTTGCTGTGCCCCATAGGTCTTGGATCGATGTGCTTTCATTTTCATTTGTCTCTAGGTATTTTTTAATTTCCTCTTTGATTTCTTCAGTGATCCATTGGTTGTTTAGTAGCATATTGTTTAGCCTCCAGGTGTTTGTGTTTTTTACAGTTCTTTTTCTTGTAGTTGATTTCTAATCCAATAGCATTGTGGTTGGAAAAGATGCTTGATACGATTTCCATTTTCTTAACCAGGCTCACTTTGTGGCCCAGCATGTAATCAATCCTGGAGAATGTTCCATGTGCACTTGAAAAGAGTGTGTATTCTGCTGCTTTTGGATGGAATGCTCTATATATATCAATTAAGTCCATCCGGTCTAATATGTCATTTAAGGCCTGTGTCTCCTAATTAATTTCTGATAGCCAACACCAAAATTGTCAGCCATGTGAGTGCTATCTTGGAAACAAATCCTCCAACCCTTGTCAGTCCTTCAAATGACTGAAGCCGTAATATCTGACTATATCCCCATGAAAGGCCCCCAAGCCTCCTAGCCAATACATGCCCCAATTCCCTTAGAAATTCAGAAATAATATGTGATTATTATTGTTTTAAGCTACCAAGTTTGGGGGTTATTTATTGTGTGGCAGTAGACAACTAATACCAATTTCTTCTTCCCCACTTTCCCTGGGAGGCAGTATGATAGAGTAGAAGAAAATGGGTCTGCTACTGAAACCTTGTATGCTACTTAATGTCAATATTCATAATGTATTATTAATAAATTATTGTACTATTATATTAAACTAATAGCATTGTCACATTATTAATTCTAATGAACGTGTTCAAATTATGGTATGGCATTACTATATTAAAACAGTAATAATATCATTGTTATATTATTAAAATACTAATGTTTTGGTGGAAATACTAACAATATTTTTAATATTAATTATTACTTTGTCGACTTTTGAGAAACGTTGTTGTCCCTGTTTGAACAATGAGGAAACTGAGGCTTAGAGAGGTTAATTTGTTCAAAGTCAGACAACCAATAGGATACTGAGCCCTGATTAAGGCGCGATCTGTCTTAAGATGCAAACACTAGCACCGCAGCTTTTCCTCTCCTCATCTGTACGGTTAGTACAGTGATAGCTAACCTGTGCTGGTGTGTGAGAATTGAATAAGATAAAACTAAAGTTCCTTGCTTGATGCCTAAATAATGCACAAGCAACAAATGTCATTTTGTCTCCTTTTCCTTCACAATGTACCAGAGCATTTCTACCGGGGCGAGTCTAAGTACCCAGGAACCCAGGCCAATAGGCAGAGCTGTCGGCAGCAGCAACCCTGGGTGGGAAGATTGACTGAGTGTCTCTTTCCACCCAGGACTGCAGGCGTCCTCTGGGTTTGTGAAAACTTGGGTGCCTCTTCTTGAAACAGTGTTTCAACTCAATCTCTTGCCTTTCTCAAACTCAGAATAGATACTAAGAACAGTAATGCTTTACCTTTTAATAGCATCTTGGAGATCACAGAGCCGTTTCCTTTCCCTACATGTGAGAGAGTAAATGGAATCGATGCAGATGGGAATCCCACTGACTACAGAACGAGAGTTGGAAAGTATTTTCTGCAAAACCCCCTTATGATTGACATACATGCTTCTTCCTTAAAACCTCTGTCTTCTGCAAAAGCAATATCATTACAACCAACTGGAGGTCAGTTATACAGAATTGAGTCATAAGAGTCATTATCTTTGGATTATTTTTTTTTCTCCTCTATTCACAATCAAGGCATGATCTTTTCAGAGAGAGGAAAATCACCACATCCATCTAGTATGGCTGGGTTAGCAATGTGTGGCTGGCCAAAAGACATTCACTTACCTGCATATATGCTTTAGTTTTAAAATAGTTTCTGTAATTTTATTGTAACTTGCAATGCTCCTTTTATTTGCTTTACAAATTGCTTGCAGAGAATGAATGATGCATTGAAAGGGAGTGACCATCCATAGTAGTTTTGACATGAGAGTGGCTGGTGGACTTCACCACTTTAATGTGATCTGGCTGAGCTTGAGCTGTGCACTGAGAAAAGCAACGCCATGTTATGGGAAACCTCAGGAGTTTTCAAGGAAGCAATATGGGTCTAATTGGGCAGAAGCTTAGCAAGTAGACCACAGCTATTTCTCTGTAGAAGGTCCAACCGTATACTAGAGAGATGATGCCTGTGAGGATTGCCTTGCTAAATGAAAACCAGAAGAAACCTTAGATGTCTGTTCTTGAATCAGAGAAATAAGGGGTTTTGGCTTGAGTTCAATGAAGATATCTGTTTTTCCTTGCAAAAGTATGGACTGTCTGCACCCACACACACATGAACTTGGTCTGTGTGTTTCTCTTTACATTAATAATATTACAGGTTTTGATGGACAGGGAGAACAAAGACATTAAAGAAACCCTTTTTAACCTTTAAACAAGATTAAACATCCAGTGTTTCCCAACTCATTTAACCATAGAAGCCTTTGCAAAAATGTAATATTCATTGTGATTTGCCATGTGAAACTTGCTTGAGTAATCGGGTCTTTTAACAGAGACAGAGAGTCTATGGGAGTGAGGCACAGAAAACCTTGTTGAATGGGGTCCTTTGTGTCAGAGTGGGCTGGTCCCTCAACTTTCTCCTTGGGTCACTGCCTACAGTCCTGCAAACTCCCATCCTCCTCTGAGAGGAGCCCCTTCTTCTCATCCCAGGAACTCCTCCAGGTCTCTGACGAGTGAACCCTGTGTGCTGCGTGGGCTCATACCCATCCTCTGGTCACTAGCTCCAGTGACCTATTTCTCTGACTCACTGCATTCTGCACCCATTTCTTCTCAAATCACCAAGGCCAAGTCTTTCTTTTCCACCTTCCTTGAATTGCTAGAAACTTGGCTTTCTCCAAGCCATTGATAAAACAGTTTCACTAACTTATGACTTGGTTTCTGAGCTGTTTCTCACCTGAGACACCTCATCTTCCTCTTGGTGACGAAATCTCTGGTCTATCTCTGATGACGTGTAACAGAAGTAGGTGCTTATATCCTGGTTGTTGGCCCTAAACCCCTCCTTGTCATTTGAATACCATGTGATTTCTGTGAGCCCCCTAGCCCATTACCAACCTCTTGGCTTCTCACTCCAACCCCCCTGGGCCTGCAGTACAAACTGAAAATGATCAGACATCCCAGATTCGTCAGCCACTGAACCATTTGGACCACTGATTGTTGAGTTTTGTAGCACTAAGTAGTATCTCACTCCAGCCTCATAAATTTGTCAGACTAAAAAGTTTGAGAATCACTGGTATGTAACGTTTCGTGAAATACCCCAGGGATCTGCATAGGTTAATTTTCTTGTCAAGGTTGGACAGTTTTCGACCCAGAATATCAACCCTGTTGTTTCTATGGGGCTAGGATACTTTCTATCCTTTCCTTTTAACTTAACACTTACACCCCCTTTCTGATAAGTTACACAGCAAACTATGAACACAGAAGCGACCAATGGTCTTTAGTTTCAGAGAAGTTATTTTATATTACAAGTGAAGAGAAGGACGTTGCTTTCATCCTCTACTGCTCTTCACATTTCTTATCTTTCTGCACAGAATGTTTAATGTTTTCATCTTGTGGAGCCCTTAATTACATCATTAGAAGATGTGATGCACAAATTAAGCATCAGTTGAGCTTCTTCTGGATTACACACATCCTCAACTTCTGTTTTCAGATCATTGCGATTTAACTTTATGATTTATATTGGAAATAATGGCTTTGGGAGTTCATTTCATTACTCTTTAGCAATTGTATTTTATCCACTTAGCTAATTCTGTGGCGATTTTGTTTTGATGAGAAGAGATTGCTCAGTGTAGCCACATCACAAAACCTGTGAGATACAATCCAGTGGGCCCGGCCAGCTTTTGTTGAGTTCTTGGATCCTATACACACAGAAGAAGCATATGAAAATAAAAATGATTAGCATCATTTTACATTCAAAATGTTCTGATTTAAGACAGATTGAATCTTTTAAATAAATACAGCAGGAAAATTGTGAACTTGCAGCTTGCTTTTATTTGATAAAGTATTTGTAAAGCCAAGACTGCTTCCCTAAATGTCAGTTGTTACTGCAAAAGTACGATGGGAGGCCCAGATGCTCTGAGGAACCACTTTGGTTACTCATATATAAGAGTATGTTTATTGTGTGTTTATATATACATGTGCATACGTATGTGTATACCTACCGATATAGTTATGGGTATGGCTAGGCTATAGATATATGCACTGATTTTGCCTAAGTTATTGTCTGATGTGTTCTTATATAATATTCACTTCATTCTACATGAAGAACTCTTATTTATCCTTAAATATCAAATGTTAGAGCAGACCTCATTCCCTCATTCCTCAAGAGAGGCTCCCTACGATATATCTCTCCATGAAGAGAAGTAGAAACATCTCTCTAGAGGAAATAGAGTGTTGCACTGAAAAGCAAGGACTATGAAATCAGATTCCCTGAGTTCAAATCTTTTATCACCTTGGTGGATCGAATCATTGGCCCCAGTTCTCCACCACTCCCCATATCCACACCCTTTGCACAGTATCATTGTGGGGGAAAAAAATGTCCTAATTCCTTGACTTTGGCTTCAACCATGTGACTTCTCCTGGCCCATGGGAGGACACAGGAAGTGATTCTATATCAGTTTCAAGGTTGGGCTTTAAGAGACCTTGTGTGTTTTCACTCTCTGTTCTTACAGTTTCGCCACTAACGTAAGAACATCCCCACATAACTTGTTAGCCCAGAGAGGGCAAGAAACATGTAGGGCAGAACTGAAATAAAGCAATATACTCTCCCATGGCAAGCCACGGAAGACTTTAGAACACATTGAATGTTACCTACATTGGTTACATTTATAATGAGTCCATACACACACTATGTCTGAGAATGGTTTTGTTTTTGTTTTTTGTCCTTAGAAAGAAAAGTAAATATACTTTTCAACCAAAAAACTTCTGAATCCTATTTAAATTTTAGTCTTAAAATTTTTTTTCATAGCATCGTAAACCCTCATATTTGTATTTCACTTTTACGTTTCTCAAAGCACTCCATCTTGTAATCTCATTTGATTCTCACATCATCCTGGTGAGATAGAATGGCTTTATCTGCATTTTACATGTTGGCCTTGATCTGGGGTGGCTCACACTCTGCTGTGAGAAGGAGAAAGGGCTGAGCAAAAGGCAGTGTGAGAACAGGAGTAGGAAGGCAGAGGAAGGTCCAGGGGAATATGAGCAGATTTAGTTTCTTCTCAGGTGTCAGGATCCAGTCACAATGTTGGGGGAGGGGTGTCCCATGTGAGCGGGGAGGCTTAGAATGATCGTAGGAGGCCCAGACAGTGGTGCGTGATCGGGTTCTGGTGAAAGTTTGTTTGTTAAGGGGTAGATAGTTTGTACTGTGTCCAGCTAGACGTCCAGTCCTAGGAACTAGAGCTGGCAAGAAGTAAACAAGGGGGTTCAGTTCAAACCTTATATCCTTTCATATAGCTATGGGATTTGGGTTCAATTCAAGGAAAGAAAAATAGGAAGCCAAGACTGGGGAGGAGGAATCAGTAAAAATTGGGCAGGTGTGTTGGTTCAACTGGGGGAGAGGTTGAAAGGCACTGGGACTCGAGGGAAGGGTCAATGAAATGAGGTCTGAACCAAGACTCTATTTCCAGGGTCATGATGGTGTAATCCAGCATGAGAAAGATTCAAAACAAGATTTGACTCTTTCTTGATGCTACCTCTAAGTACTAAGGACCACTGTCAGGGTGGGCTTTGTGGCTTACAGATTCTAGCAGGACTGGATCTGCAGGTGTCTGGCACTCATTTGGGATGCCTAGGACATACACTGGTGGAGGCATTAGGAATGGTATAGCATCAAGAATTACAGAATTTGAGAGTAAGCCAGCCCTTGGAAACTTTCAACTTAAACCTCTTTATTTCAAAGGTGAGAAAAATAGAGGTTCTGAGTGAGTCTGTGATTTGTTATCAAGACCCAGAAGCAATGAGCCAAAACTCCAGAGGCTTTTTTTAAAATCCAAGTAATTTTACATTCCTTTCTTTTTTT
>NW_020185334.1:316422-322200 GCF_003031525.2 Neophocaena asiaeorientalis asiaeorientalis | reverse complement strand
GAAAAGGATCACTGTTATTTTACTTCTCAATTTCCCTTGCTTCTCACATTAATGGGAATTACAGAAACACATCCCACAAAAAGCATCGTATTGGTTGCCTTGCTATTTTGAACATTATGAATAATTCTGGTTTTAAATTCTATTGTTACTCATTTCTAATTGGGTGGGTGGGTGGGTAGATGGATGGATGGATGGATGGGTGGGTGGCTTCATCTCTCAAGAAATCAACATCTGGCCTTGCTAAATAAGCTAGACAATTTATTTTTTAATATGAACGTCCAATGCCCAAAAGAATTTGACTAGAGATGAACTCCCTTCTGAAGCAGAATTGTTTGGCGGAGTAAGCATCGGGAAAGGAGACAGGAAATAGAAGACTAGATTTTAATCTTGACCCTTTTCCTCCCACCTGGTGGCACTGAATCACCATTGAACCTCTCTGTGCTGCGCTCACCTTATTTTTGAAATGGGGCCATTCATCACACCTCTGCTCTAGGTACCGCAAGTGTAATAGTGAATTAAAAGAGGTAATGGACATGAAAAACACTTTGACAATGAAACAGAGCTTTCTGCTGATGCCAACTGGCATTGTTATTATGCATTTATCATCACCATTTTCCAATTCTTACCAACTGATGGGGCTAGAACAAGTTCAAAGAAGGCAGGGGCTCATCTCTGAAAGGTGACTCTAATTTGATATTTAGGTAAAGTATGATTAATGCTCTTTCTAAATGTACAGTGTGAGCAAAGTAACGTTTTTCTTGTGGACGGTGTATACCAATTCACGTTTGTGTGTTGGTACAGTTATGTTAATTCTATGTGATATTTTCCCTCCAGCGATTTTGCTTTTAAAACAGCATAATAAAGTGGTTTCTGCTAACTAAATAGGCCTATTCACAATAACTGATACTTAAGTGAATTTATACGGCAGATATTTTGGTGTTGCAGACCAAATTAACTAGCTGAAAATCCATTAACTTCAAGTCTCCAGATGGATATTTAGGATAATTTTTTAGTACAAATGTAAAAGTCATGGTAGAATTTTCTTTGGCATATGTGTAGAATTTCTACCATGGGCCCATTTAAAACATCAATGTCATAATAATTACAGCAAAAATAACAAAGCATTATGTACACGATCAGGAAGCTGCAACTGAAGATCCAGCCATTTCGGGAAAACAAAAGATACGTAATTAGCATTTGCAATTTGCATTGCTCCCTGACGCCCCTGAATTTTATGGCAAATCACGCTGTAACCTACATGAATTAGACATCAGTAATGGTTGTGGTTTCATGGCATTAAAGTAGGAATATGAAGGGTCCTCTTTCACCATTCACCCATCCCCGCTCCTGCCTTATATGCATAATCTCAACCCCACCCCTGACAACCCACTTCACTTGGGTATTCTCTCTTGCCAATCATCAATCTACTTCCCCCTGCCATCTGCCTGCAGATATTGGAATGACAAAACTTTACTTTGCTTGAAGAGAAAACTATGACTAGAAGCAGAAGCTTAGAACATATAGAAGTTCCACTGGTGTTACCAACAAAGGGACTGACAGAATCACTCAGTGAAGAAATCTACCAGGACTGCATTTGGTGACATTATACGTATTCCCTGTAGGAGCCGACCTGCCCAGACTTATGATAGATGCTAGGATAGAGTAATTATGAGGACCCTGCAGTCAGGAAGCTTATAGTCCAGTTGGGCAGCTGATAATCACAAAATATCATCCAGTAAACATCCCTCCTTCCCCTGGGCCCCTGTAAGTGTTGACATTTATTGAGTACTTGCTGTGTGCCTAGCACTTAATACAAATCATTATTTATTCCTTGCAGTGGCCTTCCGTGGTAGGTGAAAGCATAATCCCCATTTTACAGATGTGAAAACTGAGCTTCAGTGAGGTTAAGTGATTTGCCCAAGGTTATGCAGCTAGTAAGTGGTGGCAGCAGGATTTATAAGCAAGCTCTGTGCACAGTCCACCTGGCATTGTAATATTTGTGTCAGGGCTTACCTCCTTTGTCTAGGAAAATCTCTGTGAAAACAGGAAAATTTCTGTCTTATCCTGTGTCCTTGCCTTCTGCCATTGTTTGCAGAATGAATGTATACATTTGACTCAATATTTATTGAGTGCCAGCTCCATATTTGATACACAGTGACATGAGAAAGGACAAAAAAACTACAAGGCAGTACAAAAAGGCCTCATTGATGAACCAGAGTACATGCCATCAGCAGATTTTCTTATCAGAATTAGCCTGATGAATAGCGTTTCTATGGGAAGCATAAAAGTATGTTGCAGGGGGCTTCCCTGGTGGCGCAGTGGTTGAGAGTCCGCCTGCCAATGCAGGGGACACGGGTTCGTGCCCGGGTCCGGGAAGATCCCACATGCCGTGGAGCGGCTGGGCCCGTGAGCCATGGCCGCTGAGCCTGTGCGTCCGGAGCCTGTGCTCCGCACTGGGAGGGGCCACAACAGTGAGAGGCCCGCGTACCGCAAAAAGAAAAAAGTATGTTGCAGGAAAATCTACAAAAACATCATCAAATATTCTGATAAGATAATTAGCACATTAATGGCATTCACTCACACTGTAGTCTAATCAGCTAATGAAACTACTGTTCTCAAAGTCAAGGTTTGGGGGCCGCAGTGAGTTGAAAAGTGTCCCCCCCCCCCAATTCACGTCTACCTGGGATCTCAAAATGTGACCTTATTTGCAATAGAGAGTTTGCAGATGTAATTCATTAAGATGAGCTCATACTTGATCAGAGTGGGCCCCAAATCCAATGACTGGTCTTCATGTAAGAAGGCCGTGTGAAGACCACGGGAAACACCACTGACCACCTGCATAGAAGTGCCCAGGAATGGGCTTCCCTGGTGGCACAGTGATTAAGAATCTGCCTGCCAATGCAGGGGACACGGGTTCGACCCCCCGGTCCAGGAAGATCCCACATGCCGTGGAGCAGCTAAGCCCGTGCGCCACAACTACTGAGCCTGCGCTCTACAGCCCACGCGCCTAGAGCCTGCGCTCCGCAACAAGAGAAGCCACCGCAATGAGAAGCTCACGCACTGCAATGAAGAGTAGCCGCCGCTCGCCGCAAGTAGAGGAAGCCCGTGAGCAGCAACAAAGACCCAACTCAGCCAAAAATAAATAAATAAATTTATATATATATTAAAAAAAGAAATGCCCAGGTGTGGGGAATACTCATTCAAAATGGTGATTCCTGGGCACCCTCCAAACCCACAAATCATGATATCTGTGAGGACGGTCAAGAATCAGCATTGTCACTTGGCATCCTGGAGGTTTTATGCTCACTAACGTTTGAAAGCTGTGATTTGGGGGCATGTGAGGATGTGTAAGGCTTAGTATTGTACTCTCTCTTCGGGGCTTACTTTTTGGTCAAGGAGCTGAGTCATATAAGGTAACATAACAAAGGATAATCTCACTTGTGTCAGTGACCTGCTATACGCGTGCAGAGGAGCAGAGGTCATTGTATATAGTAGGTAGGTGTGCCAGGAGTTCACACAATTTTATTGTGGCCTCCAACTTCAGTACACACTGAATGCCACGGAGAGGTGCCATAGCGGGTTTGCATTCAGGCCACGTCAGACTTTGCTGAATAATTGGCAGCTGTCACTCTTAACAGTTACTGTGTGATAATTACTTCACACGTATCATCCCTTTGAATAGTCTAGACAACCCTGAGGTATCAGTCTACAGTTAGCCCTATTTTACTGGCAAAAATACTGAGGTTGGAAGAGTTAAGTAATTCACTAGAAGTGACATCGTAAATAAGTGGCCTAGTCCATATACAAAATCTGGAAGGTCTGAATTTGAGGCTCTTCTCTTTCCTCTTTCCCGTTTTACCCCAGGCTCCAGAATAGAGCACCTTTCTCGTTAAAGCCACATGGCTTGTCTATAACTGAGCCTTGTCAAAGAATAGGTAGATTTGAAGTCACAGGGTAGAAATGCCATCTCTTGTAGCAGACCCAATTTTACACAAACATCTAGGGAAAGAAACATTTTTTATACTAAAATCGGCATGAATATATAATTGAGCAGCATTTTAAAAAATTAAATGTGATTTTAAGATAAAAGTTGTATGTTAAGGAAATGTTGCAATAGCCAGAATTTCTCAGACCATCATCTGTGAGCTGGGGTGTAGGAGGATCCCCATTTAGAACGCTCAGCATTCCAGGCTACTTTAGG
Source organism: Neophocaena asiaeorientalis asiaeorientalis (assembly GCF_003031525.2). Taxonomy (NCBI): domain Eukaryota; kingdom Metazoa; phylum Chordata; class Mammalia; order Artiodactyla; family Phocoenidae; genus Neophocaena; species Neophocaena asiaeorientalis. The sequence continues at coordinate 317,999 of NW_020185334.1, read as the reverse complement.
TCAATATTGTGAAGTGATATCAGAGACCCCTGCCTCCCACCCCTGCTGATTTTGTCCCACAGTGGGCTGCCTGGGATGTCATAGACTTCCGTTAGTTTGCTTTTATCAGTTTTCAGTTGATTTCTACATTAGTTTGCCCCTCCAGTACATTCTACAAAGTGGAAACACTCATACAAATGTATTTACTTGATGGAGCAGCAATGTCCTCTAATCTGAGTGCCCTGACTTCTGTTTCTACTGCATTTTCCCAGTGGGTGGCAATGAGACTAGGTTTTAGTTCATTTCAGCAGAAAAAGCAGTAATCTGGTTGAACACCAAAGAGAAAAAATGGTCTTTCCATTACTGAGCAAAATCAAGGATGCCATAAGTTTTATTTAAACCCATGACGAATGCAGTCTAGAAAGGATCCATTAACCATTTCACACCCACTGGCTACAGAAGTATGGCTAAAGATTAGACTTGGTGACCGACTTAGAAAACACAGAGGCTCCTTAGTGCCTAGAATAGATGGTAAACCAAAACGGTAGGAGAGAGATCCTCAACACCAAGGGGGAAAAAACTAAATAATTACCTAAAACCCAGCAGTTTTCTCAAGGTAGGCCTCAACATAATTGAAATATTTATGACTTCTCCACATCCACTTTCCAAAATGTTTAACTTAGGAGTTAAGTACACTTTAAATAATTTGTTTTCCAGAATCTGCGTCTGTCTTTCACAACTTAGAAATTAAATAGTGCAATAGAGTCCTGGTTAAAGTTCTTCAGTGAACACATCATCAGTGGGTCTTTCCAAATACTTTTTACATCTGTTCAGAAAATTAAATGTTGGCTTCCCCTCCCCAACCTTCCCAAAAGTATAATGTGGAGAATTGTTTTGTTTGGTTTTTTTTTTTTAACATCTTTATTGGAGTATAATTGCTTCACAATGGTGTGTTAGTTTCTGCTTTATAACAAAATGAATCAGTTATACATATACATACGTTCCCATATCTCTTCCCTCTTGTGTCTCCCTCCGTCCCATCCTCCCTATCCCACCCCTCTAGGTGGTCACAAACCAACTAGCAGATCTCCCTATGCTATGTGGCTACTTCCCACTAGCTAGCTATTTTACGTGTGGTAGTGTACATATGTCCATGCCACTCTCTCACTTTGTCACAGCTTACCCTTCCCCCTCCCCATATCCTCAAGTCCATGCTCTAGTAGGTCTGTGTCTTTATTCCCATCTTACCCCTAGGTTCTTCATGACCTTTTTTCCCTTTTTTCTTTTTTCTTAGATTCCATATATATGTGTTAGCATATGGTATTTGTTTTTCTCTTTTCTTAATTTCACTTTCAGATATTTCATCATTAGTGTATAAGAACACCAGAGATTTCTGTGCATTAATTTTATATCCTACAACTTTACCAAATTCATTGATAAGCTCTAGTAGTTTTCTGGTAGCATCTTTAGGATTCTCTGTGTATAGTATCATGTCATCATGTCAAACAGTGACAGCTTTACTTCTTCTTTTCCTATTTGGATTCCTTTTATTTCTTTTTCTTCTCTGATTGCCGTGGCTAAAACTTCCAAAACTATGT
>NW_020185334.1:258354-316211 GCF_003031525.2 Neophocaena asiaeorientalis asiaeorientalis | reverse complement strand
TCCATTGGTGAAAGTGGGGTGTTAAAGTCCCCTACTATGACTGTGTTACTGTTGATTTCCCCTTTTATGGCTGTTAGTATTTGCCTTATGTATTGAATTGCTCCTACGTTGGGTGCGTAAATATTTACACTTGTTATATCTTCTTCTTGGATCGATCCCTTGATCATTATGTAGTGTCCTTTTTTGTCTCTTCTACTAGTCTTTATCTTAAATTCTATTTTGTCTGATATGAGAATTGCTACTCCAGCTTTCTTCTGATTGCCATCTGCATGGAATTCTGCCTATTTCCTCTTCATTTGTTAGGTCTGGTGGGTTTTTATCTTGCTACTTCATCTGCTGCGTGTTTTTCTGTCTCTTCATTTTGCTTATCTTACTGTGTTCGGGGTCTCCTTTTTGCAGGCTGCACGTTCGTAGTTCCCGTTGTTTTTGGTGTCCGTCCCCAGTGGCTAAGGTTGGTTCAGTGGGTTGTGTAGGTTTCCTGGTGGAGGGGACTAGTGCCTGTGTTCTGGTGGATGAGGCTGGATCTTGTCTTTCTGGTGGGCAGGTCCATGTCTGGTGGTGTGTTTTGGGGTGTCTGTGGCCTTATTATGATTTTAGGCAGCCTCTCTGCTATTGGCTGGGCGCTGTGTTCCTGTCTTGCTATTTGGGGTGTCTAGGGTGTCCAGCATTGTAGCTTGCTGGTCGTTGAGTGGAGCTGGGTCTTGGTGTTGAGATGGAGATCTCTTGGAGATTTTTGCCATTTGATATTATGTGGAGCTGGGAGGTCTCTTGTGGACCAGTGTCCTGAAGTTGGCTCTCCCACCTCAGAGGCACAGCCCTGATGCCTGGCTGGAGCACCAAGAGCTTGTCCTCCACACGGCTCAGAATAAAAGGGAGAAGGAAGGAAGGAAGAAGGAAGGAAGGAAGGAAGGAGAAAGAAAGAAAGAAGCAAGGAAGGAAGGAAAGAAAGAAAGGAAGGAAATTAAAAAAAGGAAGGAGAGAACCCTAGGACAAATGGTGAAAGCAAAGCTGTACAGACAAAATCTCACACATACACACTCACAAAAAGAGGAAAAGGGGGAAAAATAATGTATCTTGCTCCCAGAGTCCACCTCCTCAATTTGGGATGATTCGTTGTCTATTCATGTATTCCACAGATGCAGGGTACATTAAGTTGATTGTGGAGCTTTAATCCGCTGCTTCTGAGGCTGCTGGGAGAGATTTCCCTTTCTCTTTTTTGTTCTCTCAGCTCCCGGGGTTCAGTTTTGGATTTGCCCCCGCCTCTGCACGTAGGTCGCCAGAGGGCATCTGTTCTTCGCTCAGACAGGATGGGGTTAAAGGAGCAGCTGATTCGGGGGCTCTGGCTCACTTAGGCCCGGGGGAGGGAGGGGCACGGAGTGTGGGGCGGGCCTGCGGCGGTAGAGGCCTACGTGACGTTTCACCAGCCTGAGGCGCGCCGTGTGTTCTCCCAGGGAAGTTGACCCTGGATCCCGGGACCCTGGCAGTGGCGGGCTGCACAGGCTCCCCGGAAGCGGGGTGTGGATAGTGACCTGTGGTCGCACACAGGCTTCTTGGTGGCGGCAGCAGCGGCCTTAGCGTCTCCTGCCCGTCTCTGGGGTCCGCGCTTTTAGCCGCGGCTCACTCCCGTCTCTGGAGCTCCTTTAAGCAGCGCTCTTAATCCCCTCTCCTCGTGCACCAGGAAACAAAGTGGGAAGAAATAGTCTCTTGCCTCTTCGGCAGGTGCAGACTTTTCCCCAGACTCCCTCCCGGCTAGCCGTGGCACACTAACCCCTTCCGGCTGTGTTCACGCCGCCAACCCCAGTCCTCTCCTTGCGCTCCGACCGAAGCCGAAGCCTCAGCTCCCAGCCCCGGCCCGCCCCGTCGGGTGAGCAGACAAGCCTCTTGGGCTGGTGAGTGCCGGTCAGCACTGATCCTCTGTGCGGGAATCTCTCCGCTCTGCCCCCCACACCCCTATTGCTGCGTTCTCCTCCACGGCTCCGAAGCTTCCCCGCTCTGCCACCCGCAGTCTCTGCTCGCAAAGGGGCTTCTAGTGTGTGGAAACCTTTCCTCCTTCACAGCTCCCTCCCACTGGTGCAGGTCCTGTCCCTATTCTTTTGTCTCTGTTTATTCTTTTTTCTTTTGCCCTACCCAGGTACGTGGGGGAGTTTCTTTCCTTTTGGGAGGTCTGAGGTCTTCTGCCAGCGTTCAGTGGGTGTTCTGTAGGAGTTGTTCCACGTGTAGATGTATTTCTGATGTATCTGTGGGGAGGAATGTGATCTCCGCATCTTACTCTTCTGCCATCTTTTCCTGTCTCCGAATTGGTTTGTTTTTAACAAATAAATCATCCAGTTAAATTCATGGAACAAATCCATACTTAAGGTGGAAAGTTTAGCGTGGATTTTGGCAATGTTCTTTTAGGAATGTATGTCTTTAAGCAATTGAGTAGTTACTCCAAATTGTGCCAATATGCCAATTACATTTGCACGTCTTTGTAATTTGGGCACTTCCCCTCCTGCTGAAGGATGGTGGAACAGTACATTATTGGATACAGCCCAGATGTGAATAAAGCATCTTTTTCCAGCTGAAAATGCAAACAAAGTATTTACTTTTACTGCTCTTAAATTTTGACCTGTGACTGGCATCCGTGAAAACCAGGAATCAGCCGCTGCAGCATTTAGCATCACAGATGCTGTCGCAGAGTGAAGTCTAAAAAAGAGATTTTTAAGGGATTATAGCCACAGACGTTATATAACAAGACTCAGTATAATGCGTGGGACATCTGTTGGCTATTTTCAGAAAGCCGTCATTCTATTACCCTCTGTTAAAATAATCTTAGTGGATACTTTAATTGTTCTTTTTTCCCCATGTCCTCCGAGCGATTAAGAAAGTTGACATGCAGTTGACATTTCTATGCTCTAGTCTTGTCTTTTCTGTTTTTGTTTTTGGTAGGCTGGTTATTCTTATGTTGTTGTTCTAATTGTTTTGGTTTTCTTAAAAAGGAAAAGAATAAGATGGTCTTACTACAAAATTAGGATAGTGATAGTTATTTCACACATAGTGTTCTGGATGACCTGAACTTACGCAAGTGAAACCACATACCTGAGACTCTAGCAGAGAAATGTTCAGTAACTATCAGTCCTTTCCCTTCCCTTTCCCTGAGAAGATTTTGATATTCATAATGGATTTGGTTTTAAACTGTAGAGTTTAGAAGACTGAATTATACCTTAACATTGTAGTACCTGAAGGTAAATACTTTTGGAATTTCAGATCTCTTTATTTATGTTTACCAATACCTATCTCTCTATCTCATGCAAATGTACCAATATACCAAGCACACTGACTCTATGTCAGTTAGGTCATGATTTTCTGGCAGGAGTGGGGTTCCAGCCCCCATGGAGGGTATGGAACAGTGTGCCAGGGAGGATTGAAACTACTGTAAAGCAGAGCTCATCTTCTTCGAGGATCCGAGGATCTGTAAAGATTGGGAGGAGAAACATTGTTTCCATATGCATACAAGCGTGAGCATTTTATACAGTCCATTAAACAAAAGACCATGTGACAAAACTCAAAATTAAGTAAAATTTTGCAGGAGCTACTTTGACAAGATCTCAAGCCCCTGAGAGAGACTTAACAACCCTTGAGGGCATTCTCTGATAAACATCTGAAAAAAACTTAATTGATAAGACCACGGAAAGTTGTATTTGATTTTCAAAGCATGAAGTGGAAACCAACCTTATTTCAGCCTGTCAGGGTGATGGCAGTGTGGTTGAGAAGGACAGCATGGAGGGTGGATGAACCACAGAGGGTCAGAGGGGGAGAGTTAGGGCTGCTTCTTCCAGAGAAAAAGCCGGGGGCCAACATTTCCATATTTTTCTCAAATGGTCTTTCTTTTGGGGGTCCATCAGTCAGGGAGTTGTGGTGATCAAGCCGTTCAAAGCCTACTTGTCCAGTGCAGCAGTGTAATTGAGGCCTTTTTCTGTACCCTTCGGTTTACATTGATTGTTAGATGGAAAAAGGACTAAAGTAAAAGTGGTATCTCCCCCAGGGATTTAGTCTCATTGGGCACATGTTCCTTCATCTGGCATTTCAAGAGAGTCATTGCAAGTAGATAAAAATAATGCAGCAGACTTACGGATGTAGAGAACAAACTAGTGGGAAATTCCCTGGCAGCCCAATGGTTAGGACTCCGTGCTCTCACTGCTGGGGCCCAGGTTCAATCCCTGGTCAGATCCTGGCCACTAAGATCCCACAAAGTGAGGGGCAGGGCAATAAAAAAACAAAAGAGAGAGAGAGAACAAACTAGTGGCTACCAGTGGGGAGAGGGAAGGGCAGAGGGGCAAAGTAGGGGTAGGGGATTAAGAGGTACAAACTATTATGTATAAAATAAGGATGTATTGTACAACACAGGAAATATAGCCAATATTTTATAATAACTATAAATGGCGTATAATCTTTAAAAACTGAATCACTGTATTATACACCTGTAACATAAATAATATTGTACAGCAAGTACACTGTGATTAAGTATATATATAAATACATAAATATATATAAATAGTATACAACATTATTATACACGTTATACATGATACATAAATACAAAATAACAGTGCACGCTTTGGAGCAGGTAGCGTGTGACGCAGGAGTTAAAGAGAGAGAACAGAGGGTGGCTGGGAGGAGAGACATAAATGGACCGCTCTCTTTTCCCTCCCTTCTCCTCTATACACTCCACAAACCACAGAGGTGCCACTCACCCACACACCCAGCTGCTGCCACCACCCAGCCTTCCGGGGCCGTTTGGATAGAACCTCTTTGGTTTGCTCTTTCTTATTGTATGAGACAGAAACGTATGGAAGATTATTCAAGAGTGATTGTTCTCTTAGGATTTGTCTTTTGAACAAAAAGATGCTTTCCTGCGGGAGTGGGAAGGACACCAGCTTGAGAAAAACAGGTTTTGTCCTCACAAAATGCTCTTTGGGGATGCTATGTTAATGAGCTTCCTTTGAACTGTAACTGGCATCCACAGGACTGTCAGATGCTAATGGAAATGTTGGGGAAAATGAGAATGTGCGGACCCTGATGTGCGCGATTCTCTGGCATTCTCCACACTGCTGAGCATCGTGAACAGGCTTCAGAGCCACCTTGCGACTTGGCATAGCAGTGCCGTTTTGAGGAGAGTTTCTATCTCTCCTGACGATGGCATCTTTTAAGGTTGTGATTTGTGGGCTCTCTAAAGCGCTATCCACCATGGGCAACCTTATAAGCCACGATGAATGACAATTCTTCCTTGAAATTTTTAATTAGGGTGACACAAAAAAAGAGTAATTATTAACTTTTGTAGCTGAACCACCTCTGCAGATGTTCTTAATCAAATAAGAGAGAACAGAAACAGAATGTTCTGGGAAGCTGAAGTATGAAATCTACAATAGGGGGTTGCAGCTGGGTTAGCAGCGTTGACAAGAGTGCCGCAGCTCCATCATTGGAAGGGTAATTTCATGTTACAGACTATATTGTGAAGAAGAACTTTGAGTCAGAAGACCTATTCTGGGCACTGTCTCCTCAGTGGAAGTGTGCTTAGGGCACCATGCGAGTGACAGCAAAGTGTGGGCAGGAGGTCTATATCTTAACCGAGTCAGAAGCTGAGTTACGTTAAATCAACCTTGGCAGACTGGGTACTGAGAGGCTACGTTGATACTTGACCAGTTTTATTCGACCCGTTTTCTTTTCATCTCTTCATCTGGCTTCTTCCCAAAGCAGATCCTAAAACACAGAATAAAGGAGAGGTAGATTAGTTGTGGGTGAAGAAGGGATGAGAAAGGTTAAGACAGACATGCAATCAAGTTACCACCCTGCACAACCAGAAGTTTCTCTCCCTGGAGAACTCTGGGTTTTTCCAGCCCAGGGTGGTGCAATGGGGATATTTTAATATCAACTCCAGCCAGTCTTTGGTTGAGTGTTGCTAAGGTGGGAAGCATTCATTCTCCAAACTCCCAGTTTACTGGATATTTGGTCAGAGTCTCTTAGCACTAAGAAAGGTTTTAGGTAAAGAAATGCAGATGCATGGCCACATTCACTGGCTTCCACACTCCTAAGACCTGAGGGGATAGGTACAGGGCCCCACATTGCCTGTCACACCCCCAGACCACACCTCTGGACCACGTGGACTCATTTTTATGGATTTGTTAAAACCCAACTAAGTAACCCACCTCTTACACAAAAGGAAATCCATTACTGTTAATCAAAAGGCTACACCTGGCACTAGAAACAAGAAATAACAACTGCAGAAATGTGTCTCAGCTCTGGGCGGCATCAGTGATGTTAAGACATACTTTACTATGACTTGTTATGGCTGACACTGCACAAGTTGCCCACGGGCCTGGTTTCCCATCCTCAGAACCGAGTACACAAAGAGCTTTGAGACTCATTTCCCAATAGTGAGTGTCAGAGGAAGCCCCCGTTTCAGTGAATCTACTGTCACTTTATTTGGATGGCGTTCATGGTTTATGTTGATTCTCAATGCTCTTTTAAAGTGAATCCTAGCCTCTTACCCATTGCTCAGCCCAAGCATAGAATATGGTTGCATCTCCACGAGGAGCGTGTAGTGTAGTCACCTGTTGGACAGACCTTAGGCAGCGGGCTTCATGTGGGATTGACTCCTGCCATTTGCATCATCAGAAATGATGTTGAAAGTGGGCATAAAAAGAAAATCATTCAGATTGCCAAAAACAGTGGGTTGTTGACATAGGTCAAGTTTTCAGGGAAGCAGACCAAGAAGGAGGTTTGCAAGCAGGAGGTTTATTGGATCATGCTCTGATCGATACCTGGGGGGAGAGGGAGCTGAATGAGGGAAGCAGAGTTGGGGAGAGGAAGAAGTTGCGCCCACCAGGAGCTCTGAAGCTGGTGTGGTGAATTGGTTTGCTAGGGCTGCCATAACAAAATATCACAGAGTGGGTGCTTTAGCTGCAGAAATTCATTTCCTCTCACTTTGTGGAGGTTAGAAGTCTGAGGTCAGGGTGTCAGCTGGGTCAGTTTCTTCTGAGGCCTCTCTCCTTGGCTTGTAGACGGCCGTCTTCGCCGTGTCCTCACATGGACTTCCCTCTGTGTGTGTCTGTGTCCTAATCTTCTCTTCTGAGGACACCAGTCATATTTCATTAGGGCCCATCCTAATGACCTCATTTTAACTTACTCCTTTCAAGGCTCTGTCTCCAAATACAGTCACATTCTGTGGTATTGAGTGTTAGGACTTCAAGATATGAATTTGGGGAAGGGGGGACACACAGTTCAGCTCATAACCGATGGTCCTTTAGAACTGCATCAAACTGAAGGAAAGGGTCTGAGCCTTTGGACGTCTGGATGAGCCAGTCCCTGGGTGCAGGCTGACTTCGGGAAGAGAGACTCAGCATGGGTGAGGTGCACTTCTCAGCAGAGAACAGTCCTCTGAGAGGGTCTCCTCAGAGCTGTCAGTCACTGGTACCTCCATCAATAGGAATCAAGAGGGCTCTAGTCCTGAAGGGAGGGGCAGATGTGAGTAGCACGCCGCAAAACCTTCCCCAGTTGTGAACCTGTTCTTTATCTCTGACTGGCGTTGCCCTCCCCCCAACATTTCCAAGGATTATTTCTTTGGTTCCAAGGGCAGGGCAGGGCAAGGCGTGCTTACCATTTGGAACTGCAGGTCCTAAGCCCTTGCGTGCGTTTCTCTCTCTTCTGTGTTAAGCATATGGAACAGCTTCAAGGATCCCAACAGATGTGTCATTTGCGAGGGTGTCCACTTTGATCGATGTGAGACAGGCTTGGAAATTAACTTGTATAGATGAGCCTCCAGCTCAAATCAAAATAACTCTTGGTTCTTTGGCTACGTGACGGTTTTTTCTTATAGAGTTGAAGAAAAGTCGAAAAGAGCAATTTATCAAAACAAAACAAGAAGACTCTGAATTGTGCTGCCAAAAGAGTAATGATAGATGAACCGGGTTTGCAAAAATCCCCCAACAATAAAGGATCCTTTTTATGCATGCAGAAGCAATTTCAAAATGCAAAGATGCCCTTTGAGTGTGTATGGATTATGAATGCTCTCCAACTTCTCTAAAAATCTCTGGAAACACGGAGAGAAAAATTTTCTCATTCTGTAATTTAGATTGGAATACTAGCTTCTGTGGCGGAGTGCAGAAGCATGGACATACTTATTACCTTCAAGAACCAGAAGAATAATATTCAGTGACATTTGACAGCAATATTAAAATATCAGGCCCCAAACCCCTGGAGGGTCTTGTGAAATCTTTTCCATTACTGCAGTTCAGCTGTGAACTTACCCTTTTTTTCCTTTCTCTCATTGGCTGATATGGTCACACCAAAAAAAAAAAAAAAAAAACCTGCTTTATATATAATACGGGCCATTTTTGTAAATGTTTCTTTTAAGATAGAATTCCTCAGCAAAGTTGGAACTGCAATAAAGTGGCCTTTCTGCATGCCAGTCAAAAAAAAAGTGCTCCCAATGTTCTCTCTTTGGCTTATACTTTTCCTTGACCTGTTTTAAGAGATCAGGATAGAAATGAAGGACTCAGCCAGTGAACAGTGATTTTATTTATATGCCAGTGCTGTGCTAAGTGTTTCAAGTACCTTGTGAATAATAACTTTACAAGTAAATAACCAATGTTTATGAGCATTTACTATATGTCAGGCCCTTTGCCAAGCACTTTACATAGAATATCTCATGTGGTCATTACAGCCAGCTGTGGCAGAAGGATTCTAAGATTCTTCCAAGATGCCCAACATCTGGTGTGCCCACATCTTCTCCCCGTTATTCGGTTATTCAAACAATAATCTAGGTTTGAATATGCTGTGAAGAGATTTTTCAGATGTAATTAAAGTCCCAAATCAGTTGACCTTAAGGTAGGGAAACCATTCAGGTGGGCCTGACCTTATCAGGGGAGTCCTTTAAATCTAGGTCTAGAGGTCAGATATGGAGGACGTTAGAGATTCAAAATCAAGAAGGACTTTACACGCCTTTGCTGCTTTGAAGATGGAGGTGGACATCTGACAAGTGATGCAGGTGGACTCCAGGAGCTGAGAGTGACCCCAGCTGACAGCCAGCCAGGGAACGGGGACCTCAGTCCTGCACCTGCAAGGAGCTGAATTCTGGCCACAAGAAGGAGTCTAGCAGAGGATTCCTCTTCACAGCCTCCAGATGAGAAGTCAGTGCAGCTGACACCTTGATTTCACCCTTGTGATGCCCTGACCAGAGAACCCAGTCACACCAGGCCGACTCTGACCTACAGAACCATAACCTAATAGTGAGGGGTTGCTCTGAACCATGAATCTTGGGGTCACTTGTTATGCAACAATAGGAAACTAATATACCAGCCCCGACAAGGTCAGTGTCTCCATTTCAGAGATGAGGAGACTGAGGCTTAGAAAGGTTAAGTGACCTGCTCAAGGTCACAGAACAGCTAAGTGGTCAAGTCCAGGTTGGAACAAGGGCAGCTGACCCCATGGAGGTGGCTGGCTGTGGGAGATGGGAGTCTGAGATGCCTCCAAGCCCCCCACCCCCTGGTGAGCACACCTTGTCCATCTTCTCCCCGTGAATGTGAACATGATGGGGTCGTCACTTCCTGGATTAGGGAAAAGAGATTTTTTTGTAGATGTAATTAAGGTATTTAATCACTTTAGCTCATTAAAAAGGAGAGTGTCCTGGTGGGGCCCGAGCTCTTAAAAGGAGTCTACGGGTTGGAGATGGAGAAAGTTGTAGAGACATACTCTTGCTGGCCTGAAAGAAAGCAAGCATCCATGTCCTGAACTGCCTTTCAGGGCCACATGACGATGAATTGCAGGTGGCCTCTAGAAGCTAAAACTGTCCCTAGTCAACAGCTAGCAAGAAAGCGGGAACCTCAGTCCTAGAACTGCAGGGAACTAGATTCCGCCAACAACCTGAATGAGGCTGTAAGAAGACCCCGAGCTCAGGTGAGAACTGCAGTGCAGCTGACACCTGATTGTAGCTTCTGAGACCTCAAGCAGAGGACCCAACTCTGTGCAGCCTGGACTTTTGACCCACAGAAACCATGAGATAATAAAACTTTTGTTTTATAAGTCGTGAAGTTTGTAGTCATCTGTTAGACAACAACGGAGAACTAATACACTGGGGAGGAGACCAGATTGTTCACCTTTACTCCACTGAGTCTAAGAGGAGGGGCTAGGACCCAGGCATCCCATTTCTTGGTTTTGTTCTTTAATCAGCAGTGAACGTATCCCCTTGTAACTCTGTTTACCCTTGATTTACCCATCGCACCAAGCAAGCTCCAACTGCCCTCGTCTTCCATCCCTCTCAGAACCCATACTCATGCTACGTTGATCCTTAAGCCCTGGAATTTAATTCACTTATTAGCAGCAGCCACTGTTTTAGGAAGATACCAAGTATCCAAGCCTGTACTGGTGAGGCTGTTGGTTTATCTGTCAATAAGGCTGGACTTCAACCCCCTTGCCCATCAGGCTGTAGTTACACAGGATACCCCTCCATCAGTTAAAGCAGTATTTGCCTGCACACCAAGTCTCTGAATGTTGGTTGTTTCTCATTGGGGAAGCAAGTTGCATTCATCAGACTCCATTCATTCTCCCAGGATTGCTGAACATGTGATCATCTTGGCTGTGTCAATGGCCCTAGGACTGTTAGCCGTGAAACATGGAGGTTGGCTGTGGATATTCCAAACCTGCTTCGCTGTGTGTGTAACCCTTTTCAGGGGCAGTGGCTATGATGCTGAAAAAGATTAATAGAACTTATGTCATTGTGTTTATGGGGCATAAAACCCCCAACTGTGGATTAATAGATATCTTGGTAAAGAAAATACATCTTTACTCCTTTATGCCTTGATGGGTGAGCTAGCATCAATGGAAATATATGGAGAGATTGCCTTTAGGAGGTCAGTTTTTGAAGGACTTTTTTGACCTCTAAGTCAGTGGAAATAGATTTTTGATTGTTGACCAAGACAATTGTAACAAAAGACTTTCAACCTTTAAAAAAAATTCTTATTGAAGTATAACATTCAGAGAAGAGCATAGAGCCTAAGTATGACTTTTCACAAACTAAACAGATCTATGGAGCTAGCACCCAGATTGAAAAATCAGGATCCCAAGCATTCCCCTGTGTCCCTCTTCACCACCCCTCACCCCAGAGTAATTTGCTATATTAACATCTAACACCACAGGTGATTTTTCCTATTTCTCCAACAATTTTGAACTTTATAGAAATGGAACCATCCAGTGTATACTCTTTTTTTCTGGATTCTTTTACTCAGTACTGTTTGTTTATATTATTGTCTATAGTCATAAATTTTCCAGTCTTACTGGTTTGTAGTATCCCCTTGTATGAATAGATCACAATTCGTTTATTCATTCTACCATTTGTGGGCATTTAAGTAGCTTCCAATTTGGAGATACTACAAATAGTGCTGCTATGAATGTTGCAGTATGTGTCCTTCTGTGAACGTACATGTATATTCTGCTGGGTGTCTACCTAGGGGTGAAATTGCTGGGTTGTAGCATCTGTGCATATTCAGCTACTTTAGTAGGTACTGCCAAATAATTTTCCAAAGTAATTGCACCTGAAGTAGTATGTGAGAGTTATTGTTAATCCACATCCTTGCCAATACCTGATACTGTCTTTTCACTTGAAAGTGAAGTGTCGCCTTTTTTATTATTTGCAATTACGTTTTAGCCTGAGGACCCATCTGAGTTTACTGGCAACTTGTACGTTAAAAAAAATAAGTGTGAGTCATTTTAAGTACAAAAGTTTCTTTAACTACCAAACAGTGCCTGCATACTTTAGGAAGTTCACCAAGAAGATGGGCTAGGACCAATCAAAGTCCTTGTACGTTAAAAAAAATAAGTGTGAGTCATTTTAAGTACAAAAGTTTCTTTAACTACCAAACAGTGCCTGCATACTTTAGGAAGTTCACCAAGATGGGCTAGGACCAATCAAAGTCTATCTTGAAGAAAGTCATTGGGATCTGAGTAGCCTTGACAGGTTACACACTTCCAAAGAGGAACACTGTTATTATTTTTTGCCCTTCATTATGTTCGGCACCATGATATTCAATGAAATGGTATTAAAGGTTACACCAGTCGGGTTAAATCAGGGAAGCAGAGCCTTATGAGTGACATGGAATAAGGGGCTTGTTACAGGAGTTAGAACTTATACAACTTTGGGAGAAACTGAGGAAGTAAATGTCCAGAAGGGGATGGATGGCTGAGCAGAGCCCCTAACCAGGGCCCTGCAGAGGGAGGTGGTAAACAAGGGTGTGGAAGGTCATTGCCTCTGCAATGACCAGGCCTGGAGCATGTCAGCAGGGCAGGGGGTCAAGAGGAAAGCTAGATGCAAAATGGAAGAGGGCAAGGACAAAGTAGGAGCCATGGGAGCAAGGTGGAATCCACAGGGACAAACTGCCACGTACATCTGCCTCTTACTACCTGGAACCCCAAACCTGCAGTGCCCCCCAGAAGAGAAGGCAGTGCCCTTGATGCGGAACTGCACGTGTGCCCAGCCCAGGACTCAGAGAGTCAGCAAGAGCTGGAGAAGCTGTGGGTCCACTGGCTACCTCACACCCAGGTGAGGCAGTGATGAGCTACAATGCACGACCTGCCCAGAATCCGGTGCCCTGCACCCACCTGCCCAGCAAAACAGCTGCAGCTGCACCCCTGACCCCCAGATCTCATAGAAATTGCTCTATGGCCAACTCTACACTCGAGCTTTTCAGAGAAATGTAATTTCAGCTCAACTAAGTTGACATAGTACCAAACGAACACAGAGATAGACTTTGAGATAAAAAGAAGGAGGGAGGGAGAAAACTATAGAAATGATATAATACAATCCTTTCCTTATAAAGACTTGAAAACTGGAGCCTGGAGAGACAACGGCTTGTCCACTGTCACAGAACTGGTGACAGGCCTAGAAACTCAGTCCCCTGTGTCTCTCTCTGGGTGATATCACAGGAAGAACGCTTAGATGTGAAGTTGAGAGGCCTAAGATTCTCCCACTAATTGTTTGGCCTTGCGGGGGGGAAAAAATCCCTCAATTCTGGATTCAGGTTTTCTTGTGAGAGACTGGCACGTGGGCTGAGCCCCACAAACTGAAGGTGTTCAGTTAATATCTGAATAATAAATGAATAAATATAGTCTCTCAAGAACAACCACTGTAAAAAAAATTGCTCTATTTATACCTAACCAGGAAACCATGCTCCAAAGCCTCAGTAGTGAGGCATTCTTCTATATGTTCATGAAATTTTTCTGGGGCTAGAGTGGATCACCCGGGTCCTTCCTCCTTTGTACAAGTCAGATTTCCAGTCTCTCAGCCATGTAGCAATCAGACTTTCTATGTTCTCCTTGTCACACCATTGTGACTTCGATGTCTACCCCATTCAGTCTGAGCTTTTCAATAGGAGTCGTTACCGCATAGCTAGAGAAGCAAGAATTCAAACATGGCAGTAGGAACGAGCTAGAAAATTATCCGATTTCTAACTATGTATTTCTCTGTTTTGTTCACAAATCTGCCATTTGGGTAGAGTTCAGCAGGAAAGGTTCATCTCCATCCCACGTAGCATTACCTGGAGTAGCTCAAAAGCCAGGAGCTGAGGTCATCTAGGGGATACTCGCTTACAGCTAGGGCTGTGAATCCATCTGCACATGGATTCTCCAGGGTCTCTGCTTCCTCATGGCATGATGATTAGGTATGAGAACGAACATCCCAAGAGGACTGGGCAGAAACTCTATCACCTTTCATGACATGGACCCAGAACTCATAGATCTCTGCCAGAGTTCCAGGCACTCCCAGATTCAAGAGGAGGAAGTATAAATCCCACCTTTCAAAGAGAAGAGAATCTGCATTACATTTCAAGAGGAACCTGAAGGATGGGATGTCTTGCACGCCATCTTGGAAAATATTGTCCACCACAAGTAGTGATCAATACCCATGATGAGTTTATAAACACAGAGCTTGCCAACTAAATGAGATCTTATCCAACAATAACCCTGTGTGTGTATAAAAATACATGCACATATGCGTATATAACAAGCACTTGGCAAATGAGGTTAATTCTTGGATTCAACTTGCTTCCAAGATATTTTCAGTGTTATGCCTAAGGGTAAGGCCAGGGAACTGGGCGACTCAATTAGCTTAAAATAAAAGTACTTTTCCCTCATCATCCATCTTCTGTTTGAGGAAAAAATAAATAAATCAGGCTGCTGAATTTTGGACCCATACCATTTCCATGGTAACAAACCCTAAAGTGCTAAAAGGTGGATTACAGTTCTTTGCAATATTTAAGAAATCTGTATTTACTCTGTAATGCCTAAAAGTACACTTAGTAGCAGTGAATAGCATTACCACTAACCCTCCCCTCCCCTCCCCTCCCCCCCAACAAACGTACTCACACACACACACACACACACACACACACACCCCATAAGTGTTTAAAAAAAATCCCAGGAGAGGACCTTCAAGATGGCGGAGGAGTAAGACATGGAGATCACCTTCCTCCACACAAATACATCAAAAATATATCTACATGTGGAACAACTCCTACAGAACACCTACTGAACACTAGCAGAAGACCTCAGACTTCCCAAAAGGCAAGAAACTCCCCAAGTACCTGGGTAGGGCAAAGGAAAAAAGAAAAAACAGAGACAAAAGAATAGGAACGGGACCTGCACCTCGGGGAAGGAGCTGTGAAGGAGGAAAAGTTGCCACACACTAGGAAGCCCCTTCACTGGTGGAGATGGAGGGTGGAGGAGGGGGGAAGCTTTGGAGCCACAGAGGAGAGCGCAGTAACAGGGGCGGAGAGCAAAGCGGAGAGATTCCTGCACAGAGGATCCGTGCTGACCAGCACTCACCAGCCCGAGAGGCTTGTCTGCTCACCTGCTGGGGCAGGTGGGGGCTGGGAGCTGAGGCTCCGGCTTCAGAGGTCGGATCCCAGGGAGAGGACTGGAGTTGGCGGCATGAACACAGCCTGAAGGGGGCTGGTGTGCCCCAGCTAGCCGGGAGGGAGTCTGGGAAAAAGTCTGGAACTGCCTAAGAGGCAAGAGACCATTGTTTCGGGGTGCATGAGGAGAGGGGATTCAGAGCACCGCCTAAACGAACTCCAGAGACAAGCGCGAGCCGCGGCTAACAGCGCGGACCCCAGAGACAGGCATGAGATGCTAAGGCTGCTGCTGCCGCCACCAAGAAGCCTGTGTGCAAGCACAGGTCACTATCCACACCTCCCCTCCTGGGAACCTGTGCAGCCCACCACTGCCAGGGTCCGTGATCCAGGGACAACTTCCCGGGGAGAACGCACGGCACGCCTCAGGCTGGTGCAACGTCACGCCTGCCTCTGCCGCCGCAGGCTCGCTCCGCATCCATACCCCTCCCTCCCCCCAGCCTGAGTGAGCCAGAGCCCCGGAATCAGCTGCTACTTTAACCCTGTCCTGTCTGGGCTAAGAACAGACACCAGAGGGCGACCTAGTTCCCAAAATTGAGGCGGTGGACTTTGGGAGCAACTGTAGACTTGGGGTTTGCCATATGTGACTGACTGGTTTCTGATTTTTATGTTTATCTTAGTATAGTTTTTAGCACTTGTTATCGTTGGTGGAATTGTTTATTGGTTTGGTTGCTCTTTTAAAAAAAAATTTATGTTAATAATATATTTAATTTTTATTTTAATAACTATTTTATTTATGATTTTATGATTTTATTTTATTTCTTTTTTTAATCCCTTTTCTTCTGAGCTGTGTATACACAACCCCATCCATTAGCAGAGAGGCTACCTAAAATCATAGTAAGTTCACAGACACCCCAAAACACACCATCAGACTCAGTCCTGCCCAGCAGAAACACAAGATCCAGCCTCATCCACCAGAACACAGGCACCGTCCCCTCCACCAGGAAACCTACACAACCCACTGAACCAACCTTACCCACTGGGAACAGACACCAAAATGAACAGGAACTATGAACCTTCAGACAGTGAAAAGGAGACCCCAAACACAGTAAGTTAAGCAAAATGAGAAGACAGAGAAATACACAACAGATGAAGGAGCAAGGTAAAAACCCACCAGGCCAAACAAATGAAGTGGAAATAGGCAGTCTACCTGAAAATGAATTCAGAGTAATGATAGTAAAGGTGATTCAAAATCTTGCAAATAGAATGGAGAAAATACAAGAGATGTTTAACAAGGACCCAGAAGAACTAAAGAGCAAACAAACAATGATGAACAACACAATAAATGAAATTAAAAATTCTCTAGAAGGAATCAATAGAATAACTGAGGCAGAAGAACGGATTAAGTGACCTGGAAAATAAAATAGTGGAAGTAACTACCGCAGACCAAATTAAAGAATGAAAAAAATTGAGGACAGTCTCAGAGACATCTGGGACAACATTAAATGTATCAGCATTCGAATTATAGGGGTTCCAGAAGAAAAAGAGAAAACGAAAGGGACTGAGAAAATATCAGACAAAGATGTCACAAAGAAAGAAAACTACAGGCCAATATCACTGATGAACATAGATGCAAAAATCCTCAAAAAAATACTAGCAAACAGAATCCAACAGCACATTAAAAGGATCATACACCAAGATCAAGTGGGGTTTATCCCAGGAATGCAAGGATTCTTCAATATATGCAAACCAATCAATGTGATACACCATATTAAGAAATTGAAGGATTAAAAACCATATGATCATCTCAATAGATGTGGAGAAAGCTTTTGACAAAATTCAACACCGATTTATGATAAAAAAAACTATCCAGAAAGTAGACATGGAGGGAACTTACCTCAACCTAATAAAGGCCATATATGACAAACCCACAGCCAGCATCGTTCTCAATGGTGTAAAACTGAAACCATTTCCACTAAGATCAGGAACAAGACATGGTTTCCGACTCTCACCACTATTATTCAACATAGTTTTGGAAGTTTTAGCCTCAGCAATCAGAGAAGAAAAAGAAATAAAAGGAATCCAAATCAGAAGAGAAGTAAAACTGTCACTGTTTGCAGATGACATGATACTATATATAGAGAATCCTAAAGATGCTACCATAAAACTACTAGAGCTAATCATTAAATTTGGTAGAGTAGGAGGATACAAAATTAATGCACAGAAATCTCTTGCATTCCTATACACGAATGATGAAAAATCTGAATGAGAAATTAATGAAACACTCCCATTTACCATTGCAACAAAAAGAGTAAAATACCTAGGAATAAACCTACCTAAGGAGACAAAAGACCTGTATGCAGTAAACTATGACACTGATGAAAGTAATTATAGATGATACTAACAGATGGAGAGATATACTATGTTCTTGGATTGGAAGAATCAACATTGTGCATACTACTAAAAAGGTTTTGAAGAACCTAGGGGCAGGACAGGAATAAAGACACACATGTAGAGAATTGACTTGAGGACACAGGGAGCTGGAATGAAGTGCGAGAGTGGCATTGACATATATACACTACCAAATGTAAACTAGATAGCTAGTGGGAAGCAGCCGCATAGCACAGGGAGATCAGCTCAATGCTTTGTGACCATCTAGAGGGTGGGATAGGGAGGCTGGGAGGGAGACACAAGAGGGAGGGGAAATGGGGATATTATGTACATATAGCTGATTAACTTTGTTATACAGCAGAAACTAACACAACATTATAAAGCAATTATACTCCAATGAAGATGTTAAAAAATAAATCTCATAATTTATATTAAGTGACCGTAAAAGTAGGGAGAAATGAGTACAAATGAGACTGTTCAGCTTGTTCTTCTTAGATCTGGTTTGAACCAAATTTTCTTGTTTTGATTTTGATCTTAATTAGGGGCTTTATAAATAATATGATCATTTGAAGCCTGGAGAAAAAGTCAACCATCACAGGCACAGAAGTGAGAATAATTATAGTGTTTGGAAATTATCAGTAGTTCAATGCAGCTGGAGAGTAGAGTATGCCTAACACAGAATCTTATTATTTTTTTAACTTATTTTATTGAAGTGTAGTTGATTTACAATGTCTTAATTTCTGCTGTACAGCAAAGCGATTCAGTTATACATATATATACATTCTTTATCACAGTCTTTTCCATTAGGATTTATCACAGGATATTGAATATAGTTCCGTGTGCTATACAGTAGGACCTTGTTGTTTATCCATTCTTTATATACTAGTTTGCATTTGCTAATCCCAAACTCCCAATCCATCCCTCCCCCACCCACCTCCCCCTTGGCAACCACAAGTCTCATCTCTATGTCTGTCAATCAGTTTCTGTTTCGTAGGTAAGTTCATCTGTGTCATATTTTAGATCCCACATAATAGTGATGTCATATGCTATTTGTTCTTCTCTTTCTGACTTACTTCACTTAGGATGATAATTCTGTGTCCATCCATGTTGCTGCAAGTTGCATTATTTCATTCTTTTTTTATGGCTGAGTAGTAACAGAGTCTTATTTTTAATGTTAGGACTTTTAATTGTGATGTATTTCATACATACAGAAAGTGTAGAACATAATATGATATCCATGTACCTACCCCCATAGTTGATAGTTGTTACCCATTTGCCATATTTTTTCTAAATTTTTTTTCTTTCTAAATAAATAAAATATTAACTATTCATTTAAAATCTTACCTGTCCATCATTTTGCCTTCCCTCCCTTATCAGAAATCATCATCATCTTGAAGTTCACGTGTCACATTCCTATGTATGTTTATGGTCATTAGTGCTTATGAACGAATCCCTACACTCCTGTATCTTTGTGCTTAAAAATTCATATAACGGTATCAAAGCAAGTATGTCCTTTTGTAACTTGATTCTGTTGTTCGACATTATGATTCTTATCTTTAGCCACAGGGCATAAATACACCATAAGGATAGTGGAGACGAGCGTTCAGCATTGCACAGATAATCATTTATTCCGTTAAATTTATAGATCACCTGAGAGTAAGTTGATGGTGACAGTTTTTACATTTGTAGCAAACGTTACTGCCATGCAAATAAGGCAGGACACCAGAAATTCAAATGAATACAGGGAAAGGGAAATAGGGTTCTTTGCACCCCAGTCCTTCCATTTCTGAAGGTCAAGTGCTCTCTCCACCCTATGGGACAGTGACTGGGGTAGTGCTACATGGTTTTCGGTGAAGTCCAGTGACTGCCCGGAGGTGGTCTACCGGCTGGGGGTCTAGACTTGTGCAGGGATCAGGAAGCCACATCTCTGAGCTTCCATCAGGGAAGCTGGGATTCCTGTGTCCTAATCCTCTCCCGTCCCACTCCTGCAGATCTTCTCTCCTACTGGGAACTTTGGGACTTGGCTCACATGACTCTGTCCCCTACAGGCTGGGAGAGCTGAGGGGTTGGGTGGATGACATCCATTTGGGTTTTTTCCTGTCCTGCCACCAGCATACCCCACTTCCGTTTCCTACTGATGTTCTAGTCAATGGCCAGTTGCAGTTTGATGGATGGGGTAATTTTTAACTTTTTGTACATTGTTAAAATAAAGGAACTAAAGGGGTGTTTGTTTTCAAGACACAAAATTGAGTCACCGATTTAATATCAGATATCCGTGAGCTATTATGTGTATCCCATCTCTCTTCTCTGTTTACCGTATTACTCTCGGAATGTCTCAAAGAAACTCCTTACATGCAGAAGCTCTCGAAACAGAGAAAAGGGACTGTGTACACATTTTACTTTTGAAGTGGCACTTCCTTACTCACTAATACCCTACCAGATTAAAGTTACATTGACCTCATGTACTGTCAACTAATTATATTTTATTTCTGTTGCATTTCCAAGTATGTAAAGCTAAAAGCAAGTGACTGCATGCAAATTACACTGCGTGAAGCTTTTTAGGCCATGTTCAGGTACTAACAGGTTTGATAAATATATTTGTCTAATAAGGGTAGGACAAAGAGCTCTCCGTTTACTGACATGCTTTATTGTCATTCTGCTGTACACCTCTCGTGTGGATGTTTAATAGAACATAAAGTCTAGGTATCCTGGTGGAATCTCAGATCTTTTTTATAGCTTGCCGCAAAGTAGCTTATTGTCATTTATTATTTCTTATTTGATTTATATAACATCTTTCCACCAGATTGCCCATGGGTTTATTTACATAAAGAGTGCATTCACAAACACTCTCTCTCTCTCTCTCTCTCTCTCTCACACACACACACACACACACACACACAAGTCCACTCAGTGCTGTCATGTAGTTAGCAGTGTAGCACCAAAAATCTGTGGGAAGTTTTCTGTTTGTTTTCTGTTCCAAGACCACCATGTTCTGGGAAGGCATTTGCCGTATTTCCTTTCAGTTTAAGTGTCTTATTGTTTGCCTCTAGGTGGATCGGATCATCTTCTGTGTCTTCCTAGAAGTCGACTTCAAAATCTACAAAAAGAAAATGAGCGAGTTTTTCCCTGCAGGTGAGTAAAGCAATTTGTTTCCTTTGAAATTGGAGGTTGAAAAAGTCAGGGCATCACTTAATAATTCTACTGTTTTATTTTGCCTTTTAAAGGTTCTTACAAGTATGATTTCCATCCACCAGTCACACCTGGCAACTTGTATCTTAGATTTTAAGATCTAAAGGAGGTGACGGGAAATCTAGGCTCTGGACTTCTTCCTCTTACCAGGTCATTGTGTTGTCTTGGGGAAGTCAGTTTATCTCTTGAGTGAGGGGCTGGACCAAACGGCATTTCCTAAATTACATGACCTGTGATTTCTTCCCCACACTTGTAAGTTGTCCAGGCCTGTGCCTGTACCCACCGTGTTAAAAGTGTTGGAAATTGTAAGGAGCCCATTTGTATTTGTAGTCACAATTCAAGCTGTTCTTGCGTTCCATCCCTCTTCTCCCCAGTTTTCTCCACCCAAATTGCAATGAAGAGAAAGTCCTTTCTAGGGCAATCTGAAAACCTTTTTTCATCTTATAAATCTTTCATCTTATTTCACACTTCTTTTTAGAAAGTAGGAGAAACCTCCAGGTTTTTAAAGAACCTTGAGTGAATTGATTTACCTCAACTGAACGTGCGATCAGCTGAACCTGGTTCATTTGAATATTGCTCCCCACTGTTCCTCTTCCAGCCTGTGAAGGCTGAAGCTTATTTAATACCTTGTTATTTTTATGGTGCCGTTTAAGTCCTGGTGTCCTAAGCACTTTCCTCAGCCGTGATGAAGAATGGCTTCCAGGGAATTTCAAGCTACCATGAGCATTGTTGGTGCCTGCCTTTCAGAGAGACTTTTTTTTTTTGAGGATTTCATGTCCCTCTGAAGTGGTCTTTCATGTAACCAGTGACTCTGGCAGGTAGAAAGGAGTGGATGATGGGTGCCGGTGCCCAGTCACCTTCTTCAGCAGCCTATTGGAGCCCCCCACCCCATAGAGAGGATGCCCCACCCACCTGCAGATCAGGGTAGGGCGTAGAGCTACGGGACAGCTACAGAAAACTGCTGGAGTTGTTCAACGCGGTGCAAATGATCAAAACGGGCTAAGTTCTCCTGGGTGATCTGAAGTCCTCCCTGATTTTATAATTGAAAGGTGAATCTGCTAAGTGTATTCCATTTGGGATTTTACAGTCTCCCCCAAATGGAACATAACGTAAATCCAGAAGACTCTCATATGATAAAGAAGACCAGGGTTGTGGTCTTTTTTCTCTTTTTCCTCCTTCTCCTCCTTGTTTCACTTTTATTCATTTTTTAAGCAACTTGGTGTTTTACAGAGTGTAAAGCACATGATAGCTGGTTAATAAGTAATTGTTGACATGACTTTAATAAATTCTTCTCCCCATAATCTCATGGCTTCTTTCTGTTTCAGTCTCCTTCTTCCATCGTCTCTCTCTATTTCCTACATAATCACAGTGAGCAGATTGTGCCTACAATTCTGCATTTTTAAGTATTCTTAAAAGAAAGTGTCCATTCACGTAAAAAATGCAACTTGCTATGGTGTGCACTTGCAAATGTCTTGTCAGCGTCACAGCATGATTTATAAGACTTTATAAATCTTGGATTCCCTGATATGTTCGGAAATAATGACATCATATTCATTTTTATGCCTCCTAAAATGAAAACTTGTTTTCACTCTAACATATGATAAAAATAATTGTATAAGTATGATCCATTGCTATTAAAACAAATCCATCCATCAGCAGGTGTTTCCAGTGATGCACAGCCAAAGATCATATTACAAGTTTTTAAAAATGGGACAGTTTTAGTGGTTTAGAATGTATTAATAACTATACAGATAAATGACTATGCAAATAAATTATTGTTTGAGAATTGCTACTTTAAATAAATCCAAAATGCATCTTAGCACTCAGGTGAGTGAAATAATAATAAAATCATCCCCAGTTTCACGTCAGTGCTTTGAATCATGCCATGCTCATGAAATTATTTCCATTGCATATTTATAATAGTAGGTACATTTTTAAACTAAGTGTCAAAATCCTCCAATATTGTTGAGTATTTCTGCAACGCTGAGGCATCAGCCATTTGTAAATTCTAAATATGCACTATGAAGTAAAAGTGACTTCTAATGGGATATGTGACTGCTAATATAGGTGATATACATTATCTGTTCATAATTTGAATTTATGGTTAATTCATAACCATACCATCTTTGATTAGAATATAATTTTTCTGACTTGCCATATATTCCCCCTGGAGTGACTTCAGAGTTTCTCTAACTAGTCTTCTTAACCATTCCGAATGCAATAATGATCATAGTTTAGAAAAAAAAGTCATTTTTATATTAAACCAAATCTCTGTGTTTGGGGGTACTTTAATCCCATGTCTTTAAATTTCATAATTGAGACTCTAAGACAAAATGAATGAGAAACAATAAAAGCTAGTCTAGAAATGATCATAATAAAGATATAACACATGCATGACTACTACCTAATATTAATGTTAGGAATAATAGCTAACACTTATGGATTGCTTTCTGCCAGCCATCAGATACATGGGCTAAATCAGTTAATCTTCATGATAACTCTAAGAAAGTGGCACCATATCAACCCTCCTTTTTAGATATGGAAAATGATGCACACTTCAGAAAAGTGAGACATACAGCTAGGAAATAACAGCTGTATTTTAAACTTGAGGATGGTATCTGTCATTGCACAAGTGATAGAGCATCTTCAGAGAAGGCTGGGATGCATTTGGAGCGTTGAGAAAGTCTCCCTAATTTCATCTGATGCCTATCACTTTTCTAATCTCCCATGCTTCTCTTTCCTCTAATATCTGAATATTTCCTCATGAAACATTTTCTAATATGAGTCAAATTGGTACTTTATCATCGATTTCAAAATCAGATTCCATCCAAATCATCCAGGTAGTGCAGTGCTATTATCTGTAGGCAAGTGGCACCAGGAAGCAAAAAGGACCATGGGAGAAGATGGAAAATGCCTGTATTAGTTTACCAGGGCTGCCAGAACAAAGTACCACAGATTGGATGAAATTTATTTTCTCACAATTCTGGAGACCAGAAGTTCAGAATCAAGCTGTCAGCTGGGTTGGTTTCTTCTGAGGCCTTTCTCCTTGGCTTCTAGATGGTCATCTTTGCCCTGTGTCTTCGTGTGGTCTTCCCTCTGTGTGTCTCTTTGTCTTCATCTCCTCTTCTTCCAAGGACACCAGTCATACTGAATCAAGGTTCACCCCAGTGAACTCATTTTAACTTCATTACCTCTTTAAAACCCTATCTCCAAATAGACACATTCTGACGGACAGCGGGTTAGGACTTCAACATATGAATTTTGGGGGGCACACTTAGCCTGCAATAGGGCCCATGATGGAAATGCAATAGGAACCTCAGAGGAAAGAAACCAGCAATGCTTTTTTTTTCAGCTGTTTTATATCGTTCTGTGGGTGGAACACATAGGACTTTTTACTTCCGGGGGTATTATTTGGAGGTCTGGTGTGGCAGCTTTATGAAATTACCATACATTTTGGTTGCAAATCATTTATATTTACAGTGTGTCGTTTCATAGAGTACAGCAAACAATGTTTATATGATTCTAGTCAGAAATCTTTTTGTTCTTTACATAAAAGGTTTGGATTTTTCAGTGTGTAGGATTTATTATGTGTAGTTTTCACTGAATGTAGAAAACAAAACATAAAAACACAATTTCTGATCTTGAATATGGAAGTCTTTTTTTTCATTGGAGTCTTAAGTCCTAACAGAATTTAGGAATGTTAATTTTCCTCGTAATAACAATGTCAGATTCACAGCTTTGAGATTATATCAAAGAATCCTGGCGCTGGAAACTTGAAGGATGTCATGGTCATACCCACATCCTCCCTGACTTGAGGGAAGGTCACATTTGTTTACTGTAGGGGTTCCCAACTAGAGGTGATTTTGCTCTTCAGAGAACATTTTCAGACATTTTTGTTTCTCACAACTTGAGGAAGGGAGGAGCTACTGGCAACTAGTGGGTAGATGCCAGGGATGGGGCTAAACATCCTATGATGCACAAGACAGCCTCACCCAGCAAAGAATTCTCCAACCACAGATGTTAATAGTGCAGAAGTGGAGAAACTGTGCTACTGTAACCGTCTGTCTCTTACCATTCAGGCCACCAAGGCAGACTTTGCCTTTGGATTGGGTTTATTTCTGCCTGCTAATGTCTTACCCAAGCTTATCTGTCTAGCTGGATGTGAAACCTGTGCCCTCAGCCCAACCTCTGACTTCCTAGATTCATGACCGTCTCTTAGTCTAGACTTCCCTCTCCCCATTTACTCTGGACTCACAGATTTCTATGTTACCCCCGCCCCACTGCCTGGTTCTCCCAGCCCCAGCTCACTCCTGGTATCAGTCATCTACACCAGGAAATCCAATGTAATAGTCTCAGAAACTGTGATTAAGTGTTATGTAGGTTTTATACACCTAATGAATAAGTGTGGAGGTGAAGGCTAATATACAGAACAAGGAAAAACAAATTCACCAATTTTTCTCTCTACATACCTCAAGCAAGGCTTATTACGTCTCTGGCTAAAAGTTTTCACCTTTATCACTGACCGTTGAGTTAGTGACCATTTGTTGATGAAATTACCTTGTGAACTGACAAATATATTTGATATTAGAAATCTTCCATTCTGTACCAGTATCCAAGCTCAACTGATTCATTCACAATGAAAACAGCTATGACTAAAAAATTTACCCATATTCTGTTTATTTTTGACCCTGAAAGCAATTAGATCTGCCCAGTTTTTTTTCCAGTTAGGAAATTTATATAGTTTATGCACAATACTCATTTTGACTTATGCAGAGTTAAATATAATTAAAATATATCTTTCAAATAGTAGCTAGCTGAGGAAACTGATAAAATAAGAAAATGCTTCCAGGGTGGAGATGTGTTCCTCCTAAACCTACCACGTGTCTCTAAGAGGAAGATTTGCTTTAGACAGATAATTTCATTTGTTTTTATGGCCATGACTCAAAAACTATTTGAGAAAATCTAATAGGAAAAAGGCTGGGGCTTCCCTGGTGGCACAGTGGTTGAGAGTTCGCCTGACGATGCAGGGGACGCGGGTTCGTGCCCCAGTCCGGGAAGATCCCACATGCCTGCTGCTCCGCAACGGGAGAGGCCACAGCAGTGAGAGGCCCGCGTACTGCAAAAAAAAAAAAAAAAGAAAAGAGGCTGAATTTTCCCGTTTTCTTGATAGACAGCAAAATAGTGAGCCATTTGACCCACTAATATTTGGGGGGCATTTCTCAAGTACATTATAAAATGATAAACTTTATAAAGTTGCAAAAATATCCAATGCCTTAAAAATGAGCTTGAGAAATGGTACATACATGTAGAAATACATGTATGATAAGTGTTAAATTAGTAGTAGATAAAATTAATATATATAGGAATAATAAATAAGTTTATAAATTATAAACTTTATTGGAGACGATTTTTGGCTTTAAATATGGATATTCTTTGTTGGACATAACACAAAATCATTCGAATGAAAAAGTCAAAGCATAAGTCAAGTTTGAGAGTTCTGCCTTGGCAGCCTCTTAAATATTTAAACAGATCCCAATGGCTGGCTAAACTGCATAGGCTTTATTCAAATATTGACGGATATGTTATTAATTTATTTTCAGTATGCAGACATATTTTGTTTCATGCTTTTTTCCTACTTAGACATAAAATACCATAAAGAAAATCCCAAATATAGACTTCGATGAGAATTGTCATATCCTTTGATGAGAATTGTCATATCTTTTAACACATGCCTATCATTTTCTAAACAAAACAAATCAAGAATCTTCTCAATCAGATTCCAGTTATTTTGGCCTCCTTAAAGTCTTCCAAATATGAATTAACTTGTATTGACACAAATACACCTTTCATTAATTTTCCTGGCCATGTGTTTCTATCATTTATTTCTATCTAAATTGTATACACTCTTGCAAGGTAACTCCACTGGATTTTTATATTACGATTTCTTTTTTAACCTCTGCCTTGTCTCACCAATGAAAAGGTAAATTTGGAGAGAACACAGACCATTTCTGATATTCTATTGTACTTCCATAATCTGAAAAATTTCAAAATATGTGCTGGATGTTTATTAAAGTGAGTAAAAAGCTACTATGACCTTAAGCTGAAACGCTATTTAACTGAAGCCTCAAGTTAAGTCTTTTTTTTTTTTCAGATATCATAAGTATTGTTACCAGATCTAGATGAGGGGACAGCACTTCTTTTCATGTATTTTTCACTTTAATCATAAGGAAAGACTGTTTCTCCAAGAATATTTTTCTAAAATTATATCCTCTGACAAACAGACACGACTTTTAAAATTTTTTACCTGAATCTGTTCTTCCAAAGCTAAAAGGAGAAAGGTACGGTTAGCCTTTGATATTCACAGATTCCATATCTGTAGAGTCAACCAACCATGGATTGAAAATATTTTAAAAAAAATTTTTTTTAGAAAGTCCCTCAAAGCAAAACTTGAATTCACTGTGTACTAAGCATTTACATTGTATTAGGTATTATCAGTAATCTAGGAATGATTTAAAGTATATGGGAGGACAAGCATAGGTTATATGCAAATAATACACCATTTTGTACAAAGGACTTGAGCATTCCTGGGTTTTGGTATCTGCATAAGATACCTGGAACCAATCTCCTTCAGATACTGAGGGATGACTCTATTCACTCTGCCCCTTCTTCGTCCCCCTTCTCACTCATTTTATAAGTTTTTCTCATCCACCATCAGTATTACATGCTTCCTGTGTGCCCAAGGCTTTGATCATGGCTGCATTTAAAATACAGTTCTTATAAGATGCCCACAGTGGCAAGTATTGTACAGAACAGCTGGAAGACAACATCAGCAAATAATGAAGTACAGCACTGAAATAGTCATAATACCAGGATTTCTGAGGCAAATACACATGAGGACCAGGGTGGTTAAGCTAGTTTCATGATGAATGTGGCACTGCATTGGGCTTTAAAGGATGAGCAGGAGCAGAGAAGTGATGCCAAATGTTGTGTAAGTGACACACAGGAAGAAGGGCAGTTCAGATGGGAGAATCTGGGAAATAAGTAAGATGGTTATATTCGATGTGTGAATCCTTGACTCAGAAATGTTGACACTCATCACCATGTAATAAGCAGTTGGGCATAAGAGTAACATGATAGATCCTGTATTTAAGAAGGATTAATTCATTCCTCACCAAGAGACTGGCCTTCCAATAATAACCGAATGACATAGGTTCATCATCTGCTTTTCTTGGGATGGTAGTGAACAGAGGCTGAAGAAAGCTCAGTCAGTTGCCCAAAATCACATAACTGGGTATTTCTGACCTCAAATCCTTTCTACTATGCAACGTTTCTTCCCATAGCAATCCCAAAAATGTGGACAATTGTTTGAAGCTCGACTTTCTGCTAAAAAAAAGTCATACATTATCAGTTTGTTGTAATAGTGCTGGAGTTTCTGACAAGCGACTGTGCCTCCAGCCACAGGGAATATCCACATTTCCTTCCTCTTCTTACCTGCTCCCCAGTCATCAGTTTTCCAAGAGCATTAATGAAGCACAGGATGCCGTGATCTGCTAAGGTTTCCTTCACTCTTGCTGTTTCAGCACAATGGTCAGAAGGCCAAGCTTGAAGGCACTGGTGACAGGGGTGGTGAAGATCTGAAAAAACTAAGGACCAGTGAAGAGCTTAGTACATAGTCAAAACCATCTGTTTATTGGGGGAAAACCACTGGGCTTGTTATCACAGGAAACAGTTTCTCTTCCTGTGACAACCACCTTAGAACCATGTGACTTTGTGCCTGTTGTTTAATCTGTCCATGCTTCAGTTTTGTCCTGTGCACACACAATAATAGGATATTTCCAAATAGAATGAATAACAATGTAAATGAATATTCAGAGAGGTGTCTAGACCAAGGGTCATACATTTTAAAATATGTGTGTTTATTTCTTATTATAATTTTAAAAGGAGGTATTTCAATGATGGTGACCATCTTTTAAAATGTATATATATAACTTCTTAAAATAGATATATAACTTTTTATTACAATAGTAGTACAGATTTGTAGTAAAAATAGAGAATCCAAAAGAAAAAGTTACAAACCACCTTTTATCCCGCAGTTCAGAGATGAATCAGATTTTGTTGTTTATCCTTCAGATCTTTTAAAATGAAAAAGGAAAACAACCAGAAATGCAGTCTTATAACTTGCAGTGTGTCACATACCACAAATTGTGAACATTTTTTCATGTCATTATATATTCTTCCATAACGTAATCTTAAGGGACCCAATGTTTACCCCAAACCATACTGTTGAACTGTGAAATTATCAATGCAAATTATTGTTTACTGTTGATGAATAACACTTAGAGAAAAACATCTTTATAGGTAAACACTGGCACACATCAACAATTTTTTTAGAATACTTTTCTAGAAGGGGCATTACTTTTCCAAAATGCATACAAAATCAAGATGCTTCTGTCAAATCAGCCATTGTGTTGCGGCCCTATGGGTGAGTGTCATGTACTCAGGGGACATCATTCCCAGGGTCAAAAATATGAACAATGACACCTCATGTTGAACAACCTGGGTATCTTAGTCCTTTCGGGCTAATATAACAGAAAACCATAAGCAGGAGGCTCATAAACAACAGAAGTTTATCTCTCACAGTTCTGGAGTCTGGAATTGTGAGATCATGGTGCAAGCATGGTTGGGTTCTGGTGAGGATCCACCTCTGAGTTGCAGGTGGCCGTTTTCTCATTGTATCCTCACATGGTGGAAAGACAGCTCTTTGAGGTCCCTGTTATAAGGGCACTAATCCCATTCATGAGAGCTCCATCCTCATGAATGGGATTATCTCCCTAATTACCTCCCAAAGTCTTATCTCCTAATGCCATCTCACTGGGGGTTGGGATTTCAACATATGAATTTGGGGAGAACACAAACAGTCCATTGTACTGAGTTTACATTCTCATGAACAGTGTGTAAGAGTTTACTTTTCCCCCTGTCTTCCCAATGGTGTATATTCTCATGTTATCGCTTTTATACATGAAATAAGCTAATTAGCGGGTAACAAAGTGCATTTCTTTTATTACTAGTATAGCTAATCCCCTTTATTCAGTTGTTTGTTATATCTCTAAATGTCTTACATGAAATTGCTCATCATATCTTTTGCACATTTTTATTGACTATTTCATATTTATCTTATTGATTTGTAAGAACTATTTGTATATCAAAACAATTAATCTTTTCAGATGTATGTTGCAAATAGTTCCCCAGATTGTCATTTGTCTTCGTGATGTTAGATATTGTTCTTTTATAACCAAAACCATGAGGAAAGGTAGAAGTAAAGACCAAAGAAAGATAAAAGAAAATGTAAAATAAAAGGGGGGCGAATAGAAAGAAGGGAAGAGGGGGAGATGAAAGGAAGAAAGAATGAAGGTTGAAAAAAGAAAAGAAAGCAAAGAAGAAACCTTTTTATACAAGAGAATGAAGTTGAAAACTAAAAACTCACAAAAGACCTTGATTTTAATCCTATGTACTTGATCCCATAAGACATTATTATTTCTAAATGGAAATGTTCTTAGTTCTACTCCTCAGATATTTTTTTTGCAAAGCAATCTGCTTCCTGATTTACTGGATGTGGTAGGAGGAAAGATGCCTTAACCACGCCCCACCCCGCAAAGATGCCTTCATCCCCAGAATTTGTGAATATGTTAGGTTACATTGCAAAGGGGGAAATAAGATTGCAGATGGAATTAAAGTGCTGATTAGCTGATATTAAAATAGGGATGTTATCCTGGATTATCTGAGTGAGCCAATATAATCACAAGCATCCGTAAAAACTGGGAGAGGGAAGCAGAAAGCAGAGAGCTAGAGGGAGCCATGACTGGAAGGATGTTCAGAGAGAGGCAGCGTTGCTGGCTTTGACTGTGGAAGAGGGGGCCACAGCGAAAAGGAAGGTGGGTGGCCTCTAGCAGCTAGAAAGCTGAAGAAACAGATTCTCCCCCAGAGCCTCCAGACAAGAATGCAGCCCTGCTGATGTCTCGATTTAGCCCAGTTAGATCCACATCAGACTTCTGACCCACAGAACTGTGACATAAGAAATTTGTGTTGTTTTAAGGCACTAAGTGTTGTAGAAATTTTTTATAGCAGCACCAGTAAACTAATCTATCAGTTGTCTTTGAATAAAGGAAAAAAACACAAGCAAAGCTGTTGACCCAGTCTGAATTTTACATTTTTTAAAAAATGGCATACTCAGTGTATAGAAAAATCTACAGAATGAAAGAATTCAAAATTTTCTTTAATTATGAATATTTACGGGGACTTGGCACTTTTGTGCTCATTTGTACACTTTTAATGTCTGGATTGCATCGATGGTTAGAATTATACAAGACATGCTTCCTGTAATGTGACATAAATGAGTTGATCGCCTTCTTAGGAAATGGGTGCTAACTATTTCCACTTGATGGGCCTCAAAAGCTACAAACACATTTTGCCTTCAATGAAAATCCAGTGAAGTGTTGCTGTAACCAAGCAGCCTGAATGCAGGAACAAGCAGCAGGCATAGACAGAAAGCAATCTGTCTCTTCAAACCGGGGGAATGTGCAGTGTGTGTAGCAAACGCTGATAAACAGCAGAACAAATAAAGACCTGGGAACACAAGCCTTGACTAAGCGGAGTTTGATCTCATTAGGAAGTTCTGATAAAAGATAAGACAAGGAAATTCCCTGGTGGCTCCAGTGATTAAGAATCTATCTGCCAATGCAGGGGACATGGGTTCGATCCCTGGTCCAGGAGGATCCCACATGCCACAGAGCCGCTAAGTTTGTGCTCCACAACTACTGAGCCTGCACTCTAGAGCCTGAGAGCCACAACTACTGAAGCCCATGTGCCCAGAGCCCATGCTCTGCAACAAGAGAAGCCACCACAATGAGAAGACCGTGCACCACCACAAAGAGGAGCCCCTGCTCTCCACAACTAGAGAAAGCCCGCACGCAATGACAAAGACCCAATGCAGCCAAAAATAAATAAATAGATAAATTTTTTAAAAGATAAGACAAAATGCTGCTGGGAGAAGGGAGGATGCTATAGGCATCTTTACAAAACCCCCTACAAGGTGCTTTTGAAAGACCCTTGGAACATCCTGGGTAGACTGGTTTCTGTTCTGTAGTTGAAAACATTGAGGCAAATGCAGGAAAAAGTAATAACTTTCAAGGAATAGTGTATGAATGAAATAATTCCTAATAAGTCACAGAAATAAGAATAAAGATAAACAATAGAGGGTTTTTTTGTTTTGTTTTTTTTAAATGTTGAGCCTTCTTTTAATTAATTTTTATTTTTGGCTGTGTTGGGTGTTTGTTTCTGTGCAAGGGCTTTCTCTAGTTGTGGCAAGCAGGGGCCACTCTTCATCGCGGTGCGCGGGCCTCTCACTGTCGTGGCCTCTCTTGTTGCAGAGCACAGGCTCCAGACGCGCAGGCTCAGTGGCCATGGCTCACGGGCCTAGTTGCTCTGCGGCATGTGGGATCTTCCCAGACCAGGGCTCGAACCCGCGTCCCCTACATTAGCAGGCAGATTCTCAACCACTGCGCCACCAGGGAAGCCCTAGCGTTTTTCTAAATTTATTTTATTGAAGTGTAGTTGATTTACAATGTTGTGTTAATTTCTGCTGTACAGCAAAGTGATTCAGTTATACATATATACATTCTTTTTCATATTCTTTTCCATTATAGTTTATTATAGGATGTTGAATATAGTTCCCTGTGCTATACAGTAGGACCTTGTTGTTTATCCATCCTATATATACTAGTTTGCATCTGCTAATCCCAAATTCCCAATCCATCCCTCCCCGACACCCCTCCCTTTTGGCAACCACAAGTCTGTTCTCTATGCCTGTAAGTCTGTTTCTGTTTCATAGATAAGTTCATTTGTGTCATGTGTCAGAATCCACATATAACTGATATCATATGGTAATTGTCTTTCTCTGTCTGGCTTACTTCACTTAGTATGATAATCTCTAAAACCATCTATGTTGCTACAAATGGTATTATTTTCACTCTTTTTTATGGCTGAGTAGTATTCTATTGTCTATATGTACCACATCTTTATCCATTCATCTGCTGATGGACATTCAGGTTGTTTCCATGTCTTGGCTATTGTAAATAGTGCTGCTGTGATCATTGAGATGCATGTATCTTTTCAAATTATAATTTTGTCCGGATATATGCCCAGGAGTGGGATCTCAGCATGCGTCTTTTTTTTTTTTAATAATTAATTTATTTATTTTTTGGCTGTGCTGGGTCTTCGTTTCTGTGTGAGGGCTTTCTCTAGTTGCAGCAAGTGGGGGCCACTCTTCATCGCAGTGCATGGGCCTCTCACTATCGTGGCCTCTCTTGTTGCGGAGCACAAGCTCCAGACGCGCAGGTTCAACAGTTGTGGCTCACGGGCCTAGTCGCTCTGCGGCATGTGGGATCTTCCCAGACCAGGGCTCAAACCCGTGTCCCCTGCATTGGCAGGCAGACTCTCAACCACTGTGCCACCATGGAAGCCCTCGGCATGGGTCTTTGAGAAGTTGTCAGTCTCCTTCACTTGCTATTCACTCTGTAGTCCACAGCAATCATGCAATTCTCTCTACCCTGCTACCGCCACTGTCCTTGTGGAGGTTATCAGAACCTCTTCAATGGGTGAAGTGTGGTTATTGAAACCAGTGCATATTCGATCACATGACTCCACATGACCTTTTGCAACCTTTATCTTACTTGCCTGGGCAGCCTTTATCCGGTTCACCATTCTGTCCTCCAATTCTCTTCCTGCCAGCCCTCTCTGGTATCCTCACTGCACAGGGCCATCTCCAGCCAGGAGTCCCTCAGCATCTCCCCCTCAACACATCTAAAACTAAATCCAAAGTCTCCCCCCCAACCCCATCT
This sequence comes from Neophocaena asiaeorientalis asiaeorientalis, assembly GCF_003031525.2. Classification (NCBI taxonomy): domain Eukaryota; kingdom Metazoa; phylum Chordata; class Mammalia; order Artiodactyla; family Phocoenidae; genus Neophocaena; species Neophocaena asiaeorientalis. The sequence continues at coordinate 282,859 of NW_020185334.1, read as the reverse complement.
TCCCTCTGCTGAACCCCATATCTCAGTAATTGGTACCATCATATACCTAGTTGGCCAAGCCAGGAACAGCAGAACCATGCAGTTTTCTAAGCAATGCCTTTTATTTATTCATTTATTTATAAAGTAATGAGATTTGAGTGTTCCTCTAGACAAAGGACCAGCTTGGGGTGGGGCGGGGTGGGGGAGAGAAATAATTTTGGCTTTTTAAAAAACTTTCTCCTGACCCTCTCAATGACGTTGCATAACATGGAGTTAGCAATTTGTTAGGTCCAGAGGGTCCTAGTTTTCAACGTAATGGCAAGATGCTCACTCTGAAGAATTCCTCTTTATCAGTCATTCTTTGCTTGGAATTTCTGCTTTGTCAAGTTTCTCAAGAAGCCATGAGGATACCCATATCTTCCTTACTTCATGGAACTCCTAAAAAGCTTGGAGCACTTTATTTTTGCTAATAATATTTCTTTTCTCTGCAAATACACATTGCTCCTAGAGGCCCTGGATAATGAGTTATTTAAAAGATAAGGGATGCAGAAGCAGCCTGTGGTATGAAAATCAAGCATTAAGAGAGAGGACTTGGATGCACATGAGATAAAAGCCAGAAGATCATCTCAATTGTCCTGCTTGACAGACTTGCGCATATGTGTGGGTGTCCCTGAAATTTTGAGGAGGATATTGTATGATCTGTTTCAAGTACCTGTCAGTTTTTTGTCCCCCCTTGGGAGTGGAGAGGCTGCCTTAATAGCCCATGAGGGTAACTTTTTCCTTTGTAACACACTCCTTTTTCCATGCAACCCACAGGCCTCTTTAAATCCAGAGCTAGTCTCCATCCATGTACATGTTCCTCAGCCAATCTAAGGGTCCTGGCCATGGACCATGATAACCATGCCCTCCAGCTATGTGCTAGCTGGGTGACTTCAAGCACATATATCTCATAAAGAGAATAACTGTTTCTTACTCTCAACAGTCATGTGGTGTGGGCATCCCTTCCCAGCATCAGTATTGGTTAGACATCCAAGTTGTCTCAGCTTGGATACAAAACGAGACAGCTACTGTTTTTGAATGATTCTCCTCTCCAGCGCACAAATAGTACTTTTTAAGATCGGCTTACATGAGCATCACCTGCAGGGCTGATTAAAACAGAGTGCTTGATCCCTCCCCCAGAATTTCTGATTCAGTAGATCTTTAGTGAGACCCAAGAGTTTGCATTTCTAACAAGTTATCAGATGGTAATCATACTGCTGGTCCAGAGACCACACTTTAGGCTGAAGTTCTGTGGGGTTTTGTAGTCTGTCTGTTTTTTATTCTTTTTACTTCCCCCAAAGACTGCATTAGTGATGGGAACTCTAGGCAAGTACAGGAGTAAGGCACGTCCCAAGCCATTGCAAAACACATGGTATACTTTATTTTTCAAACAAGTGTGGGACTATTTGTTACTCAGAAATGAGCTGCTTCTCTGAAGACAGATATCTTTAAGACAACAATCTTTCATAGTAACTCTGTCTCCCGTAAAAGATGAAGTAGATTCACGTTAAAGTAGGTTACATGCTTCCTTATGAAGAAGTTTCTGAAGTGCATAAAGCTAGGTGTTACTGAAAACTGGTTATTCATGGGAAACTAGTTGTTTTTCAAACTTGTTTTTGACCAAAATAAGAACTTTAGTCATATTCGTAATTTTTGTGCAGAATTCAATAGGATAATCTGACAGAGAATGACGTACTGAATAAAAATTGTATCCATTCTGAAACTGACATCAAAGAGGCCCCTTAAGATGAAATGAAGTCTTAGTCTCTGGGTGGTCTCTGCTGAGGAAGGGAAGGGGATTTTCCAGAATTGGCATTTCCGAACACACAGAACAACAACAGCTGATAGATTGCTCTCTATTTTGAAATGGTATCACTCTGGCTGAGAACCTTTTTTTTTTTTTTAATTTATTTTTGGCTGCTTTGGGTCTTCGTTGCTGCACGCAGGCTTTCTCTAGTTGCAGGGAGCAGGGGCTTCTCTTCTTTGCCGTGCGTGGGCTTCTCACTGTGGTGGCTTCTCTTGCTGTGGAGCATGGGCTCTAGGCACGTGGGCTTTAGTAGTTGTGGCTCGCAGGCTCAGTAGTTGTGGCTCGCGGGCTCTAGAGCTCAGGCTAAGTAGTTGGGATGCATGGGCTTAGTTGCTCCGCGGCATGTGGGATCTTCCTGCACCAGGGCTCAAACCCATGTCCCCTGCATTGGCAGGCAGATTCTTAACCACTGCGCCACCAGGGAAGTCCCTGGATGAGAGCCTTTTATTTTTGTCCTCTAATGAAGAAGTATGATGTTTGAAGAACTGTTAAAAAGGGCAGCTCTCTGCCCATGCTCCATCCATCTCTTAACTGCTTCCCAATTTTGAGTGGCATGACTCCCCATTTCCATAGGCTGTCATCTTCTTTTATACATTGTCTTTTGGTCCCTGCTTTTGTTCGAAAAAAATTCTTGCTAGAAATGTGTTGCATAAATATGGCTCAGGTGAGCACATTATATAGAATAATGTTGAACTAAAGTGGATTTCATTAATAAGTAATGGCACTTTAGGTACTTTGTGGGCCAAAGTACTCTTGCTTGGTTTTAACACAAATACCAAAATATTAAGGCATTTATTTTTAGTAAATTTCTCTCATGAAAACATGTTGTCGCTCGAAAGATGGTATGTCATTCCTCTGCTTAAAGTTGCTTAGTTCTCAGGATGAATTTAAAATGCTTCAACCTGGTATACTAATCAAGATTCTTCATAGAAACAGAACCAATGATATGTATATGGAAAGAAATATAAGGAATTGGCTCCCACAGTTATGGAGGCTGACAAGTCCCCAGATCTGCAGTTGACAGGTGGAAACCCAGGAGAGCTGATGGTCTAGTTACAGTAGGAGTTTGAAGCCCTAAGAACCAGGAGGGCCAAGGGTGTAGTTTCAGGCCAAATGCCAACAGTCTTGAGACCCAGAAAGAGCCCATGTTCCACTTTGAGTTCAAAGGCACAAAACATTCAATGTCCCAGCACAAAGGTGGTCTGGCAGAAGGAGTCCCCTCTTACTTGTGGGAGGGTCAGCCTTAACAGATTGGATGAGGTACATCCATATTAGGGAGAACAATCTGCTTTACTCAGTGTATGGATTCAAATGTTAATTTCATCCAGAAGCATCCTCCCAGACACTCCCAGAATAGTGTTTGGCAAATGTCTGGGCACTCCATGGTCCAGTCGTGTTGATACATAAAATTAAAATTAACTGTCATATTCAGCATGGAGCATGGAAGATCCTTTGATAGCTAGAACAGATCACTTTAACCATAGTTCCTCCTATAACTCTTCCCTTCAGCCATTCAGAGCTAGTTTTATTTCCGTAAAAGCATCTTGGCTATTCATATCCAGGTGTTTTTAGCTGCTTTTCCCTCTGCTTGAGTGCGATTACCCTTGTCTTAGTTTGAATACCCATACCCCACCCCAGAAGCAGACTTGAAACACAAATTCAAGTGGAAATCATTTATTTGAGAGAAAATATCAGGAAACACCAGCAGGGGAGAGGAGAAGCAAGGCAGGGGAGGGAAGGAAGGCAATAATGTTAAGTTTTAAGCCCATTACCACTAGACCACTGGGACTCTATCCTATGCTTGGGAGATTCTAGGAGACAGTGTAGAACATGCCATGTGAGAAGTAAGGGAGCTGGAGGCCTTATATGCAAATCCTGTCAGTCATTTTGTGAAAGGCTGCCCTGGGCGGTGGGGGTGGGGGATGGTAATTCCATGACTCAGCAATTCAGAGAAAGCCCTCAGGCAAAGATAGCCAGGGGCTGGGGGCTGGAGGTCAGGCTGGCAAAGCACTGAAGCCTGAAGGAACAAGGGGTGTAGGCACCTAGTGCAGCTTTCACTTCCCCCTAGCTAACTCCAGCTCACCCTTTGGACTCAGCTTAAACCTCACTTCTTCTGGAAACCATCTATACACCTCTCTGACTTAGCTGCCTCTTGTCTGTTTCCCAATAGAACTTCTCACCTGCATCAGGGAATCTGTTACTTCTTCTCCTGATTGTTGTCTTACTTTTCTATGCCACCCACTTCTTTGTGAGCTCTTTGAGGGAAGGGAGTGTCACCTTGTATCTCCAGGGCCTTGCATAGTTCTGGCACGTGGTGTTGGCCAATAAATGGTTAGGCAGTAAAAGTAGTCATCATAATGACATGATAACAGTAACAGCCAGTATTTATCGATCGTTCCTTCTGTGCAAGCATTTTACATGTATTTCCAACTCTAGAAGAATGGTAATTTTATTAACCCTATTTTCCAGATGAGGAAGCTGAGGAGTAGGTTTACATAATTTGCCCAAGTTTGCCCAGCTATACATAGTTTGCCCTGGAAGTGAACCCAAGCAGTCCGAATATAGGTCCTGGATTTATTCTTAACTTCTGTATGAATAAATGAGTGAGTGAGTGAATGAGTGAATGAATGAATGGATAATAACACCAAGTCTGATCCTTCAACACCTTGGGAACATTCTGGGGATGATGCTATCAGTACAGTCTATAAAGTTCAAATATCAACTCTGATGTCACATTTCTGAGAACCCTTCCCAGTAGCCTTGACTGGAAGCATCTGTCCCTCCTCTGGTACCTTTTGTAATGGCACTGACTGTTCCCTACCATATGTTCAAATCTCTCTGTGTGTCTTAGTTTCCTTACTATTGATAAGTTACTAGATAAGTTTCTACTTAAGTGTCTGATTCATCTTTGTATTTTCTGTTTCCCCAAGCACCAAGCCTTGCACCTACTAAGCTACCAATGAGTGTTTGTTAGAAGGACAAATGGACCCCTGGGGGACAATCAGAGAGATCTTTGACGTTTCCTTTATTTTCCCCTAGAAACTGTACAGACTCTTTTCCATCACACTCTGAGATTCCAGAGAGTCTGTTGTCATGGAGATGGTTCTAGATATTTTAGTCGGTTCTGGAAAATAAAATTCTGTTTAAATATATTAAGTTCAGGAAAGAATCTGTGAAGAGTTTACTTTGTAGCATTTAGATAATCATTTGGTTAGAAATCACATTTCTGAGAAATAGCTATTCTTCCTTTTAAAATTATATTCATAGAAAGAATGAAAGAAAGAAATATGCAGAAAATCACTAATGTTTCTAACAGTCTGAATGGAAGAAAATTTACTTCTTTAAAATTTAACTGTGACCATCAAGAATTACCCTTGTAACCTCAAATTAAAGGCATTTTCCATTCCTACTAGTATACTGCTAATCGTCATTAATAATTAATACTTAGAAGAGTGCCATATTGAATAAATTTGGCTAGGAAGTTGCAAATCTTTACTGACTCCTTATTGTTTACAGACTGTCTTCTAGATACATGCTGTCCTAATATGTAAGAGATACTTAGAAATATAAACATAAGAATTCTCCAATTTGACTAATAAAAAATCAGAGAAAAGTAAAAAACAAAGCAAAACAAAAAAAATCAGAAATTTAATTCAGCAGAAATTTCTTTATTGATTCTACTGTGTAATCAATTGCATTAGGTGCCAGGGAATACAAAGGAACATAAGACATAAGCTTTATCTTTGAAGAATTTATGACCTAGAAATGGGTCTATGGAAGACAGGTAGGTTAACAAGTAACAAGACTGTGGGATTTGATGGTAATAATAACTATTATTTAGCACTTAATGACATTTCAGTAGCTGTCCTAGTGCTTTATGTGGTATTATCTAATTTAATCCTTATAACACCTCTCTGTGGGAGGCACTGTTATTATCCCACTTTACAGCTGATGAACCTGAAACTCAGGAATATTAGGTAATTTCTCCAAGATCAGATACCTAGTAAATGAGTGGATATAGGGGCCAGTATGCAGAGCTAAGCCTAAAGGTCCTTAAAGTCCATACTCAGAAGGCAATAAAAATAAGGTACCAAAGGGGACACTATTCATTCACACTTGGGTGGAGCAGATGTTATGCTGCCTCAGCTTGGCCTGGAAGGATGAGTGTGAGTAGAGGTGGAGAAAAGCATTGCTTCCAGGACCGAGACAAGTAGGGGAAGCTAAAGGAAACCTTAAAAAATTGGGGAAAAGGTCAAGTGTTGTCATGTGTGTAGGTGGCAGCATGAGTGGAACAGGGGTGGTGAAACTGAGAAAGGTGTTCGGAACCAGATCTTGTTGACCTTGAGTGTTACCCCAAAGAGTCTAGACTTTTCTCATTAGACAGAGAAGAGTCACTGAACGGTTGTGAACAAGATCAGAATTGTATTTCAAGATTGATTTGGCAGCTATGTGTAAAAGGAATTGGTGTCAGAAGTGGGAAGAAGAAAAGGGCAGTTGGGAAACCACAAAACAGGGAAGGTGAATGGCATTGAGAGCTGGAATTTGGATTGTAATAATGTGAGCAGAGAAGAAGAAACATGGAAATAGGACAGGATTTGGCACCTCCTAGATGTGAGGAACACTTAAGGAGAAGAGATGATAACACATATTAGTTCAAAAAGCAAAATACGTCATTCAGCAGGCAGAGGAAGCACACATCTGTGTCCAGTTAAAGGGACCTACAATAGGAGATGAGATGAGGGGAGTTAAATGGGGTTGGAGCAACTGGTGGGAGCACGTGAAAGCACATGGTTAAAGGTGTGGATTTGCATGTGTAGCAAACAAGCACTTTTTCTGGTGCAATGCAGGGGTTGGACATTCTGTCAGCCTACAACCAAATAGTGATGCCTGCATTTTCTCAGAAACTTGAGGTGAGCATACGTACCTTTAATAAATGCAGAAAATATGGCATTTAAAATCTGTGATTTTAATATTTTTAGGAATTAAAATGACCAAAGTGACCATATATAACTTTGATAAGTAAAACAAATTATTTCATATATATTTTATTATAAATATGTAATAACTTTTAAAGGAAATGTAAACCCTAGGTGTTAAATTGTGCTCTAATGTGTACACTTTCTTCTTAATTTAGCATGATAATATAAGACAGTAGAAAGGCATAATTTAGCACTCTCTTTTCTACTGTTTTCTTCCATTTTTTATTAGTCAAATTGGAGAATTCTGGTGTTTCTAGCTTTCATATGAGTTTTTCTTTGTTTTTTTTAATAGATGATGATAATGAAGAAGAAGACATTGACATGAAAGAAGATTCAGGTATTAAATTTATAATTTTATTCTTACAGGATAGACAAGGATCATTTTGTTGTTTATGTATACCTCATATTTTCCAAAGAAAGACAAAATAAGGTTAATAAAATAGAAATGTACACTCAAGGTTATAAAATAAGGAAATGTTATTATAAAATAGCAGCTAATGCAGTTATGGTATTTAAACATTAAACTTAAATTTGAGCTTCCTAATAGCTAAGGTAAAAACGGAACATGGTGTTGTAGTTAATAGAGGTGTGTAACAAATCACCCCCAAAACTTAGTGTCTGAAACACCCACTTATATGCTGAAATATTCAGTGGGTCAGGAATTCAGGCCAGACACAGCAGGGGTGATTTAATAATACTGCTCCACAGAATCTGAGGCCTCAACAGGAAGACTTAGCAGCTAGGGGTCAGAGTCATCTAAAGATTTGTTCACTCCTATGTCTGGCTGGTGATTGACAGGGCTGTTAGCTGAGACCTCAATTGGGGCAGTTTTCTGAAGCACCTGTGCATGGCCTCCTCCTGTGACCTGGGCTTCCTCCCAGCGGCCAGCTTCCTTTTGTTTCTTCTAGAGAGAGTGAACAAGCCAGACGCCTATCACTTTTAAGACTCATCCTCAAGAATCCCATATAATTACTTCCACCAAACTCTTTTCTTTGGAGTGGTTATTCACAAGCCCACCCAGGCTCAGAGGAGGAGAGAATAGACTCAGTTTCCTGATGGGGAGCAGTGAGGTTCTACACAGCAGGTAGGACCTGAAAAATGGCTGAGGCCATCTTTGGAAAATGCATTCTCTACGTATGATGTATTGCTCTCATTATCAGAAAGTGAGATACATGCCTACTCCTCAAAAACAACCAGTGTTTGGTGAGAGAAATCTAGTGGTTAACAGCACTGGCTCTGGCCTGAGATCAATATGAACTTGATAGTGAGTGCATGAAGCGATAGGCCTGGATTCAATCCTAGCTCTTCCACTGAATGAATTAGACTTTTCTGTATAAGCCTCAGTTTACACTTCTGGGGGCAATAACTCTTACCGTACATTCTTGTTTGGGGGACTAAATGAGATATCATACCTGAAATGTTCCTTGGACCATAGTAAACGCTCAGTGGATGATTGCTTTTCTCACTCAGTATATCGGACAGATATTAGAAGGCATAGGGCTTAATTCTCTGGAATGAGAGCCCCATGTCTCTCATTTCGGCAATCACACTGCTCTAGACGTGAAATGGAGCCAGTTTTCAAAACTGAAATAGATATCTTAGAGACCCTAATTTTGTGTGACATCCTGTTGCTGCCAGAACTCCTTACAAATCACTGACAACCTGGGTCTGACCAACTCCACGAACAGGGAGCTCTTTAAACTGTGAGGCAGACAGTCTCGTTGGGCAAGGTTTGGTTAAGATCGTCCTTTTCCTTGTGAAGTTACATCTCTCCCTCACCTGACCTCCCACTGTCTTCATGAAGGAGTAGCATCAGTTCCTTTCCTTCATAACAGTTCACTGGAACAGTGACTGTAGCTTCTATCCACTCTTGTTCCTGTGGTCTCCCCAGGACCATGGACTCAGAGGGCATGAGAAGCAGACGGAGGATCTCAAAGTCAGGAGCAGGAATGCAAGAGGTAGAATAGGGACTATACAGCAGCTCTGGGTTCCCTACCTGTATCCCCTTGGCTCTCACTGTTGTTGTATAATACCAACAGCTTTCTAAGGAAAGTTCTTGTGACTTTCAGCTGAGTGCTTGTCTCTGTTCGTGAAAGAAAACTCAAAGTACCGGGGATTTAATTTCTCTGGAGCAGACCTCAGCCAAGGTTGGCCGACAGTTGGTTGATCCAACCAACCTCTTGCAGGACACATCTGAGGCATGTGCTAGACCGGTGCTGCCCAGTAGAAATACAACGGCAGCCTCAACTGTGAGCCTGATATATAATTTCATATTTTCTAGGAGTCACATTGAAAAGGGTAAAAAGAAAACAAGTGAAATTAACTTAATATTTCATGTAACATAATACATCAAAAATATTATCATTTCAACATATAATCAATATAAAAATTATATTAGTCAGATATTTTACGTTCTTTATTTTTCCATACTAAGTTTTTGAAATTTGTGTGTATTTCACACTCACATTCCAAATCAGAGTCTTCACATTTCAAATATCATTGGCAAAATGTAGTATTGGACAGCGGGACTCTATACCACCGCCCAGAGGCTCCCAGCAGTATTGAGCCCTGATTGTCCACAGCAGAACTTTCTCATGAACACAGTGACTGATTGTCCTCCCTTTCCAGTCTTACTTCCCTACTCCCCTCTGGCGCTTCCTGGGGTAATCTCTCAAATTAAGTACTTGCATTCAAACCTTTCTCTCAGTGTCTTTTTCTGAGAAAATTCAACATAAGACAAGGGCTCTGCTTGCCTTTTGTAAAACATAAAGCCCAAGGCAAAGTTTCAATTAAAATATCCATTCCTGTACTTATGTAGGATATCTTATTATCTAAAAGAACCATAGGTTGAAAAAAGACTTTGAGCGGTCACCCTATCTTAGATTCCATGAATTTAATATTAATGCCTGCATTTCATGTGTATGAATGTATCCTGCTCATGTGAGGTATCACTGGACTATCCTTCAGTCATGGGGAGCACTGCCCTTTCAGCCAGACAGTTGAAGGAGCTTATCTTGCTAAGGATCATTTGCCTGAAGTGACACAAGTATACATTTCTAGGCAAAGGGAGTTGACTTCTTAATGAGATGCAGCTAGCTATCCGAACCGCTGAGTGAGTTCAAGGAAATCATTATTAATGCTAACGCAGAGCCCACAAGGTTGGAGTCAGCATTTGAGGTTTGGGGGCCTTAAATGGGTCATTATTTCTGATTTTAGTCCCACCAAGTGTCCTAGGGGTTTTGTCTCCAGCAGCTGGATTCAGCTGTTCATGTCACACTGAATGGCCCAAGGATGCTAAGTCACTCAGGCAGAATGGGCTTGGGAAGCTGCTCTCCATTCCCAATATCTGAGTGCTGAAATCACGGGGGACTGTGTGCAAAATGGGTCCATGGAGGCCCAGCTGGCCTTGCTGAATATTGGCGAGCAGGCTGGCTTCCGTTCAGTCTCACGCTCAGGTGTGCTGGTCTCTGAGAAGGGTACGATTGAGCCTCCGAAGACCATTAACTGCTGGCCTTCCCTCTGCCCTGCATCATCTCTTCTTCTCGTACAAGTAGAAACGCTGGAAGAATTTGTAAGAATACCGTTGACGCCAGTGAAGGGCTGCTTGGGTGAATCAACCAGCCAGCGTATGCTAGTGAATGATAGTGGATAATAATTTGGATATCAAAAACCAGTGAGGTGCTGGGAAATGTACTCTCTGGGTGGGGGGAGGGAGCCCCAATTTGAAGAGTTTTCAGACTTCTTGGGTATAAATATGCCTACCACGGTATTGTTCGAGCTGCCAAGCATGAGTCCAACGAATGTAGGAGTGGAGGAGAGAGAGATCCAACCAGCTGGGGCAGGCTGGCTCCGATCAGCCCCCGCACACATCTGCCGAGCCAGGTTTTGAGTGCGTACCTTGTGCCGACCACTCAACATACATGAACTCACGTAAGAGACGCACCAGCTCTAAGAGACGGGGACTGTTATTATCCAAGGCTTAGGGGGGATTAGTTCCTTGGTTATATAGTAGAGACAGAATCCCAGTATCTAGGTCTAACCCGAAAGCTCACATTCTTAGCCCTTGTGCTCCTGTCTCTAGACTCTAGTAGTAAGGAGAAGCAAAAGCATATCAAATGGTATCAGATAAGGTCATCCTATGGAGAGGCTCTGCCCCCATGGGAGGTGGTAGAAGCCGACCGACTTAAACGCCTAGGATCCTTTTTAAGTCCTTTAATTACTTAAGCCGAGCATAGTAAATGTTTCCCTATGTCCTTTCATTTCCAAGACCATGCACTCTTGAAATGGACCCCAACCTGAGCCCCAGGGGCAGAAAATCAGCAGCCACCTATGGCAGGTCAGCCACCTAAGAGCCCGGAGCACAGTTGAGCTCCTCAGGGCGCAAAGACATGCGCATAGCAACACCCCAGCGTTCCAGCCTCTGCCAGAAATAGAGGCAACAGAGACAGTATGATACAGTGTCAAGGGGAAGCATGGGGTGCTATTGAGGAATGTTCCTCTAGCTTCCCCCAGGCCAAGAGGGAGAGTAGAAACATGGGCACAGAGGCCACATGTAGCAGTGACTTTCATTTAAGTGTCTCCATGGGTGTTATGAAATGATACTATACTATGTCATAGACGACTGCTCATAATCAACATGTATCCGTGCCCACTGACCACCCCAGGAGTGCCCTACGACTTCTTCAGAAAGGAAGCACTTGTACTTTTGGGGTATGTAAATAGCTCAAAATGAGGGCAAATAGATGTCTTTTTAAACCTCACCCATTCCCCAAGAATTCCCATTCAGGTGGGAAATCAAGAATTCAGAATTTAGTTCTCAAAAACTCACTTTCAGGAAACGCTGGTTTGGAGTTGAACTCCCAGCAATGGAAACTCTCCTCTTGGTCCCAGTTGTAGATGATGCATTTCAGGGCATGGGAGGGTTAGCGTCTTCTCCCAGAGATATTGCAAGTGTTACTCTGCTCATTTTATGAATCCCTTTGAACCCAGCATCTGTGCTCAGTGAGCTGTTCCAAGCATCTCATTTCTGTTTTTGCTGAACCCATTCCGAAGGGTCAGTATCCATCTCGCACCTGGTGACAGAAAGCTGAGGGAGTTGCTAATGTAGTCGCTGGCAACATTTTTCACCCTGGTCGTGGTAATGACCTGGGATGTGACTGCCTTGCAACTACAGAAAGCCTAACGCTAGTGCCCAAAAACCTTTGTAGTCCGTAATGCCAAAGTTTTTAATAGCACATCTATCAAATGCATTTGTTTTGTTCTGTTTATAATAAATGGGAAAAGAAAAATGAGTCGCCGTGACTCTGTAGTGTAGTTATAGAATCCTGGAGTAGGTAACAGCTGCTAAAAGGGTGAGAATTACGCACAAGCCCCATTATATCTTGACCTTAAAGAAAGGCCTGGGTGAAGGGGATATAAAACAGAATTTGAAATGAAATTCTCAAGGCACTGCCAGACACCAGTGACACAAGAGAGATTACGGAAGACAAATGCCCTTTCTCATGGAACTTATATTCTCAGAGTAGGGGGTGTTTGAGAAGGGAGACATACATTGAAGAAATAAACAAGGGGACAAGATAATTTCAGATACACCAGATGATGTGTTTGCGAGAGATTTTCCTTGCAAGGACCCGTCAGATTAAGTTAAAAGATGGGAAGGATGTAGATGTATGAATATACTTGTCAGGGGAAAGGCAAAGCAGCAGGTGTAAAGTTTCTGAGGCAGGAACCAGCCTAGAACTGATTGAAGAAATGATTGAAGGGAGTTAATAAATCTAAAGCCAAAGAGCAAGTGGGAGATGAGGCTAGTGTGGTAGGTGGAGCCCAAGTGACACGTTGTCCTGGACCATGGAATTGGATTTGGATCTTATTCTAAGAGCAATGGTTTTTAAACAAGCAAGCAAGCGATGTGATCTGGCTTATGTTTAAAAGATAACTCTGGCTGCTACACGGAGAATAGATTGTAGGGAGATTAGAAAGCTAGAAGTTAGAATTCAGGTTGTTGTAGTAACCCAGGTAAGAGATGCTGCTGGTTTAGACTAGGACGCTGATTGCAAAGAATGAGCACAGTAGAGGAATATGGGATCTATTTTGGTGCAGGGCTAATAGGACTTATTATGATGGGATTGCTTTATAGGAAAAGTAATTGAAGAGAAATATGAAGGATAATATCTCGGTTTTTGGTTTGAATTCCTGGGTAGATAAGTCCTACCATCCCTTGAGATGTGGAATACTATAGAGATAACAGGCTTGCAGACATCAAGAGTATCGTTCTGGCTGTGTTGTTTTAAATGCCTAATGGGATTATATACATAAGTGTGAAATGGCTGATGGGAGCTGAGTAAAGGGGAATCGTTAGAGAAGAGTGGGGTTCAGGTAAATCCCAGCCCTGAAAGGACAACGGGGAGGTGGTTGTTACAGGGCCCAGAAGACAGAGAGGGCTGTGAGGAGAAGGTCAGCTGACAGGAGCTGTCACCTTAGATTGAGGGAGACAATCAGCCCTTGAAGACTACTGGTAGCCTAGGAAATAAATGCCCTGGGCTCCCCATCGGCTGGATCTAACAGGAAGCCAGTGAGCTGGGGAGTTCATTGGTGCGGTCCATAGAGAACAGTCTCCCAGAGCACAGGGGGCTGGGGATGGGGGGTGAAGGGTGGAAAGTGGATCTGAAAGGGCAAACAGAAGACATCCAGTCCAAATGCAAAATAAGATGCCACATGGGCCATCGAAGGCATAAGCTTTGAGAAGTGGAAAGACCAGGACTGGAGATATAAATTAATGCCTAACAAAGTATCCGATACCCAAATGGGATGAATTCAATGATAGTTTTCCTAAAAAGTGTCTTCAGAATTTATATTACTAGCCTTCTTGGATAGACTTGGTTGGGGGACCATTGAGAAGAGTGGGAAGCATAATAATTTAATCGGGGACATATAGAAGTTTTTTAGAATCTGGATTACTAAAGAAATCTGTTCGATAGAAGGAGGATAATTTCAAGCCCCGCTGTAACCCCCCAAAATGAGATGACTTTACCGCTCATCTAGCCCTACTTTGAGGGCTAAAATGAAATTACACAATGGCAACTGTCAATTAAGCCATGAAGTTTTAAATCAAACTCTCCTGGAGAAAAACGTAATAATAATTTGGGGTTGCCATGTGGAAAATGTTTTAATTTTAAAAAAAGCACTTAAGATTTCACATTTGTGTGAATCATTAATAATGGCAATAAAAAAAGTGTTCACGCTTAAGCTCTAAGTATAAGTCCACGTTCATTGGAGAAGCACAGGTCTTTGCCAAAATTTAGCTCGGCCATAATGACAGATAAACCTGCAGTTAAGCTTCACTATATGTGTGGGTTTAGTAAAAAAATATATATTATTAAACATCAGCATAATTTTGAACCCCTACCAGTAAATATTTAAATAAAAACGTAGTAAATCTTTGTGCTTCCAGAGGGGTTAGAGCCAAAAGACCGCTCTCCACCCCACAAGAAGAGCAAAGCAAAGAAGCCAAAAGGTTCCAAGGACTCTAGCGAGGGTAAGTCCAGCTCTTCCTTTCTTAAAAAAAAATGTTCCATGAAAAGAAACTTCTGTTTAGCTTTTAAATTTTGTGTATGCTCTCATATTCAGATATTTCTAAGGGTTCAAGCATCACCAGGCACTTCTTTCTCCTTTCCTAATATGTTTACTCTCCCCTGAATATGAGGATGAAATAGCAGATTCAGGTTAAGTTTGTTAAGGTAAAAACCAAATGTAAAAAAATCATTTTCTCAGTGTGACGTATCTTTCATTCCTACAAAGTGTGAAGTTGTGGGTAGTGCTTACCAGTTAGGTGCTCTGAAATCAGGTAAGGGTGAAGGTCCAGATCTGTGTGTGACGAGTTGCATGGTAGCTGTTGTCTTATTGGATCATTTGTTTTTCTCATGAACACATTCTGAGTCCAGAACCAAGCCTCGGGAGTGGGAGATGGAAACGCTTCCTGTCTTTAGTGTTCTTCTCTCCTTTCTAGAAGCCAATGTATGTTTGCATTTATGCATTGAATGGGCATGCCCAACTGGGCTCAGTTTTATGAAGAAACGACACGCCCTCTCTCTTACTTACAACACGAGTACACTTATAAGATATGCAGATTTTTCATTTAAAATGGTATCTTTGGGTATTTTGTAAAGTAAGCCTCTAACCTAATGGTATGCATGAACTTCTAACAGTGGAACATATTTATGCCTCTACTTTCTTGCCTGGAGCCATACTTCATCCACTGTGAGATGGCGAGTACAATAATACTGATGGTGTCTGCTTGGGTCTTTGGGAAAGAAGATGCCAAGATGAAGTAGAAGAGCAAGAAAGTACTGGGTGAAAGGGGAGGAGCAGGCGAGGGAGCAGTAGGTGAAGGAGAGAAGGAAGGAAGGTAGATGTGCTGGAAGAGCCTCCGTCTGCAAAGTAGTCTGAGTCTGGGGAAGCCCAGGCAAGGACTAGATAAAAGGGCTTTTGCATTGGGCAGGAATGTCTGGACTGCAGGGTCCCCTCCCCACTGAGGGCTCTCTGGCTGCAAGTGGCTTGGGGAGAAAGTGACAGGAACATAATACTGCCTTGAATCCCCAAAGTGTGGCCGCTGCTTGCTGTCAGCCAACTTGACTCCCAGCATCAGGTTGTCTCTTGAAAGGAGACCTTGAGCACCTCACCTCCATGACTGCACAGCCTCTGTGTGCGTGACGGATTCTAAATAAGTCATGACACTCTCTTCTCCCTCATCCGGGCTCAGAACCAGTTGAGGAGGCAAAGCTGTAAGAAAGTTGAAGTCAAAAATATTAGCTTCGTTATTAACGAGGTTAGACCAGAGCTCTGGTTATGCTGCCCCCAGGTGGGCTCCCTAATGCTGGGTTTCACTCCTGAATATGAAAGACTCTACCCCCTTAAAAGCAAGTGCCACTGTCCTTGGTATCCTCGACTGCCTGGATAGAGGCTGCCCTGGTGAGAATAAGCTAGGACATGTCCTCTCTGCAGGCAGGTGGATCTGAGAGAGACACACCATGGGGCTGTTTCTTCTCCCAGGCTCGCCCTAGGTGAGGGGGTGTGGAGACAGGTGTGGCAGTAAATGTCCTCTGCCCTCTGGGTGAGGTGCAAGGGATAAACAGTAGAAATAGTCTATGTAAAGTGCCTGGCATGGGTCTGCTTTCCATTAGTGATGGCTATTCCATTATAATTACTATCATAATCAAGACCATGATAGGGTACACATTGTCCTAAGTCACTGAAATGTGCTGGAAAGTTTAGAATCATTCGGAGAACACTTAGAACCATGGAGAAGGGCAGCAGCTCTCTCATTGGCCGGAGGGGGTTTGTTAGGATCTGATTGGGAGACTAGTCAGGGCTCCACCTCCTACTAGAATTAGGTCATTTCCTGGACAGTCTCTTAAGACCATGATTGGGAAATGGATTAGGGGCAAAACAACAATTGCCCTTTCCCTGGAGAGGCTCCACCTCACTGAGTGGTTCCCATCACGTGTGTGACCCACATCAAAGGTGGTTTTCCAGAGCCTGAGGCTGCTGTCATTTCCAAGTGTCACACGGGAGGTGGCACACACACAGTGCAGCAGTTCTGTCACTTAATTAACAAGGGAATTCTTCTGAGTTATTCCTTCAAATGTGTGAAAACTTCATTATTTCCTAAATAATTTGCTTTGTTTAGGAAAACCATCTCATAATCCTAATAGGACTAAATACTATGTCTTCACCTCACCCAAATATGTCATCCCAGAATCTGCTCTGAGTCACAAAAGTGCCCTCACTGTGGGTTTGTTACCAGGGGCATTTGGTCTGTGGCATCATGGTGAAATGTAAATGTTAGTCACTCTACAGAAATATGGGGATTGCGTCTTTGTTCCTAAGATGCCTTCCAAGATAAGAAAGCAAAAGCTGCTGGGAAGGGAGTGAGAAAGGGAGCGGAATCTGACATGCCAGTGGTAGATATTTATCAGTATTTTGACAAAATAAACTATGTCCTGTATTCAGGTGTTGTATTGTTGCATACGTCTCACTTCCTCTTATGATTCAAAGAGTTCCAATCATTCTTTCCTACTGGATATGCCAATGGATTAGTGTACCACTGGGTAGAAGGGGAATGTGCGTCATGACCCTTCTCTGCAGTCTTCCTACTTTAGAGTTATCAGTCCTTTTCCAACTTGGTCATCTCTCTAATATGTTTTAGTAAGAGAAACTTCTGGTATTCTTATTTAGAGATCACTCAGCCTAAATCCTCATCACTTGACCTCACCTCACTTCTCTCCTACCTTTGGGTTCCCTGCCCTGCTTCCAACACTTAAGGTACTACTGATCACCTCAGCTCACCCTGTAATATACATTCTCAGACAGTGTCATGGAGAGTGGAGTTGGAACACAAATTCACTTGGATTTTGCAGCATATATAACCATAATAGCTGTATTTTGATCCAGAAGAAGAATCTTGAGAGCATATGGTCAAATTTTCTCATTCTGCAGAGCTGTTTTTAAAATAAGCTGCAAAAAGTTCTTTAACTTGCCCAAGTCTATGCAGTTTATTAATGTCTTAATAATTTTTTAATCATAATTTTTTTTCTTTCTTTTTCTGGAAACAACACAGCTTCTCTAATCGTTTTCCCTTTCTCTCTTCTGGAAATTAGAACTCGTTTTGTTGAAGGAGGAAATGTTGCCATCGTTACAGCTTTGAGTGAAAGCAACTATTATAAATCTTTAAGTATTTAACTTTAAATATTTAGCTTTACATATTTAAATATGTAACTAAAGTATTGAACATCAAATTTTAAGAATCAAACAGTTTCTAAAATTATTTGCATTTTTTATACTGAGGACTTTTGGATATAGAGTTCTATTTTCATTATTTTGATTGAAATTTCATGGACCACAGTATACTTTGATTTGACCCACTGCAATGCAATGCCAATAATGAAATGATTAGCAATTTCAGACCACTAACTGTTTGTCTGGCATGTGATAGAAATGGTAATGCTGTCCATAAACCACCACATCATAGGCATAATTGTTTGAGAAAAGCCTGATTAATACCCATTCCACCAATTGCAGCTCCCAATAATTTAAACCAGTTTTATTTCTTACAAAATATTTAATTGAAAAAATATCATTACAGAATCTTAGCACCTTTCATGAAACATGCTTTTCTCAATCTCTTTCCTCTATCCTTCACAAGTAGATCCTCTAGAAGTTCCATTAGTGAAGTCTCTCAGGCTTTGTCTGAAAAGATGTTATTTTCCTTTTTCTTTCTTTAAGGTGGTTTTGCTGAGTAAAAATTCAAGGTTGATGGTTATTTTCTTGCAACATTTAAAAAATATTTTCCCACAGTTCCTGCGATCCTATAGTTGTTAAGAAGTAATGTGTCAGTCTAATTATTGTATATCGTTAGGTTATCTCTCTTTTCTTTCCAGCTGTCTTGATAATCTATTCTTTATCTTCGGTGTTCCTCAGTTTCACTGTGGTATACCTCAGTGTGGGTTTCTCTTTATCCTCCTTAGGATCTGCTGTGCTTCTTGGACATGAACATGGGCATCTTTCAATAGTTCTGACAGTTTTTCACCTATTACCTCAACAAATGTTAGTTCTACACTACCTTCTATTCTTTCTTTCTCTGTCCTTCATGACTCTTAACCTACGTTGCACTTTTTTTTTCTGTGCCACTATCTCTCTTTGATGGTTTCTTTTTCCAAGTTTATCATTCAGTTTGCTAATTTCTATTCAACTTTCTTCAATCTGATGTTTAACTCTTTGCTGAGTTTCTTATTTCAGTTATTATAGTTTTCATTTTTCTAAGTTTTATTTGGTTCTTTTTCAGATATACCTAGTCACTCTATTTAATTAACACATAAAATATCTTTAAAAAAAATCTGTATCTGAAATTTCAATGTCTCCACTCTGTATAAATCAAAATTCTGCAGTTTATTTTTTCTGCAGATTCATGCTTGTAGTTATTTCCTTGTATGTTTTGCCTTCTTTATTGCCATGTTCATTGGATTTTTCTTTGTGGGAATTTTTTGAAGTTGGATTAAAAGCTTATTTATTTTTATTTTGTTTTCTGAAATACTTGAAGATACTGCCAATTTAGGAATCCCTTAAACTACATATTTGGCTTAAAGTTTTATTTCTTGTTTTGTTTGCTCTTTGTCCTTAAGCCCACATTAGTGCACGTATAAGATTAGGAAATCTCAACAGATACTTTTATCTTCCTTTTTTCCTTCTCCAGCCAATGCTAAGCTGAGATAGGCAAATTCCCCACTATTTTCAGAACCAAAGGACTGCCCCTCTGCACCTCACATGTGTGGCTCATTCAATTCAAATTCTGGCTAGAGTTTCTCAATGATTATTCCTGTATCTATCACCAACATCACCTGGGAACTTGTTAGAACTACAAACTCTAGGGCCCCATCCCAGACCTACTGAATCAGAAACTCTGATGTAGGATCCGGTAGTCTGTGTTTTTAAAAGCCCACCCGCTATTCAGATGCATGCTCAAATCTGAGAACCACGGTTCTAGGGTCTAGACCATCTGAGATTGGCAGACGCCTCAAAGCAAACAGTAATTTCAGTGCTTGCTTAGAAATCTTGATTCGATATCATTCGTCATTTCTGGCTTCTTAGAAGTTCATTATAAAAGCACCAGCTCAGCCATGTATTCAAGAATCAGATGGATAGGTAAGGCGATAAGTAGATTAGAAGACGATTGATAGATAGATAGATAGAGAAAGAATACATAGATGGTAGATAGTATATGCATGCAAATATACATATAAAATACATATCTACATAACTGTGTGTGTGTGTGCATACATATCTACATATATAATACGTAGTCTAGAAAGATATACATATCAAAATGACCTCAGGAATTATCTTGGAGGAGTGGAGAAGGGACAGGGGCAGACTTTGGAGAGTTTAATATTCAACTTTCTAAATTTATGTGTAATTGAAATATATATATATCAAGATTTATTTTATACTTATAAAAAAACATTTTCATTAAAAACTAAAGAGACTTTATGCTTCTAAAATTCAGTAGCAAGTTTAGAACAGTAATTTTCTCCATACATTCATCTCCAAAGCCTTCAGTGGTTTTTGGTAATGAATGCTATTTTTTCCATCATATTTTTACAGAAAGCACTAGCGCTTTGACTCTCGCTGTACAACTGCCTCTACATAGAATATTCAAGAAGCCTGCATGTGACACTCATTCCTCAGGAACCCGAGCCCTTGCAATGCTAAATCAAGCAGTCCTAAACTGTACTTTAAAATATTAATGATCTCTTTTGTCAGATGAAATTATATGTGGAAACATTTTGGAAACTAGGAAGCACTATACAAGTTGGAAGGATCTAATGTTGCTATTAGAAGTATTATTATTGTTTTTAATAAAATAAATTTTTCCGAATACATGAACCATGGGTGGAATGCACTTCGTATTTCCTGAGAGGCAGAATTTTCTCTCTACCCTCTTATTTTCTCTGCATATTAAAGTATTATGTGACAGACTGTTTTGTGAGTGGCTGGACAGAAGAGACATTCTCTCTTTCAGGATGCCATGCAGCACTTCATATCTTATATTCATAAACATGATCTTTAATTTAATTTTTTTGACAAGTGCAGTGAGGGGTGAAATCAGGCAGTCATAATTTCGACTTTGCCGTCACTCAAACAAGCTTAGTGATTGACCAGCTTTAAAAAAAAATAAAAATTAAAAAGCAGGAATGAGGAAAAGCAGCTTTCTCACGACAAAAAGCTTTGTTTTATCCTCTAGACCTTAAAATGCCAAGAATTGAAACAAAATGTACGTTTCCACGGTGAAAATCAGAATACAAGAAAAGCCTGTGTCACTCTCTTGCTTTAATTCTTCTCTTACCTTCTGCTTGATTCAGGGCCACTCTGAGCTATCCCCCTGCCACAGGTTAGGAGAAGGACCCAAGAGTCTATTTCATCTTTAGTCGTGCTCTCCGCATTCACACATTAAACCGGGCTTCGGTTAGGACCGTGGAGTCCTATTTCAGAGTCAGCCCTAGGATTCTGAATGGGGCTTAAAGAATGTGTGTACTGAGGTGTTTTCCACAGTGAGAAGGGCTGAACACACCTGCAGAGCAACCGTAGGTCCTGGGGGACCCAGGATGACCCTGTTTGTGCCCGTTGTCTTTGGCATGTTGTCAGCAATGTTCCCTTTTACTCTTGGAGGTGCCCTGGCTTGGATGACAACATATGCGCACTCCTACCCATAGAGAAAAAATTCAACACAAGGGTGGACAGAGCCCTCAGGGTCCATGCTCTGCTTCCTACTTGGGCAGTTTTTCTAACCTAAAAGTCAGTTTCCACATATTAAATGGAGGGTGAAAACCTACATTGTGGGACTGTGTGGGGAGATTTAAACAAGATGATCTCAGGAAGCCACCTGGCACAATCCCTGGACAGAGGGGCCAGAGTGTATTGAATCTGAAGCAGGAAGAGCCCCCATCCACCAAAAACTCATCTACCTTGTTTATTAATATATGACGTTCCTCTTAATATGAACAAAATAGTTCTGCAAATGGAGACGATGTTCTCAATGCATTGAAGCTCTTATCTCACTAGGCGTTTTTTTCCTTCTTTCTCCCTTCAGCTCACTCAGCACCCTGCCTCCCCAACTATATTAATTCCTGTCCCAGATGGACTTGACCTCAGTCTATCTTCTCTTTCCTGACCTCAATTCTTCAAGTCAATCTTCCCAAGAAACTAGTCTACCCCCAATATTTATACAACCTCCCTAGTCAGTCATTCCTCAACCTCTGCTTTACTGCCTCTAACACTTCATGAAAGGCACTGAGTTAGGTCAGGGGCAGGAGGGAGGAGGTGGACCCTGGTGATTGGCTGTCAGTTCAGACCTGCCTCTGAAACGTTCATTGTCCAGCCCTCAGGGGCTCTTGAAGTCTGGTGACTCTGCTATTTCCGTAAGGTGCTGGGAACCAGGATCTCTTTTCTGAGGCTGGGTCTTGCCCCAACTGCCTGTGATCTTGTTCTCCTGGATGAGTGTTTCTCAAACTGTGGCCAGTGGAACCCTGTGGAGGGCTCCCCAAGCCCATTCAGAGGATGCGCAAGGTCAAAATGAATTTCACATAGAGCTGTGCTCTCTGGACTCTCCATTCACATGGCATACAGCGTGTGTGGTGTTCCCTGGAGTTGCCATAAAGATAGCCCACAGCATCTTTCCTCCAGCCACATCAGCGTAGCTCCCACCAGCCAGATCCAGCTTTCCTAAACGTGCATCCTGTACACTTTTGTTGAACGCCTGCTATTCGACAGTATCGGCACTGTTCTAGGCCCTGAAGACACGCATGCACGCACACACACGACCTTCTTTCTTGGGGCTTATATTCTAGTGGGGGGTGGCTGATGCATTTTAAAATATTAATTAGAATTTATAGCAAGTCACATGGTAACATAAGCAGTACTCTTTATTGCTGCCTGCAATTTTATCGCAAAACTTCACAGCGTAAAACAACAAGAGCATTTATCATCTCAGACTTTCTATGGGTCAGGAGTTTTTTGGTTTTTTTGTTTTTTTAATATTATTACAATTTACTGAGTCTATAATTAATTCAAAATAAAACGTTTAAAAGAAAAAAAGAAAAAGGTGTCCTTGGAACTGCCTAACTGTCCCACCACTTACTTAATCAGGCTCAGCTGTTACCCTTAAAGAGAGGTGTCCTGGGGTCTCTGGGCTTTGGAAGGTGGGTAAGTAATTGTATGATGTGCAGATAATCTACAGGTCAGGAATTTGAAAGCAGCTTACCTTGATGGTTCCAGGTCAGAATATCCCATGATCGTGTATGACATTCTAGGTCATAAGAGAGTGTGACTTCCTCCTGACTGTCTCTTGGATCACTTGCCCTGGAGTAAGGCAGCTGCCATGTCCTGAGGACACTCCAGCAGCACTGTGGAGAGATGTACATGGCAAGGAACTGAGGCTTCCTGACAACAGCAAGCATCAATCTACAAGTCATTGCAATGAGCCATCCTGGCTGGAATCAGATCCTCCAGGCCCAGGCAAGCCTTCAGATGAGTGCAGATCTGGCTGACACCTTGACGACAACTTCATGGGAGACCCATGAAGAAAAGCCAGGCAGGGAAGAGGGAGTAGGGGATTCCATGTGTGTCTAAGTTGGTAGCGGTGGGGAGACTTGGGGAAAAAGATGGGTTACGGTTTCACATATGCTGGACCTCACTGATGATTAAGTTGATATTTGAGAAGAAACCTGAAGAATGTAAAAGAGTAAGCTTAGCAGATATCTGGGGAAAGAGTGTTCCAGCAGAGGAAATATCAAGTACCAAAGCCCTAAGGGGAGAGAAGTCTGACTTATTCTAAGAAAAGCAAGAAAGTCAGTGTGAGTAACTGGAGAGGTCACTGGGGGCTGGTCCCATAGAGGAGTGGATCCCACGCTTGCCTGTGCATTGGAGTCACCTCGGGACATGTTAAACCCAGTCCCTGACTCAGGGGATCTGGGGTACCCAAGAATTTGCATTTCTAATAATTCCCCAGGTGATGCTGGTGCCCTGGGCCAAGGACTCCACTTTGAGAATCACTGCCTGGGACACTGTGGCCCACTGTAAGAACGCTGGCTTCTCCTCTGAGTGAAGTGAGAATAGAACTTTTTAAGCAGCAAAGGGCCATGATCTTACTTACGTCTTAAAGGTACTCTTCGGATTGTCGTGTTGATAATGGACAGTAGGGTACTAAGGGCGGAAACAGAGAGACAGTGGATTGGAGCCAGAGATCCTGGTGGCTTGTTGCAAGTAACAGTGAAGGGATGGAGTGAGATTTGGTGTGACTCTGGACCTATTTGAAAGGTAAAGCCAGCAGAGTTCACTGACATGGGATGTGGGATCTGTGAAAAAGAGGGGGCGTCAGGGGTGAGTCTTTTTACCTTCTCCACAATTACTGAATCCAGAATAGAAGTCATACCCCCTGCTTATACTGAATTCAGTCTTCCTGGGAAAAAGAATCCTTCCCATCCCTGTCCCCCGTCGTGTCTGACCAGGTAGTTCTTACTCCCCCGACCCTAGGAAAGCCTTGTGAGCCCATCCTGGCTCAATTTCCAATTAAGCCAAAGGCAATTATGCAGGCATGAAGAAAATTCTCATAAATAACAACAGAAAGAGAGAAAACACAGTGTTGATGAAGAGAACTCTCAGAAAAGATGACTTCAGATGATTTAGGTACAGTGGATTCTAAAATGTTCTCCTCCCAAGAGGTGTTTATTATCATTATTTTGTTTCTTTTCAGTTAGCATCTTCCCAGTTAATGGATGATCATGGGATCGCTGCCGTTTATGATCGCCAAGCCCAGGAGGGAAGGAGGAAAGGCAGGAAGGAGGGAAAACTGGAAAGAAAGGAGAAAAGGAAAGTAGGAAGGGAGGGAGGGAAAAAGGAAAGAAAGGGAAACTGCTGTTGTAAGCTAGTGGAAGGAGCCTTAACTGGGAGTCAGTACACCTGGATTCCATTTTCATCTCTGACACACATGATCAAATCCTTCTCCCAATATCCCTGAGGTCCCCTTTGATATATAGATATCAAATTCTATAATTCTGCATAGGCGTCAAGTTTATGAAAATTGATTATGAGCTCTTTGCTTCATACCCAGTAAATATTTCCATCTTTTTTTTGTTTGTTTGTTTGTTTTTTT
>NW_020185334.1:232399-258068 GCF_003031525.2 Neophocaena asiaeorientalis asiaeorientalis | reverse complement strand
ATAGGCGTCAAGTTTATGAAAATTGATTATGAGCTCTTTGCTTCATACCCAGTAAATATTTCCATCTTTTTTTTGTTTGTTTGTTTTTTTGTTTTTTTTTTGTTTTTGTGGTACGCAGGCCTCTCACTGTTGTGGCCTCTCCCGTTGCGGAGCACAGGCTCCGGACGCGCAGGCTCAGCGGCCATGGCTCACGGGCCCAGCCGCTCCGCGGCACGTGGGATCCTCCCGGACCGGGGCACGAACCCGTGTCCCCTGCATCGGCAGGCGGACCCTCAACCACTGCGCCACCAGGGAAGCCCAATATTTCCATCTTAATTGAAAAGCTCTGAATCATGTGTTTTCATAGCCAAATGGGTCTCTGAGAACAACTAAGGCAACCCTTTCATTTCACAGACGGGGAAACTTTCTTTCAAAAGTCCTCTGAAATTGTCTAGGGGACCCACACGAAAGGTGATCCTAAGTTAGCCACTAAAAAAAAAAAAACGCAGTTTATCAGGGCATATACAGTGGGTCATTTAATAATTTTTTTTTTAAGTATCTTGAAGTCTTGTAGGTGTCTGTGAGTAATTCAGACCCAAATGTGTTTCACTTTTTGTCTATTTTGATTTCCAAAGCTGAGGGTAAAGAATGTGGCATTCAGGTGCATTTATCTTTGTTTTGTTGAAAACTCAGTCCCCAGGTTTATAGAGCTAACGCATAAGAGTGATTTTTTTTTTTTGATTCTGGCGCCATGCCTCTAGGACATTTGACAGTTTATAATATTAGATACTAATTTTTCAGCAGAGAAACGTTTTGTTTTGTCCTTAAGGAGAAATATTGCTATTTGAACAGTATCGGATTTTTACATTAGGATTCTGCCATTATATTCAAAATTTCAATTTTCTGGTGTAACAAAGTTGTGCTTTCCTACTATACCGGAGAGAGCCTTAAAACTGTCCACCTACACTAGAATCACCTGGACATGCACCACACTCTCCTAATGCCTTGCTCGAGCTTACCTGTTTTCTCCTAACTCCTGTCACTCTGGAGCCATTAGAGGTAGCCTTAGGAAATGACTTCACTTCCAGGGGTCATCCTGCTTGAGGAATGATACACAGAAAACCAGGGTACTCTATTCTCCTTAGACAACAACGCTACCAATCGCTCGAATCATTTCTGTTCTGTAGCCTGAGAATTCCCCACTGATCTCTGACAGTCTTTGCTGCTGGCAGAAAGAAAGTAGATACAGTGTCTAGGAGGAAAGAGGTGTAAGGATGGGGAGGCTGGTTCTAGAACGGGGGGTGAAAGGGGGCGGTTTTGCTGAGTGCTTGATGAACAGTTACTGCTACTCTCAGGGGAACTGCTTGTTCCCTCAGTCTAAAGCTGCCCCTTACGGTGAATGCTAAGAATGTGGATTCTTGCCCCATTCCCAGCCCTCCACCAAATCAAAAAGCTTCATTTTAACTTGATGCAGTGAAGCTTAGGAACACCATTTTCTTATGTACTTGGTTTTAATTTTGAACACTCTCGAACTTAGAGCAGATTTACAAGTATAATAAAAAGAACCATTCTCTTGAACCATCTGAGGGTAAGTTGCAGTTCCAGTGCCCCAACCGCTCCCCAATTTCACTGTGTGTTTTCTACAGACGTGGCCAGTGATCCTACATGAGCACAATAAAAAGATCAAAATCAGTAAGTGCATATGGATACGTTACTACCTTTAATTTTCAGAGCCCACTGAAGTGTCACCAATTTCCTCAGTAATGTCCTTTGTTTCATTCTGTTGTCAAGTCCCTACTCTTCCGCAGCCTTCCTGTGACTTGACTAACCTTGACGCTTTGGATGCTTGCCGGCCAGTTACACTGTAGAATGTTTCCAGTTTGAGTTTATCTGATGATTTTTCATGACTGGATTCAAGTTATGCGTCTTTGCAGAGCTATCACAGAAGCGATACCATGTTCTCACGGCTGATTAAGTGGTAGGGGCCCATGATTTCAACTCAGCCCATTACCAGTAACGTTCACTTTGATTATTTGATGAAAGTGACGTCTGTAAGACTCCCCAGCTCAACTGAACAGCTGTTCTTTTCTCCATTTGTAGTTAATGCATATCTTGAATGGGGGGTAGGGGGTAGGTTGAAACTAGGTCAATATCCGGTTCTTCATCAATCTTACAAATTGTTCATTTGTTTGCTTATATCATTATGAAATCATGGTTTTCTATTTCTACTCAACAGATTATAATCAATTACTATCAAGGACCCCTTCCGGGTAGCTTCTGTGTCCTTTTGACATGTCCCCATCATCTTTGAGCTCTTCCTTGCTTTGGTTGTAACCAGGTGCTCAAGCTTATTTCATACGTTCCCTGCCCCAGGCCTGACAGCAGTCATTTCTTCAAAGAGCTATCCTTCCGTTTAGCAGAGAATAGTATTTAGCAACCAGATCTGGGTGCTAGGTTTGTGGATCACAATTTGAGAAACGTGATCTAAAGTAGAATCACCTGATGGTTGTGATGGTTAAACGTGAGGACCCAGCTGGCAGGATCGAGCCTCCTCTGTGACTTCCTCCAATTGCCAGAATCGTCTTCCCGTAGACCTTCCATTACAACTATGGCCAAGAGAATAAATTGCCCAACTTTGGTTAAACCGTCTGGAGTACAGCGCAGCGTGGTTGTAGATAGTGGCTAATTAGCTAGTACCTAGTATTTTAAAAGGCAGAAGGTGATTGGTGACCGTGATGCTATAAAAAGACAACTGTTTGGGGTTAATTATTGACCAAATGCCTAAGCCAGTATTGACCAGGTTGCCTAATCAGCTGTGGTTACACATCAGAATCACCTGGGGAGATTTTTTTTAAATGACTATTCCAGTGTCCCACCCCAGACCACGTAATCCTACCTCTGGCGGTAGAACCTAGGCAACTATGTTTGTTTAAGCAGCTTGGGTGAACCCAGTACGCAGTCAGGGTTGAGAATCACAGGGTTAAGTGTCCTGTTTCCTGAGAACTTGGCTCAGCCCCACTTATTCTCTCAACCCCAAGAGTATGTGTCCTGCCTGTTGATTTGGCACTTGAGGCAGCGACATGAACATTTCCAGACATCTAAGGGGCCATTTAGCAAACACTTGCTGTGCATTTATTCTGTGCTGGACATTGTTCTAAGCACTTCACATTGATTATCTCATTTAATCTTTATTACTATATGATCGAGCATGTGCTGTAATATCCCCATTTTACAGGTGAGGAGACTGAGGCGTAGAGAAGTAAAAACTTTGCAGAATGTCCCATGGCTAGAACCTCTGAGAATTCAGATCTAGGAATAAGAGAGCTTGATGCCAGACCATAGGCCAGTGCTTCTCAAACTTTGGGTTTTAGAACCTAAAGTTCTTTGGGTTCTCAGTGGGTTTTTGGAATCACATGGAGATTATAGAAAGAACACCGAGGGCGAGGCTCATTGAAGGAGGAGAGGGACTGGGCCTCTGGATTTCTACCAGGGTCTAGAGGGCTTCTCCACAGCACAGGGAATCTGCAGGAGAAGAGGAATTTGAGGATGGCTGGAGAAAGGCATGACACAGAGGAGTTTGGCAGGAAAGAAGCGAAGGGCCCAAGTTACAGGGAGGTTGGAGTTAAGGGTGGATGTGGATCGGGGGCTGTATTAGGAAGGACATTGAAAACAGACAGTTTGAACACTTGATATCCAGAGTGTCAGGCAGCCATGTGGGTTTTATCATCAGCAAAGTGACATGGTGCTCCTTGGATGACCTCAGTACGAAACACGAAGTGATGCTCTCTGTATTAAAGCTATATCCCCAAACATAGACCTGACAGAATTTTTCACCAAGACATTTTTTTATTCAACAAGTCATGGCATAATGCATTTGATAGAGTGGAGCTATGTGGTCAGAAGATACACATCACCACGATTTCTAGTCGAAGCTTACTGCACTCTCCAATAGAGACTAACCATATGCTTCGAATATCCAAAGCAGGGCCATCAAAAGTAAATGAGAAAAGCTCAGCTTTGATTAATTATCCAAAATACCATAATCAGATAATTTAAAGAGAAGTTTCCTTTTAGAGCACATGTAAAGTTTGGGTCAGGTGAAAAATATATATTATTTTGATATGAGGTTGGGGGAGCACAAAATCTATTTGGTGTTTAGGATTTCTAGCGACTTAATTCAGCCCTTTTGTCACATTTGGCTTGTTCATTGTATAATAGCAAATTAGCAAAGGGTTAATATACACATGTAGGTATGCCCTTGAACTATCTACTCATTTTTTGGAAATATTAAAATACATCCAAGACAAAGGTAATCTCTATACTGATGGAAGGTCTCGCTGACATTGTGGACAGTTGTTTTGCTAACTCTCCTCGTTGGTGGTTCTGCCGGATAGGTGATTTCCCTGGATTAACCATTGTCACTGCCATCTGTTCCCGACATGGACACAGGGATCTAAAGGGTAGCTAGCGGTCAGGGAGAATTTTAATAAACGCTGTGTGTTCAGTCACCAAGGACCTGCATTGCCTGGGTTCCCTTGCCCCGGAGCTTGGGTTGGTTAGCCAGTACTTCTCCAACTATTTTTCATTATTGTGATTCCTATGGGAGCTGCTTTAGGCATTTTGTCCTAATTCTCTCCACCAACCATGAAATTTTAATACCACAAATATGCTACATATCTGTTATATATCTGTTTATGAACTGTGGCCTTTTGGAGGGGAATCTTTTTGTCCTGCCAAGAACAAATGTTCGCCCCATATTGAGAAACCATGGGCTGGACCAGTGGAAGGTGTTTGCAGGAGACTGGAGGGTGGGGGGAAAGTTCTTAGGCATTCAGGCTCCTGGACCCTCACTGCCAGACAGAAGTACCTGTGTTCCTCCAGCCAAGGCCACAGCACTTGCGGGGTGGGGGTGGGGGTTCCTCTCCACCTCTAGCCATTGCTTGGTTTCTGTTGACCACTCCCTTCCTCCTCTCAGGCCTATGGCTGGTAATGGTTCCTGTTCATCATTGGTCCTGTGGATTTTCATTGTCCTTTATTGCCTCTCTTGCTTCTGCCCACATCTTTTAAAATATCCCTTCATTAAATTCTTCACACCCTTTTGAATGTGCCCGTGCTTCCTGCTGGGACCATGGTTGGTCTCTTCCAGCTGGAATCCCTGTCACTTTCTGCGACCAAGCCTCCAAGACAATGTCACTTGACCCTCTTCCAATCTTTACTCTTTTCTCTTCCCTTCCTGTAGTCTTGCTTTTCTTTCATTCTTTACTTAGCAACATTGTTTACCCTTTGAAATGCACCTTTGTGGTATGGTTTGGTTTTCTTCATCTCTCTTTTAATTTTTCCCTTCCTGTTGCATTTTCATTGGCCTTGCATGGGATTTTGCTTAAGCCATGAAATCTTAAGCCTTTACATGCTTGAAGTTTCTCTTTCTTAGTTTTACAAACACCCGAGTCACCCTGATAAACAGGATCCTGAATATTTTCTCCCCACGACTTAGTGCTCTTACCTGGCAAGAGGGAATAATGTCTGCTCCAGGTACTATGCCTGCATAACAAATCACCCTAAAATTCATTGGCTTAAAATAATGACGTTTATTTTGCCCACAAATCTACCCACTGAGGGGGCTCAGCAGGGTGAGCTTATTCCTAGTCCACTCAGCATCAGCTGGAGAAGATGGGAAATTGGGAGATGGTATCATCCAGATGTTTGCTCACTCACTCGTCTGAGCCCTGGGCTGGGGACCCGTCTGACTTCCTACACATTGACTCAGAACCCCCAGGGTGCCTCTCTCAAGGGCAAGAGCCATTTGGAATCCACATCACCTTCTGTGGCCTCATCTCAGAAGTCCCACGGTGTCATTTTGACCACATTGTACCAGTTGGGACCGTTAACAAGCCCTCCCAGGTTCAAGGAGAGAGAGCATAGACCCTACCTCTTGATGGAGAGTGTCA
The DNA here is from genome assembly GCF_003031525.2 of Neophocaena asiaeorientalis asiaeorientalis. NCBI lineage: Eukaryota > Metazoa > Chordata > Mammalia > Artiodactyla > Phocoenidae > Neophocaena > Neophocaena asiaeorientalis. The sequence continues at coordinate 252,141 of NW_020185334.1, read as the reverse complement.
ATGTCACGTTATTTAAAAAAAAAAAAAAAAGTGGAATGGGATATATATATATATATAGCCATTTTTTGAAAATACATTCTGCTCCAGTATCCATTATACATACATACACACATACATGTATAACTTAATTTTTAAAACCTTGTGGAAGGAGATTCTGAAGAGACTACTAATGGAAAGCAAGCAGAGACAGGATGATATGAGTATGGAAGTCTTAATGTCCATCTCATGTAATCATGGGGCTTACGGTTCAGGAGTGGGGAGATCAGGAGTGGGTGCACCTGGGGGAATAAACTCTGGATTCCTGTCTGTGCTGATTGACCTTAGCAAGTCTCTGATCTCTGTCAAGCAAAGGGTTTAATCTATGTGATCTTGATGGTCTGTCTGTAAGCCCCTGGTTCTGTGAAAGGTTGACGTTCGGTTGTGCCATCATCTACTCACTGTTTCCGTTTCTGGTTTAAAATTCCTCTCCTCTGCAATTTGCTGACTCTAAATTCTACTGCTTTTGCTGAGCAGACATTCACAGTCTGCTGTCTGTGCAGCTAAATCAAGTGTGAGCTTCACGTCGTCGATGGCACCAAGTGTTATTTCAAGACTTATTCCTCCTTTGTGTATGCAAATTTGCATTTTGAATGTGTGCCATCAAAGGAGTAATAGGAAACTGGGGATTGTACTGTAGCCAAGTCAAAGGAACTATATATATATATATAGTAGATATATGTATTAAAAATGCCCTGCTCTTCTCCAAGAGAGAGTTTTGATGTTAGATGAGGGCATAAGAGCACTAAATCCAAAGGGCGGGGATATGAAAGAAATGGGAAATTGACTAAAAGACAAGCCCAGGGTTGTCTCTGAACAAAGTACCTTCACGTGCGATGATACATTCAGTAGGTGCTTTCTGGTGATGCTCACAGCAGGGCTCAGCCTGGCTGAGACCCTGAACTGGTGAGCACTGCATAGCAGGCCACACCAACCAGTCCACGGGTGTTTGTAAGTCAGTAATTTTTCAGACTCCCAGAGTGATGCTTTCTGTGCAGCCAAGCGTGAGCACCACAAGCCACCCACTGCATAGTTTGTCTGGGCCAAGACTTCCAGATTGAAGGACAGAAAGTCAGATCCATCCGGTTTAAGCAAACCTGCATCTGAAAAGTCCAGGCAGTGCTGGGTCAGAGAATCAGTTCCATCGTGATGGGGTCTCCCATCTCTGCACCTCACTCCGTGTCGGTGCCATTTCAGACGCTCTCCTTTTGCTGGGGTGAAGATGACCACCAGGTGGCCTCTCATCCACCCCAGTGGGGAAAAAAAAATGCGCCTCTTTCTCAACCACTCCAGCAAAATATCTGGAACCGAGTTTCATTGCCTCTGATTGGCCAGTCTTGGGTCAATCCAGGGACGTTCAGTGTTCTGACTAGGCCTAGGTTACACGGCAACGCAGGGACCGCAGGAGCTGGGGAGAGAGGAGATCAGTTATGCTGAAAACTCTTCTTTCCCAAAAGAAAACAGGGGAACTACCAGCAGGAAGAATGAACGGCGAGCATTCAGGTCAATCATCAGGAACTTTGGATCGATGAATTGCTGTGTCTTTGTTTTCTAAGATAGACAATAACAGCTAAGAGGACATAATTATGACCAATAATATCCGTTGTTATCAATACCCTTCTTTCCATTCTTGCTTCATGATGAAAGATCAAAGTGAATTTTTAGGGCAGTATTAGCGTTGCTGAAAATCCCACCTTGGAATCCTGGAGGTGTGGAGAGAAGCTATAGGTAAGGTGCACCCAACCAGAGGTAAAGGACAAGGATGAGAAAAAAGCATGGCACGTGAAAGTGAACAGAGCAGAGATATAGAAAATGAAAATCCATGCGGTGGGAGAAGTGATTAAACATCAGAAGGGGAAATAAAGGCAAAGAAGAACAGACACGTGGTGACTGGCTGTGGTGACTGGGATGTGTTTCCATAGGAAACACACTTGTGGAAAGAGATCTGTACCTCACAAGAATAGGACTTAGAGAAAGTCAGCAGTGCTGTTAGTCTTAAGAGTGCACTAGTGAGTTGGAAGGCTGTATGGAATCAGGCTTTTAAAATTCACGTGTTCACTTTTTAAATGTCATTCTACATTTCCAAGTTGTTTGACAGTGGGTCAAAGGAATGCCAAAAGTACTGTTTATGGGTGGCTTTATTCTAAATGGCAGCCCCAGGCAGAGGCGAAATTTGAGCTTCTGTTTACATCTGGAAATTCCTTGGCTGGTACATTAACCTTGGCTTTGGAAGCCTGATGTTTATATATTGGCCGCCATGGGGAATTGCTTTGCTCTTGCTGCTCAACAGCTACGGATTTCCTTATCTACAGCTCATCCAGTTAGGGAAAGTTGAACCACATCATCTGCTTAGCTTTCTAATCACTTTACCAGCTCCTTGTTTTAATAACTAGTGTCCTTCAGTGTTGTTTCTGCAGGTGCATTTTAAAATAGAGGTCTTAGAAATAACGTGAAGAGCTACAATAACGGGTTTAAGACCCGGATTGTGAAATCCAGACGTCATCGATCTTAGGAGGCTGAATCCTGAGGCTTTACTAGTCAGCTTATTCATTGATACTGAATAGGGTTACATATGCAAATGCTAAGTGTCACGAGGCAAGTTTTGAAGCAGTCTAGCTCACTGACCACAAAAATTAGTAATCTGTGAAACGTGATTAAAATAGCACATCTCTCAACTACCAAAAGCTGCCTTCAGAGGAAGCTACTGGCCTGCCAAGAGGATGTTTACTGGGACAAAGAATGAAAACAAAATCCTGAAACAAAAGATAGTGATGACTTCACCTTGAACCCGTGCCTAGAAAATTAATTAAATCCTAAGTTAAATATAATTCTGCATAAAATTTAATTATATGGCAATGAATATTTTCATCCAGTAAGCTGGGAAAGTTCTCCTGGTCCAGAGTCAGTTGGAGAGACACCATGCAGTGTGTCATGGCAGAAAGGGCACAGGCTAGAATGAAAGCCAGATCTGGGTTTGAATCCCAGCTCTGCTACTTAACTAGCCTGTAGACTTTGGGAAGTTCCTTTAAGCCTCATCTTTCTCACTGTGAAATAGGAATAATAATCCTTACTTTCTGGGATTTGGGCAAGGATTAGAAGTGTATACGTATAAAGAACAAGCCTAAAGTAGGCACTCAAAAATGATAGCTGTCGGGCTTCCCTGGTGGCGCAGTGGCAGAGAGTCCGCCTGCCGATGCAGGGGACGCGGGTTCGTGCCCCGGTCTGGGAAGATCCCACGTGCCGCGGAGCGGCTGGGCCCGTGAGCCATGGCCGCTGAGCCTGCGCGTCTGGAGCCTGTGCTCCGCAACGGGAGAGGCCACAACAGTGAGAGGCCGCGTACCGCAAAAAAAAAAAAAAAAAAAAAAAAAAAAAAATGACAGCTGTCATCACTATTATTAGTAGTAGTATCACGGTTACTTCTTCTGGGTGATAGATATCCATTTTTCTCTCCCCACGAAGAAATCCAGAAAGCAAAATGCTTTTTTAAGTAGCCTGAGTGTAGAATTGAAAACTGACTCAGTCCAGTAAAATCATGTCCGGGGCGGGGAGGAAGTCTTGTTCATTTCCCAGAAAATGTATGGTCAAATTATTTTTTTCCTGCCTTGTGTATTCTTTCCCTAAAGAGATTTCAAACTTTCACTTTCCTCTGTGTAGAACATTCCTGGCCATTTATCTGTTGTTATCCCTTCAGTAAGTCTGCCATTATTTCTTCAACAGGTGCCAGCAAAAAGAATCATAAGCCCTTAGGAGCTAACAGTGAAGTTTCAGCCAAGAAAAGAAATAAAAAGCCAATTTCCTGAAAAATGTAACATACATAGCTTGGAACATACTTGTTTGTTTGTGTCTTTCCTTTTAGTTTATAGAACAGTCTTTGCTCTTTATGTTGAAAAACTGTCAGTTATTACTGGCTATTGGCCCCTTTTTCATCTTCAAGGTAATAGACTTCTACTGTAAAAAGAAAGAGATACTGAGCACAAGTGCAGCCATGAAGTCTCACATATATTTACCTCTAAAAGTGAAAGGGCTTATAGTATTTTAGAGAAACAACATTTTTTTTAATACCAGGCACTCTGTAAATATTTGTAAGTGACCATGAATGAACAAATGGATAAGCAAAGGAACAAGGGGAATTTGCCATGACTGCAGATCATTTCTCTTGAATGAAGCATACTGCTTTCTTTCCTGGGGGGAAAAAAAAAAAAAGTTAAGATAAATCATTGTTGAAAGAGTTCTTTAGGGACTAAAAGAATAGTGAATATGGTAATAAAATATTGCTCCCCAAAGCAGAATGTGGTAGTTACAGTTACAGGAAGCCTATTAATCCCTTCGTTTTCTAGGATTGCATGCCTTGCGTGTAATTTAGGTTTTGAAATCTTCCTTTTCCTGGGCAGAGAATAGCCCCCAGAATATCAGACCTATGGTTACTTGACAACAGCTAAATCTACCCCAGAGCAATTTCTATTATCCTTATTAACAAAGATCTTTGGGAGGTGAAGGGCATTTCAGGCTAATAAGCAATGAATTTGTTAGGGTGTGTTCCAAATGCTTAAAAGGAGGTGGGAATCAAAGTATGGACATAATCTGAGGGTAGTTAGACTGGATCTAAATCTCACTTGATTAGTGGGAATTTAGGTACATTTCTTAATCGGAAACCACAGTTGCCTTATCTAAGAAATGAGGAAAGGATGGACTCCATCTCACAGTAGTTTGGGTGAGGATTAAGTGAGATAATGCATGTGAGGCATTTAGCACAATGCCTAAGTACTACTACTGTGATCTCTTTGTACTCACACTTCTGACACCAAATGTGTAAGCTTTTTCCTTGCACCAACCAATTCTCTGGCTCTCCAACATCACCAACTGGGTGTTCCACAACTTAATTCGATTCTTACACCAAGTACCCACAGTTAGGATCAGACCCCACAAGTTAAGGGCTCAGTCCCACAAGACTACCCCCACCCTAGACGCCGACTGCAGGTTGGGGCAACCTGTACTTCTGACTGACCAGCTATCAAGTAAGGAGATCCTCACAATCCCCTCCTTGGGTTTGATGCTTTGCTAGAACCACTCACAGAACTCAAGGAAAACAGGGTACTTACTGTCATCAGTTTATTGTAAAAGATACAAATGAAGAGTGAGGTTCAGGGTGAGGTTCAGATGGGTCCCAAGCACAGGAGCTTCTGTGGATTTGGGGTGTGCCACCTCCCAGCATGTGGATGTGTTCACCAATGTGGAAGCTGTCCAAACCTCATTGTTAGGGTTTTTATGGAGGTTCCATTATGTAGGCATAGTTGATTAAATCATTGGCCATTGGTGAATGGACTCAATCTCTAGCCCCTCTCCCCTCCCCAGAGGTTGGGAGTGGGGCTGAAAGTTCCAACCCTCTAATCACATAGAGTCCTCTTGCAATCAGCCTCCATCCTTAAGTCCGCCAAGAGTCACCTCATTGGCATAAGCTCAGGTATGGTTTATTATGGGTAACAGTAGTTGCTCCTATTAACTCTATCACTCAGGAAATTACTCAGGGGTTTAAGGAGCTCTGTGCCAAGAACTGGAGATGAAGATCAAATAAATATTTCTCAGTATATCTCAATATCACGCTAAGTCATATTAAGTGTTCAGTACATGAAAAACAACTGATGGCCAAAGCAACCTTTACACGTTTTGAAACCAAGTGTCAACAGAGATCATTTCTGAACGTCTACTTACATAAGTCTGGTTCTCTCTGTTCTACAAATGAGAGGGCTAGATCAGATATGGGGAAATGCCATTTCACACCCACAGCTCTTCGAGCTAAAGGTGTAGGGGTGGGGGGTGGGAGAGAGACAGGTTGGAATGCTGTCTGCTGACAATGATGCCCCAACATGCACAGGGCAGGGGAAATAAGGAACGGGTAGAAGAGGGACAGGTGAAGTAGAAGAAAATGGAGGTAAGTTTGGAGGGGAGGCGGGAGAAAGGCTGAAGGGGTGAGCAGCTCAAACTGCTACAATTCTCTGTAGGCAATATTGGGATTTCTTGCAAGGAAACCCACTGTTCTGGACTTAGAAACTAAATATCAGTTTCCACAAAAGAGGAAGGACTCGATGGACTGGGCTGGACCACGATGAGCTGCAGTCTATGAAGATACAAATAGATCGCAAAAGGAAAAGGGCAACAATACATTAAAATGCACTCGACCCCTGGAGGGTCCTTCATACCCACAGCTGATTGAAGGTGGGATAAACCTTTGTAACATAGTATTTGTGGCATCTACTCCGCTCAGTGTCCCCATATACTCACCACACCTTCCCCCACACACCCTCTCTTGGGGAGGCTGGCTCTGGGTACTTGCTTTCTGAACTTGTGGTCAGAGACCACAGTTCCTCCCCATGTGGGTCTCTCTGTAACCTGATCCGTATACTCATGACATGAGGATATGTGCTCATGTCCTGTCTACAGGAAGCTGGCTTCCTGCAGAGCAAATGACCCAAAAGAATGAGAGCATATGCAAGGTGGGAAGTGGCAGCCCTTTTATAACCTGATCTCAAAAGTGAAATACCATCCCTTCAGCTGTATTCTATTAATTATAAGCAAGTCCTTAACAAATCCAACATGCACTTAAGGGGAGGCAAATTAAGCACCACCCCTTGAAGGGAAGAGTATCTAAAAATTTGTGGGCAAATTCTTTAAAACTGCCATAATCCCAAAGGGCTTCCTAATTTCCTGTTCCAAGACTTCCTACATCATGGCTGTGTCTCTGCCCTTGGATTCTTTGGGACCCCCCTCAAATATTAAATCCCCTTATCGACTTAAGCTGATGTTTAATCAGAAGTCATTTTCAAAACAGCCTGAGGTCTTGGAATCAGTGAGAAGATGTCTGAAACAGGGACTTCGCTGCCTTGCAGAAAGTGACGTCTTTGGTGGATTGGAGCTGGTCAATGGTTATCTGAACAGTGGATCCAGCCAATTCCTATGCCACATGGATAATCGTCCCTCCACCAGGCGTTCAGATGTGTGGTTTTCAGATGTGTAGGCTGGCTGAGTCATCTCCTACTATTTCATCCGGTTGATCTAAAGCAGGAGGCAGCACACTTCTATAAAGGACCAGATGGGAAATATTTGGGGCTTCACATGCCACATATGGTCTTTGTCACATATTTTTCTTTGTTTTTATTACAACCCTTTAAAAAATGTAAAAACCATTCTTGGCGTGCAGGCTGTACAGAAACAGGCCTGTGGGCTGGAGTTTGCTGACCCCTGCTCTAAAATAATCATGGAAGGATGCTCAGCGTGTCCTCGGGAAATATCTAGATGTGCTTCTCCACACCCGCAGCCGTGATGACAGAGTGTCCTTTCTATGTTTCTAATTTATCTTGCTTGAGGTGAAGAGCTGCAGAGTCCTCTTTTCAGGTTGGATACCTTTTACGTAGGATTTCTCTTGTTCCTTCAGGGAGACAAACAGGTTCAAAAATTAAGTGACTAAAGTGATTAATGTGGCGCTGTCAGAAAAGAATTATGGACCTGTAGGGTTATGGTCTCTCAGAGGACTCATTTTTCGTTTCTATCCATCACGTGAATAACAGTAACCTTCTCCAACAGGCAGAATGAAGAGTGTATGGACCGCCAGTAAGTATTCCTTACTGCTCACCAAATATTGGCACCACAGAGACTTTACACAGCAGTGGTGATGTTTAGGGAATTTGTGTCAGATCTGGCTTTTAATGGGGAAAAATAATCCAGTCTCATACTTTGACTTTTGGTTCTTTGCTGTTTTCTCTAATATCAGCATGCCTCATGGGTGACATTGAAAACACACACACACGCACACATCCTGTGTCTTTATCAGCAACTGGAATCAAAATCCTTGGATAAGAATTTTTTTTTTTAAGTCTGCATTTTAATTTTACCAGAGCATTAGTAAAAATATATTATTTAGCCCATGAGTCAACAAAAGATAGTGAGTTAACATGTAAATATGATTAATGAATTCGTACTAGAAGAGGCAAAAAGGAAAAAAACTAAAGGGAGAAATTAAAAGCTGTTCATCATGTTTCAGATAGCTCCAGATAAGTAGCGCTGCTTTCTTATTTTACTACTATGCCCAAACTCACATCACCACAAAATTGCTAAACTGGGGTGCTCTATGGAAACCATACAGGAAAACATGGCAAACTCTTGCAAGAGTGTGGGATAAAGGAAGATGTTTAAGGGAGCAGTGAATCTCTGCTTCCTATTCATAATAACCGCAGTCTTAAGTCTTTGTTTAACCCTCTTAAAACTTACCTGTAGAACGTATCATTAGCTGTCATTAAAACGGACCAAAATCATAATTTAATTAGTTTTCATAGGACAGATTTTTGAAGGGTCATCTTTCATTCTGGAATACATAATGTTTCTTCCTGTAATTATTTGTTCCTCTAAATTATTCCAATCGTACATTTAATAGCCGGTTTTAGAGGAAATTGTTCACTTGCCATTCGTTTGGATGGTTTGAAGAATTAAATGCCTATATTTGAGTATTTGTCCAGACATTGTCATGTGATCAGAAAACTTTTCATCTAATTTGACATGTTTTTGATTGACATTGTCAGGCAAAAGGCAGCATTGATTCCACTGAGTTTTCTGAAGAAAACATTCACAGCATTAAGTGTTAAAAACTCAAGACGTTTTGACACTTCTAGAAGGTACAAATTCTCTGGGATAAAACAGGGAAGTTGGTTCCAGAATCAAGTCCAGAGTCATCTGACATTTGTAATTCGAACTGGGAGAGGTAGAGTAATTTATTCTCATAAACAAACTGCCAAGAAGATAGAAAGTCCTGAAAACCTTTCTCAAGCTGCTGTTGTGTGCGTGTTCTCCTGTGGTCCTCCTGGCGGTAAATGCTCCATCATCCCACTACCATCAAACTGTTTCTGTCTGTTGCTCCCTGCTGCAGCCTCTGCCTTCTCATGGGGTTCCATTTGTTTAAGTGGGAAGGGGCTCTATATATGAAATGACTGTCCCTGGAACCCATGGGAGGGGAGAGGCCATTGGCCGTTAGGCAGACTGATTTCCATTTTGAATGCATGCAGTCACTCACAGAGGATTCTCTTCTCATTGATCACAGGCTGCCGGATACATGTTTTTACCAAACATATTTCTGTGGAGAGGAGACGGCTGGAATTCTTTAGAATTATCCAAAAAAGGGCATTAGATAAGAGCAGACTTCTGCAAATTGACCAGTTTGGCAGAAAGAACAAAGCACATGCCAGAACACTGTACAGCTAGAGATTCACGTGTCGTTTTATGTCTGTAGCATGGTACATACTGGCAATACTTAATTGTCTATGGCCTCCTCTGCCACCGGGAGAGAAAAAATAAATGTTCCTATTTATCTTTCGATGTGGCTTCTGATATTTACATTGACTTGTCTAAAATAACATCAGCCACCCTAGACAATTTTTGCCTAGTCCTCGAGTCTGTTGACTAATTGTTTCAGGTGGCTATTAAGAATGTTATTATCATCTCAAGGAAATGATCCACTGCCAACAAGTATTGCCCTGGCACAGGAGAAATAGAGAGAACATTGGAAAGAGAACATAAAGAAAATATATGTAGAATTTTATTTATTCAAAGAGAAGTAAGACCCCAGTAACTCTTTTCAGAATATGCCTAATAGTCATTTGGAGGTATTTCAATTCAAGACCAGGAGACCTTGATTCTCAGTATAGTAATTATGTACTAGTGTTATAGTTAGGAATACTAGGTAATTACAGTGTTATCAGCAGACTTGGGAGAGGTGATGAGTTAATTACTAAATAAAAGTAATTTACACTAAATTGAAAATGACAGCTGATGCCTTCTTAAAGCACAGCTTGATGGGAAAGAAAACATGTGGATGTGGACACAAGTAGGCAAAGGAGAAATTACAGTAGGTCTGGAAATCATAGAATGTATGCAGAAATGGGAAAAAGGAGGCTGGAGTTCTCCTTTTGCTTAGGCTGGTGAGGAGGGCTCACAGTAGGATGTATTCCTATTTGTGACATAAAGAGAATGATATAGGAAGCAACTATTTCAGACCATCAGTCAAAACATACAAACCAGACAAAGTCACAAAAGAGAAAAACAGAAAGCTAACCAGGAATTTCAGCGAGTAACATAACTTTATTTAAAAAATGACCACATTACTTTTTTGAAAAGTCTTATACAAATTTTTCAAATATTATTTTAGAAGGATTTCTACTGGACTATTTTTCCTCTCCATCTGCTTGGCTTCACTTCCTTTCTACTGAGACCTCTCTACAACATATCTCACGGGCATCTTACATCAGCATGTTCCCCTTTGTTTCCCAGGTTCAGTAATAGCTCCCCAACCTCCAGTGTTCCCAGGCCATATGCTTGGGTGGGATTCCAGCATTAGAGTATCGTGATGAACAGATTTCACTTGGAAGCAGATGACCAAGGCTCAAATCCCGTTTCCATTCCCTACTAGCTGTAGAACCTTTGAAAGAGTTCTTTAAAATAACAAACATCATTTCCTCACCTATAAAATAGAATAGTTGTCACGTCTGTATCAGCAAGTTGTTATGAGTGTTAAATGGGATCATTTTGAGCTCTTAGAGTAGAGGCTGGAACCACTCTTCATCCTTCATGCCTCCAACTACTCCCCAAAGCCAGTTGATTCTACACTTGAATATCTCCTCATTCCATCCTGTTCTCTCTCTCTTCACCTGCCACCCCTTTATCTCAGATTTCTATCATCTCTTGTCCAGAGTATTTTAATCAATTCCATATGGGTCACTTATCTGGTCCTGCTACCCCCATCAATCCATACTCCACAAAGCAGCCATGTGAGAGAGAGCCCTTCCATGGCTCCCTAGTACCCTCCATGGAAGCATCTGCCTCCTTAGCAAAGGGTACAAAGCCCTTTGTAATAAGACCGCTAGTTCTTCCTCTGGCTTCTCTCCATGCTCCACTCCCCTTGATGACAGCGCTCCAGAAGCAACTCCCAGTCACGCATGTTCACTCTCACCTCTAGCCTTGTTCCCCACCTTGGAACACTCCCTCTCCATGTTAATTCCTCCTACTACATTTGCCTGCATAGCTCTCATTTAAGCCAAGCTTGTGGCCCTCACCATCTAATCTTCAGCCCCATTGGCCACCCCACGTCTTCAAAGATGCCAGGGTCTTTCCCACATAAGGGCCTTTGAACATGCTCTTCACTCCACCTGGAACACTCATCCATCTCTCCCTTTTTTTTTTTTTGTTTGTGGTACGCGGGCCTCTCAGTGCTGTGGCCTCTCCCACTGCGGAGCACAGGCTCAGCGGCCATGGCTCACAGGCCCAGCCGCTCCGCGGCATGTGGGATCCTCCCGGACCGGGGCACGAACCCGTGTCCCCTGCATCGGCAGACGGACCCTCAACCACTGTGCCACCAGGGAAGCCCCGATCTCTCCCTTTTTGCCTTATTCATTTCTACTGATTAATTTCACGTAGTAAATGCCTTAACTTCTCAGCTCAAATGCCCTTTCCACAGGGAAGCCTTCTCTGATGACCTTAGAAGCCCTTGCCTCTACTAGCATTTATCATGATTAGGGACAATGTGTTTGTGTAATTATTTGATTTAAAAATGTCTTAGATCAGGTTCCCTAGAAGCCCACCCTAAGACAAGCATTCAAGGGCAAGCAGTTGATTTGGGGAGTGATTCCAGGAAGCACCAGGAGGGAAGTAGGGATATGAGACAGGGAAGGGAAGGAGAGAAATGCAGGGCTGGGTCCTGCAGTAGAACTCTGGGAGACCATGTGGGAGCCTCAGAGTTGTCCCACTCAGGGGGCATGAAAGCAGGTGTTAATTTCCTACTCCTGTCCGTCACTGGTTGAGGGCTGCTTCCAAATTGGCTGTTCGGAACAAGTATCCCATTGAGACTAGAAAAACCCCTATGGCGGAGTGTCACACGTGTTCACAGGGAGAAGCCACAGCCACGGGAGCTTGCGGAGATCAGAGGAGGGGCCCGAGGGACAACGGTGGGGATATGACAGCTTCTGCTTCAGTATCTGTCTTCTGCACTGTTCCACTCCTCACCAATTATCTCGAGAGTAGCACCATGCAAGAGAATTATAATGTGACCCATAAATGTATATATAATTTTTACCTTTTTTTACCTTTTTTAAATTTTGAGAATTTTTTTTAACATTGAGAAGCAATGTTTTTTCAAATAGTAAGAGAAACAGGCAACGTTAATTGTAACTCTGTATTTTATTTATCCCAATATAACCAAACTATTGTCATTTCAACATGTAGTCAATATAAAAATTGTTAATATTTTATATTTTTTTGTGCTGTCTTCAAAACCAGATGTGTAGCTGTCATTTACAACACATGTCAACTTGGACGCACCACATTTTTAGTGCCCAATAGCCATTAACTAGCTTAATATCTAGTAAGTAAATATTTGGTTAAAACCATGACTGGAATTCCACCATTTTTAAAGAGAGATAAAATACATATATATAGCACTGTTGTTTTTTATTTTGGGGTTTTTTTTTTTGCGGTACACGGGCCTCTCACTGTCGTGGCCTCTCCCATTGTGGAGCACAGGCTCCGGACGTGCAGGCTCAGCGGCCATGGCTCACAGGCCCAGCCGCTCCGCGGCATGTGGGATCTTCGCGGACCGGGGCACGAACCCGTGTCCCCTGCATCGACAGGCGGACTCTCAACCACTGCGCCACCAGGGAAGCCCAGCACTGTTGTTTTTATAGTTGCTAGTAAGCTTAGGAGTGGTTGTCAAGTTTTATCATCTATAGCATTATTTTTGAGTTAGGGCCCATGTTTATAAAAAGTTCATTTTGAATTGTGGAAAACCCATACATTGCTTTCACCCTAAAGCTCAAAATACCAAATCAGCGTCTTAAAGTTTTTATTTTCACCACTTAAAATAGCATGTTTCAACACTGAAGGAGCAACTATTTTAAAGGGGGGAAAGGATAGAAACACGAAAATGGAGGTTTTAACTTCCCATTATAAGTGGACCTTGTGCAGCTTCACATATATGTGTATTGAATTGTCACCTCCGCAAGGGACACTTGCACTCAGCACATGTACATCTTCAATCAGTGATTTCCCAAAGAGCCACGTGGGCAAAGCAAAGTGGATAATCCAAGCACTTAGTCAGATATTTCTCATTTAATTCAGCTGAAATACCCAACATTTATTGAGATCTACCTGTATGAGATAAAATTTTATGTTTATCTCTGGATTGCCTCAAGCTTTAATTTCACCTTCTGCGGGCAGGTGCCTCTCAGGAAACCACTCCATCCATCTTTCTTTTGTCAACTCCCAAAGGGAAAGTCTTTTGTCTTTCAAATAACCTAATTTATTCCCTCTCCGCCATCTTGAACTTTGTAGGTACTCAGCAAACATTAATTCATGACAAAGATGCCTAACAGCTTTTGAATTTATTCATGGGATGATTCTTCTTTTAGAGAACATCTTTATGTATTTTCTGTTCTTCGACAAAAAAGCAAAACAGTGTTTTGTCTTGCCAGTTCTGTATTTAACATCTGCAGAGCACAATGTGTGCCTGTTTTAAACAAAATGTGTAGGCACACCAGTTATCTCAATTCAGAAACATAAATGAAAATAGCGAGAAATATAATTTTTGGAAGGAAATTTAACCTGAGGGCTTAAAGTTAGCAAAAAAGTACAATTGTTTTGTTTGCGAGAGAGCAAAAGAAGCCCATTATTGTGCTAAGCTTTATTTTGGTCATAATTTTCCCAGTTATGATGTAGACACCAGGTTGTTTTACTACCTGAAAACCAATGTAATTTATAACCACGAACACCAGCATAAGTTGATTTCTAACCCTAGTTGCACCATGAATTCATTGGAATACTTATAGAAAGTTGCTTAATTCCCCTTTGCTGGTTTCCTATTCTTTAAAAAAAAAAAAAACACATCAATATGTTTCTTATTATTGTCGTTCCTTAATGGTTATTGATTGTGTTTTGTATCTCTGTGAGGCGTTGCAACTTCCCCAGGGAAGACTGAGCTAATGAATAGTGTTTGTAAAGTACTTGGAAATCCTTGGATTAAAAACTAACCATATCAGAGTAAAAGTATTTGTTCTAATATGCCATATGGGAGAACTATATGTTAGCTATTAAGAGGGGATGTGTGATATTGAAAATAGTTCTCTGGTGCATTGCCTTGTGCTATTTTTATCCCAAGATATGCCACTGGCAAGTTTTGTTGTGCTGGGGTCATACCTTCCTCGTGGAAATGCTGTAAAGTTCAGTCCTGTGGCAGATACTTGTTGAGTTTCTTATTGTGTACTTGACACTCTACTTACCAACCTACAAAATATATGGAAGAGACAGTTGCATGCTACAGTCTCACGTGTTTCCTTTCCTTGAACTTGCATCACATTTAGGTCTCCCTTAACAGATACATATGCTTTAAAAATAACAGGTTTAATCAGCGGATCAGCGGTCCCCAGCCTTTTTGGCACCAGGGACCGGTTTCGTGGAAGACAATTTTTCCATGGACGGTGGGTCGGGGAGGATGGTTCATGTGGTAACGTGAGTGATGAGGAGCAATGGAGGGTGGCAGATGAAACCTCACTCGCTCGCCTGCCGCTCACCTCCTGCTGTGCGGCCCAGTACCTAACAGGCTACAGACCGGTACTGGTCTGCGGTCCGCGGGTTGGGGACCCCTGGGTTTAATTATTTCCTCTTCTCCCTAAACACACAAATAGGCTGTTTTGGGACATTCTAGGAAAGAGGTAGGACCAGATGATGGTCTTCTCTGTCCTAAAATTGAAGACCAGCCGTGAGTCTTACACAGCCTCTGTGAATGGGGTGTTTTTGTAATACTATTTAAGTCTATTTTGAGTGAACTGCTACTAGCGACCAGGAGAGCACTGCTCAGCATCTCCCCAAATGGGCGCTGTGTGCCCCACTCCATTCCCAGGGGGTTCTAAGTCATCAATCTGCATAACTGCATTGTACCAAGTTCCACACGTAACCTCCACTGGCCTGGGGAAGGGATTCCTCCTGTAAGGTAACTGCTCCAGTAAGAAGACAAAATGGTGACAAGTGTATTGTAACTAGAGCCTGGGCTCTGTGTCTAGGCTACCTTTCTTTAAAACTTCTGCCCCACGTGATGTAGGAACTTCATATTTCATAAGTAACCTGAGGAACATGGAACAGGAAGTAATTTTCTCCTTTTTCCCTGATTAATTTGTGAAGTAACCACGCAAGGCCAGGTAAAGGATGAGCATGTTCCATTAATTCACAAATATTTATTGAACAGCGTATGTTCAGTCTAGGTTCTTAGGAGACAGCCGACAATGAAGCAAAGATCCCTGCCTTGGTGGAGCTTACACTCAATTAGGGGCAGATATGTGTAAACGATGAACATAACACCTATGTAAATTAAATACTAGAAGGTGATGGATGATTGAAAAAGACAAAAATAAAAAGCAGATCAGGGTGGGAATGGAGTGTGTGGGGATGGGGAAATGTTGCAATTTTAAGTGACATGTTCAGCACACTTTGAAAGGGGAATGTTTGAGCAGACTTGAAGAACGTGGGGGAAAAGCAGTCTAGGCAGAGGGGATGGGACAGGCAGTACAAAGACCTGGGGAGAAGACACCCTCATGTGCCGGAGGAACAGCACAGAGCCCGGTGTGGCTGGAGCGAGTGAGTGGGGAGGAGATTAGAAAGAAGTCAGGGCAGGAAAACGGCAGGTTCTCCAGCACACAGGCCTTGCTGCCTTTGAGCGTTTTGGAACATGTGAGCAGAGGAATGGTGTGATCTGACTTAAGCATTTTAAAGCAAGCCATCTGGCTCCTAGGTTGAGAACAAGGGCCATTGCCCCAATCCAGGAGAGGGGGGATGGAGGCTGGACCAGGGTGGTGGTAAAAACAGATGAACTCTTAACTACTGCTGCTTCCTACATGGTACCACATTTGATTTTTAGGAGCCATTATTTGTGATCAAAGAGATGTGACTTTTTTTAATTAATTTATTTTTATTTTTGGCTGCATTTGGGTCTTTGTTGCTGCACACAGGCTTCTCTAGTCATGGCGAGCAGGGGCTACTCTTCATTGCGGTGCACGGGCTTGTCATTGTGGTGGCTTCTCTTGTTGCAGAGCACAGGCTCTAGACACGCACACTTCAGTAGTTGTGACACGTGGGCTCAGTAGTTGTGGCTCGCGGGCCCTAGAGTGCAGGCTCAACAGTTGTGGCGCACGGGCTTAGTTGCTCTGCGGCATGTGGGATCTTCCTGGACCAGGGCTCGAACCCGTGTCCCCTGCATTGGCAGGTGGATGCTCAACCACTGCGCCGCCAGAGAAGCCCGAAATGTGACATTTTTTAACTGTCCACAATTTAATGAGGTTCAACCAGAGGCTCAGGTAAACACCATACCTTTTCTACATTGAGAGCTGAAACATGGTTTGAATGACAACAAAATTATTACTAGGGGAGAATGAAGTTTCCTTCTTAATCCCTTGACAAGTGTTTATGGAGCCCCTATGGGATTGTAGGCACTGTACTGGTTGCTGAGGACACCTTAGGAAAAAGAAGAGCATCTTTCTCAGCGGAAGACTTACAATTTAGCTCTCAAGGGTCAGAAGAGGTCACAAGGCAAGAAAGACCTCAGGCTTTGGCACAGTCTGGACCCGAGTTAAAGTCTCAGCTCTGCCACTAATTGTGGGACTTCAGGGAAGTTATCTGACCTCCCATAACCTTGAAATCTTCATCTGTAAAAATGTAGATAAAAGTCTAAGTAGGACTGTGGAGGGATTCACAGTAATGGGTCGGAGGTGCGTAAATGCCTGGTGCCTAGGAGGCAGCAGCTACCACTCCTGTCAGATGGTGACTGCCCAGCTGTACACCTCTTTCATCTGCACCGGAACAGCCGCATGCACGAGGCTTTTCATTAAAGTAGTGAGGCAGCCGATTCGGGAGCTTACTTTTCTAAGCTCAATCTATTAAGATAGATCAGTTGGCTGATGACACCTCCAGAACAAAATGTTTAAATGTTTGGAACTAGCATCTACTGCCCCCCACTTCTTTCACTCTTTGCTTTCTTTCTTCCTGAAACCACTAAGCAGGGCTGAGCAAGGTAGGTATTCACATTGAAGTGGTGGTGGTGAGGTGGTGAACCCGCCCCCGCCCCCCCCCCCATCCCCACCCCGTGCGGAGTGCAGGCCAGGTCAGGAGGGCATCTCGGTCTCAGATTGAAGGACGCTAAAGAAACAGGACGACAAAAGG
Organism: Neophocaena asiaeorientalis asiaeorientalis; assembly: GCF_003031525.2. Lineage (NCBI taxonomy): Eukaryota > Metazoa > Chordata > Mammalia > Artiodactyla > Phocoenidae > Neophocaena > Neophocaena asiaeorientalis. Next base: position 234,870 of record NW_020185334.1, on the reverse strand, counting down.
CAGTGTGTGATCCTAGATTGCCGTGAAAGGTATTCTTAGAAAATTGGCAAAACTTGACTGTGGTCTGTGGCTTCTATGGTAGGAATGTCATCACTGCTAATCTCCTGATCTTGGTGGTTGCATTGTGGTCATGAAGAAGAATGTCTTTGTAGAAAATACAGACTAAAGTATTCAGGGCTGATGGGGGTAATAAGGGGGTGATTATGTCCCCAACTTCCTCTTACGTGGTTCAGGGCAAAAAAGAAAGTTTCTCGTACTGTTCTTGTAACTTTCCATTGTTTAAAATTGGTTCAAAATAAAAGTATCTTTAGTATTAAAAAACATTTAGAGTTGTAGCTTTGCACCCGTCTGGCTTAAGTGTCAGAAGAGCTAGTTTCTCAATGTTTTTTTTTTTTTTGCGGTACGCGGGCCTCTCACTGCTGTGGCCTCTCCCGTTGCAGAGCACAGGCTCCGGACGCGCAGGCTCAGCGGCCATGGCTCACGGGCCCAGCCGCTCTGCGGCATGTGGGATCTTCCCGGACCGGGGCACGAACCCGTGTCCCCCGCATCGGCAGGCGGACTCTCAACCACTGCGCCACCAGGGAAGCCCTCTCAATGTTTTTGGTGTTCTACATTAATTTGTATGAGATTATAGTTTAATTCTTCAGCCATTAAGTATCATTTTCCCATGCTTTTACTGACCCATAATTTAACCAGCTTACCCAGCTAACAAATACTAGTTGCATTTCCAGGGAGACACTAGTGGGCACTGGTGTCAGCTGACTGGGTTGAAACCCTGCTGACATCACTGTGGGATCTCAGGGAAATGATTTAACATCTCTGTGTCTCAGTTTCCCCATCCACGAAATGTGGATAATAATAATGCCTACCTCATTGGGTTATGAGAATTAAATTTGATAATGTATTCAGAGCGCTTAGACACTGAGCAGAACACAGCCAATATCCAATACATGTTAGCTGGCATCAACTATCAATAATATTATCCTGCTGCCTACATAACTCTGTTAAGTAAAACGTAAACATTGATGGCAGTGCATACTCATTGAGAGCACTCCTTATATAAGCTAAATTTATTTTTTGAGGGTGTGTCTTCTAGAGAGGTTTGGAATGTGTAAGATGAGAATGTAGCCGGGTGGCAAAATACAAAATTTAAGACTGAATTCCTTATAAATGAAAAAGCGCTGAGTTGAAAAAAATAACTGAGTCTTCCTGAACTAAGAAAAATTAATATGCCATTTGTATTAATCAGCTATTGTCACAATCATACTGTGTAACAAGTCACCCCATAGCGCAGTGCCTTAACTAAAAGATTTACTCTCATGCTCACAAATTTGCAGGTTGACCGTGGTTCCACTGATGTAGGCTGGGCTCAGCTGGGCAGTTCTAATTCAAGCTGTGAGCTCTCTGGGCTTGCCTCCAGACTGTAACTTGGGCCAAGGCTGCTTCTGCTCATGTTTAATCCAGCAGCTGCAGAGGTATCTTCTTGTCATGGCCAATGTCAGGAGCACAGACACCAAGTCCAATTATGCAACACGTTCAAGCTCTTTGCTCCTATCATGTCCTCTAACATTTCATTAGCCATATCGCTTGGTCAAGTCCAACAACAATGGAAGGACACTGAGATAAATAATCCATTACAGGGAACTGAAGAATTGGAATCCAATCTGCAAAGCACTGTATTTGAATTGCCTGCACCCTGTCCAGGTCCAGAAATCTTGGGCCTTTATAAGAAAAGGTAATAGTATACCAGCAGGCAGTACCCATCCGCTTGTTTCCCCAGTAGCAAGGATGGATTTGTTCTGATTTACCTCCCCTTGCTCTTCCCATCCCCACGCACAGTTCAAAAATGGAACTGCAGATATCAGGGTAGCAATTTGTAGCCACAACATTGAAATTTTGCCCTTATAAAGCTCGTCCGTATAAAATTAAACATGAACTACACAATTAAACGAATTCACTTTTTTATCTGATGCGGGGGGTCCTTCTGCTCACTGCTTACAAAATCAGTACTCACCAATGGTAGAAAGGAAAGGTACCTTTCGTCAGAATGCCAGCAATCTGGGGAGATGGTGGACTCAGCGTCCCCCAAAAGCCACCTCCAAAGATTCCGCTCAGCCATGACAGTTTTAAAGGCAAGGAGGGGAGTGGTCTCAGTTAATCATTGAGATAGGGCGTCAGAGTGGCCACCATTCCCCACTGCATGCAGGCTCGTGGATTTCTTATTATCTTCCCCTACACGTTATCATGTTCACACAGTTTGGTCACAGAGTCTGTTCACGAGATTCTGAAGGGGAAGCTAGGGAAGAGATCTAGTCATCTGTTAATTACTTATTCTTCGTTCCTACTTCTTTGATCTACCAGAAGAACTGACAAATTATTGTGTGATTAAAAGATTTGAAAGGTGTTCTTGGGCCGGAGATGAGTAGAGCACGGGGGTGCCTTGTTTAAAATTAGTTACGGTATAGCTTTGG
>NW_020185334.1:115765-232150 GCF_003031525.2 Neophocaena asiaeorientalis asiaeorientalis | reverse complement strand
AAGAAAAGGGGCTTCCTGCTGAGGGCAGTTTCCTGCAAAGAACTGCTTACAAATCCCCACTTTTCAGACATCATTCCATTTCTATGGGATTAGGGGTGAAGGTCTGTCTTCTGTAACTTTTTCATACTGACATAGGCAACGTATTCTCAGACTGGAAGATGTCAACATGGGCCTGTAGCATCTCTTTGCTGACAATTTTAGTTGCCTGCTTACATGTATGGGCAGAACAAGCTACAGTTATTTTGACACCCACAAAGATATAGATTATTATGTGCAATAATGTTAATCCCATTCTCTTGAGGCCAGTCCTTAGAATTGTGGTAGCCATAGACTCAAGTTGGAGCAGCTTATGTCATGGCTAGCATCTGTCTGGTCATCATGCAGTTAACTTTTTTTTCCTCTGGTGGCGGTTATGGTATCTGTTAAACAACTCAGGAATGAACATCAGACACTGAGTCTGTGACTCTATTTTCCTAATCATTAACTGCTTGGTTTTATACTTGGGGAAGGGCGGAGGGGAGGGGAACCTGCAGGGTTCTACTCGTTTCCAACTTCACAGCAGGAGTCTCTTATTTTTATTTCTATAAAATTCCTGAAATATCCTTGAATATAGTATGTGCTCCATAAGTATGGATTGAAAGAATAGAGGGCATGGTTTTAATACTAGAGAAGCAAAAATGATTCAACCATTAGAATTCACACAGGTCACTGTGCTTTTTGGCGTAGGAAAGTAGTATTATGTGACATTCAATGCGAATGATATGGAAATTTATTATCGGAAGTAAATATGGGATCCTATAGGTATATCAACTAAGAGAATTTAGTTTCTGTGTGACATGTTTTAAGCTCACAAAATAGCCTGTCATTTCCCTATACTTCTTCATGTTTATTGTAAGCCTTTTAAATCCCTTCTAAAAACCACAAGTTTACATTCCCCACTCTACTTAACTTTTTATTGTTTTTATGCTTTCTGTGAAGATAGCTAGACAGACAGGGCTGATAAAAGGAAAGCTTGTTCTTATCAAATACGGGTAAATGTGTAATGGGATTTTTTTCTTTCCTACCAGAGGAAGCCCACTGTTTCACTAAGAACTCACCCAATTGAGGTATTTTAAATGGATGCAATGTTAGAAGCCAGCCAAACTGTCCTTCTAAAAGTGACGTGAATGCTAACCTAATTGCCCGAGAATGTTATCAACTGGCCTTTGAAAGCCAGACTTCTACGCTGATTCCCCCTGCTGGCCTTGAGGTTGCACTGTCTTTGGAAATTGATGAAAGCAATATACCTGAGCCTTTTCATTTGAGGGCAAGTTACTCAAATGCCAAATACAGCATTCTTCTAGAAGGCATTTACTCCGTGATAAACATGCCAAGTGTTTCTTGAATTTGCTTCCCAAGGGCAGAAATCCTGCAACTAGACCACCCCACAGCCAAGACTCAAAGTCGAAAACAGAACATGCCGGACTGCGGTAGGGAGTGGGACCACGGGCACAGGGATTAAGGGTAAAACCCAGTAGCAGTAGGTTAGATAAAGAGCCAGACTGCTTTTTACTATTATAAAGTTGGACTTGGGGGTCTGACCATGAATTTCCTTTTCATGAATTTAGAACTGGTGGAAACAATTCTTTACCTTCCTAGGACTCAATTGTTTCTCTTTCCCTTCTTACCTTCCTCTCTTCATAAGATTTTTACCTCCCACTCCATAGGAGATGTAGTCACCAGACCAATTTTAAAAGCAGCCTGTCACTGCAGACTTCAAGCCTATTGTGGAATCTGTGTTAAAAGGTCTGTCTGAGACTTCCCTGGGGGTCCATTGGTTAAGACTCCATGCTTCCAAAAAAAACGATTCCACGCTTTCAATGCAGGGGATGCAGGTTCGATCCCTGGTGGGGGAACTAAGACCCCACGTGCTGCATGGCGTGGCCAAAAAAAAAGGGGGGTGGGGGGTGGTGTCTGTTGGGGGAGATGGGAAAACTGGTAGATCTCTCCTGCTTGAGTCTGAGTCCATTTGGTGGGAGAAAGGGGGAAACACTGACTTACGTTTCTGACACATGCTCCGGCACCAGCTTGGCCTTGTTAGGGCAGCAAGAGCGGCAGTGATGGCTATTTCCTTCCCACAGCAAAAGCCAGTGCCAGTGCCTCCGCGGAGAACCAGAACAGAGAAAGTATCAGAAATATCCTTGGAAATGTGTCACGCAGAACCTTGGGTTTACAGAGTTACAGAGCCATCCCAGGTTATACTGTGTCCCGCGTGACACATGGCACAGTGCTGGCCAGAGGGAATTATATACATACTGATATATTTATTCATTGATAACATCCCTTCCGCATGTCAGTGTCACTCTTATTTATCTATTTATTTATTTATCTTTGTCATTCTATTATAACATTTTTCTTTCAGGTCAATTCCAAATTTTTTTCCATTTGCAACTCTCCTCAGAAGCTTGTTTTTCAGAGCTGCTTGGTGAACTGTTTCCCCATTGCTTCTGAGGCTCTTGTTTCAGCTCCACTTGTTGAGTCCTCCTCTGGGGAGGATTCCCCATCCTCTTGCCTCTGGATTAAGAGTTGACAGTTGTAGCAGATGGTGGGTCAAAGCAGTCAAGTAAAACAAGTTTAAGTGATCTGAGCCTGGCTGTGGGCAGGAATTTTAAAAGGGCTCAGCTGGGTGATTGTTCTGCTCCTTGTGGCCTTGGCTGATGTCATCACTTGGGGGCATTCGGCTGGCAGCAGGGCTGGGTTGGAAGGTGGGAAGAGGCTTCACGCATATGTCTGGCCCCTCTGTGCTGCTCCATGTACCCCTCTCCACCTGGGAGGCTAATCTGAGTGTCTTCACAGCAGGGTGGCTGGATTCCCAGAGGGAGAAAGTGGAACCTGCTATAGTCCTCTGAGGCCTTGGCTTGGGGGGGCCCAGACATCACTTACACATTTCACTGGTCTAAACAAGTCACAGAACCGGCTCGAATTTAAGGAGACAAGAAATAGATTCCACTTCTTGAGAGACAAGGATCTGTGGCCATCTTTAACCCATAGTAATATGTGCTGATAACATCTGCTTCTCTGTTTTCTGTACTTTAACGACGTCTCTTACGTTTTATCATTTAAAAAGATTTTTCCAAACACAGAGACTTGGAAACCCTCCCAGCAATGAATTATAAAATGATGTCTTTATTTGGCTTTGAAGAGTTAATTTTTTTCTACACATAAATCCACAGACAGATATATATTATATATTTTAAGCCAAAGGGAAGTTTTTAGCTAGTTTCTAATATATAGCCACCATTATACCTGTCCAGTTATTAATTTTTCAAGGAGTTATGTACTACGGCATAAACTTGACCAGCATAATCTGTTCAACACAGAATATTTCAGAGCATAGATATGTTAGACTGTCATATGTAAAATGTAAGCAAATGTCTAAAAAATTAAGTGAAAATAGGGGTTCTTTTGCAACATACAACAAACAGGAAAATAAAGGGCATAGGAACGTAATCAACCAAGTTTCCTTACACAGTGCATATTGCTTGAGTCAAGGAAAAAAAGCAGATTGGAATTAAAATTTGTATTGCATTTTGGGAAATGTTGTGCAAGGAGAGGGATGTTACTGGAACTGCTGAGTGAATTTTGTTTACTGCAGTTCAACTTTCCACCAAGCAAATCCTGTGAGAAGGGACAAGGCTAAATACACCTATTTATGTAGGTAATTTTTCTGTTTCACGCCTCTGATTCATCTCTCTGCCTCGCTTTATGGGGAGTCATGCTACACTGGTTACAATTAATTTCAGTACTGCATATTAGCCATAAAGAGATATTTCATAAACTGACTTGATGTATATATTTTTTTTCCTCTGCGCTTTTCTTGAAAGATGAGAACGGTCCACAGGAAAAGCCAAGTGCCAAAGAAATGGAAGGGCAGGGCCAAGAAGCAGGTGAGCTCAGATTTCTTTTGAGGCGTCCCCTAGGCCTCATTCCCAGAGGTGAACATGGCTTTACTTAGTGCCCTTTTCTGAAAATATTTATACCGTTTCACCAGGTTAATATCAATATTCGTTCAGGTCTCCCTCGGGAAGCCACCAACCCTGTTAACTACAAGTGTCAGGCCCACCAATCAGAAGGGTACCCTCCCTCTCAGGTCTCGATCACCAGCCCCACTTTTCTCCCGTGTGATCGCAGTTTGCTCAGTGATGCTCTACGCGGGATGGGCAGAGGTTGGAAGGACAATGTCAGAGCTGGGCTGACTGAGGGCAGGTCAAACTCAGCAGATTTCGTTTGGAGGAAAAAATGAAATGAAAAACATTCACAGGGGGACTTCCCTGGTGGTCCGGTGGTTGGGACTCTGTGCTCCTAATGCAGGGGGCGTGGGTTCCATCCCTGGTCGGGGAACTAAGATCCCGCATGCCACAGGGAGCAAACAAACAAACAAACAGAATTAATTTTTAAAAATTCACAGGAAATATATCAGAGGCTTTCCTTCCACAACGAATGGAGTGTCCTTTACTGTTTTACATTAAATTTTGAAGAGCCGTGCTTCTGGTCATTTCTCTGTATGTTGTAGATGATGGTGTGAGGAGTGACAGAGGCTTACTACCCCACACCCAGAGCTCAATGAGATCCAAAGCCTTCCTGACATCAACTCTGTTCACTGAAAAACAGATGAGCCAATGGAATGCTTAGAGATCTTCTGTAGATTATAAATTGAACTTTTTAAAATAAAATGGCACTTAAGACTCAAAAGAGATTGTCATCTCCTTAGGTTTATCTTTTCTTCCTCCCCACTTTTGTCCTCAGGCATGCTCTCCTTTAAAAGAATGATTCACAGGGCTTCCCTGGTGGCGCAGTGGTTGAGAGTCCGCCTGCTGATGCAGGGGACACGGGTTCGTGCCCCGGTCCGGGAAGATCCCACATGCCGCGGAGCGGCTGCGCCCGTGAGCCGTGGCCTCTGAGCCTGTGCATCCGGAGCCTGTGCTCCGCAACAGGAGAGGCCACAACAGTGAGAGGCCTGCGTACCGAAAAAAAAAAAAAAAGAATGATTCACACAATTTTGCAGTTATCAACATAACCACCAAAATAAAAATTTCCTTCTTCTTTCTATTTTCCAAGTCATTCTTCTGGTTCTAATGAGCCCAACGGATGGGGCATCTTTGAAATAGTGGGCTCTGCTCATGTGCCAGCCACATCCTAAACCGTATGCTGGGCTCTTAGAAATAAACCAGGTAGTGTGATAAGTTTTTCACTGCAAAGTTCCTGCATTAACCTTGGAACTTTTGCTAGAGAACTGAAAGCTTTTACTATTAACCTGGAAGATGGAATTGAAGAAGGCCAATCAGAGAAGGCACTGAAGCAAGGCAGCAAGGACCTTGTGTACCTGCCACTGGGTCAGTTGGCTCCCTTTGCTAAAGTGTAGTCCTTGCAATGGAATGAATTTCTAATACAGAAAACTGTTGTCATCCACATCACCATCGCCCCCAGCTCCCGGCCACCACACCGTTATGCTCCGTGGAAGATGAGTCTTCTGTGAAAAGCTGTCACTGTTTTTACTGTTTGGGGCTGATGGGTATTAATCAACTAGCTGCTGACAGCTGAGGCCATTCTCTGAATATTGTGGTTTTACAGGTTTTATTCATTCACTGCTCTGTCCCAAACTGTCTTTATCGACATAGATTTCTGCCACCCCTGTTCACACACACACACACACACACGTATACACATACACAGGCACACACATACAGGCATGCACACACACCTGCCTGCTTTTTATTTATTCATCTCTTTTCCCCTAATCAGTTGAGAACAGTTGCCTGTTAAGAGAGAGTGGTAGAATACAAGCTCTCTTCTCCACCTCTTGGATGGACAGCATCGCCGCCACAATATGGGTGCCTCTCATGGTAGAGAAGATTCCTAAATGCACCCCTGAGGGGCTCTTCTTGCTTTTCTAAGTGGCCGGCACAGAGTCCAATGGCAGGATTCGTCTATGCTCTTGGCCAGTGTCAGCATACATTGTTGTGTCTGCTCTGCGTCCCGAATCCAAGATCAGAGAAGTCAGAGATGCAGTTCTGGTCATTCAAGTCCTTCTGACCTACTGTTATTCTTCCAAAATAAAAGTAACTTCCTTTCATTCGATAGAATGTCCAGCTTCAATTCTAGCTACATGACTCTGCAGGCCTCTTCCATATCACGCAAAAAGCATAATCTCAAACCAGCATAATCCAGCAGTTCTGACTGCTGTCATGATCAAATCAAAGTGGTAGGTCCTAGTCCTCAAACAGCCATTTAACCAGTACCTATCCGGGCTTTGCTGTGACCCAGGCACTGTTCTGGACACCAAAATAGGGCAGCAAGCAATAAAGACTTCTTTGCTTCCTTGAAACTTATATTCTGGTGGCAGTGATCCAAAAATAAACAATTTAAAAAAAGTATGATAGTGACAAATGCATTGTGGAGAAATGAGGTAATGTAGAAGGAATCCTGAGAAGGCAGCTGTCCGTTGGCTGGACTCGGGGAGGACTCCCTGAGGGAGCAGTAATTAAAGTGAAATCTCAATGATGAAATGGTGGGAGAGCATTTCAGATGGAGGGTCCAGATAATGCAAATGATTTCAGGCCGATTTTAACAGGTTGGAGAAGGAAGTTCAGAGTGGCTGGAGCGTGATGGATGAGGGAGAACATGGTGCGAGGTTTGGGAAGACATCATAGGGCCAGGTTATGTCTGACTGCATAAGATTTGATTTTGTTAGAACTACAAGGAGAAGCCAATGGAAGGTTGTTAGTAGTAGAGGGACCTAATCTGTTTTAACAAGCTCATTCTGCCTGTGAGTGAAAATGCGTCAAAAGAACAAAAGTGAGACCAATTGAAAGACTATAGCAGGAAAGCAGTGATGGAGGTTTCTGGAAATGGAGACAAAATGGCCTGATGTGTTTTGTTCTAGAGGTAGAAGTAACAAGATGTGCTGATGGATTGGATCTAGGGCGTAGGGAAAAGAAGAATCCAGGCTACATCCTAGGTTTTTAGCATCAGTAACTACATGGATGATGGTGCCACTTACCGATGTATGAAAGACTGGCCACAGGGCAGTTTTTATTAATAGAGTTAATAGTTCAGTTTTGGCCATGGTAAATTCAAGAGGACTCTTGGCCATGTGGGATGTCAAGAAGCCAGTTAGGTATCTGACTCTGGATTTCTAGGGAGAGATGTGGACCAGAGATACAGGCTTGGGAGTCACTGTCAGAGAAATGATGACTTAAAACCATGTGACTGGGTGAGATTCACTAGAGAGAACATGTAAATAAGGAGAACAGTGAGGCCTGGGACACCATGGCCTCTAGACATGTGGCACCAGGGGAGAAGGAACAGCCACAGCAAGAAAGTGTTTCAGAAAGAACAGAGTAGACTCTGAAATGCTCCTGAGGCGTCCAGGAAGATAAGAAAGGAGAAATGACCATTGGATTTGGCAAAGTGAGGTCATTGACACCTTTGATAAGAGACTACTTCGAGGAGGATCGATGAAGCCAGTTGGAGTGCTTCATGGAGAGACCGTGAGATGAGGAAGTCCAGAGCAATAACATGGACTTCTCTTCTAGGGAGTTCTGCCATGAAGGGAAGCAGAGAAATGGGGTGATGTGACATCAAGGCAAGGTTGAAAGTCTGTAGTTTGTTCTTTTGATGTTAATAGGAGTTCGTCATCTAACAGAAGGAAGTGATTCGTCTCCAGTTATCTCCCTACCAAAAATCTTACTCTCTGTTCTGATAGAGGCGTGACCTAAAAGTAACAGTCATATACCTTATGGACGAAGGATATACTAGAAGATATCCGATTAGCCTTTAAATGTGTGTTAGTCACCATGCGTGTATGAGTTATCTTTAGTTCCATAACCTTGTTACTGCATGAAAAAAATGTATATATTCCTTTTCCATTTGTCAAGTATTAACCATTCCAAATGATTTTGATAACCTTCCTGTCTTAAATATACTATTTTAGTGTTAGTAAGTTAGTTATTATCCTGGAGCCCAAATGCTCGTGGAGTCACTGGGGTGCTGATAATATTAAGAAGAAAGTCCAGCTCTGACGAGGTTCGTTGCTGCTGTGAGGCCCAGGCACGGACCTCCAAGTTCCTTAGTCGCCACTCTGTGCTTGGCTGACATGAAATCACCAAACGGCTTTTGGTGCTTTCCTACAAATGACCCCTTCTCCTGGACCTCTTCTCTGACAGCCATCAGATGTGCTCCCTACAGCTTGACAGCCTGGCGTAATGGAATAGAAGTGCTGTGCTAAGAAAAACCAAACTTTAAAAACACACACATAAAAGCACTTTGTAGAAACTTGCAAGGATATACTTTCCTTCACAGTCTTTTACTAAGAAAAATAATGTACCATTCTTCTAGAGGTAGGGGAGAAACAAAATGCCAAAGTATAATACTACCAAACAAACAGTCTTCTTCACCAAAAAGACAGTTTGTAGTTCATCAGGCTCTGTCTTAACTGAAGGGGTTTTGTTCCATTAATTGTAGAAGAGAGTTACAAACCCAAGCCCCTTCAAAGACCATTCAGTGTATTAGAGCATGAAACAGGCTCCTGCTTTCTTCGGTAGAGTAGGAGGTGAGGTGGGAAGGGAAGCTCCAACCTGACCGTATTTGGCTCTGAGACAGTGTTTCTCTTTCTGCCTTATAGATGGTGCCAGCGCTGTCACCATGCCCAGCGCTTCTTCAGAAGAGGCAGCTGAAGTCTGTAAAGATGAAGGTATGAGGCCACTTACTACATCTAAAAATCACAGACTCTTAGAAAACCGTTTGGGTTTTATTTGTATGGGGAAATAAAGCAGTGTGCAAATCTATCCAATTCTCTTTAAGCACCTCTATTTCCAACACAGATATCCAACCCCCTCTGTTTTATTCCATACCTACCATTTTCAGAATTTATATCTCCATTTACATTTGTTCCTCTGTAAAGTAACTGTTCATGAAACAATAGAATGATTGGAGAAATTACGTTTAAAGATGTTTATTTGAAACACCAGAATTAGACTGTTTACAGCTACTTGTCAGGAACGGCTTCATCTGAGAACCGTCTACCAGAGAACTCCATTATCTAGACAGAATAAGAAAGAAGAAATGTTTGAAAGGCATCCTTGAAAATAAATCTTTGGCAAGAACATCATTCCTCACTCTATGGACAGTTACTATGAGAACATGTTGCTGACCCAAGTATCTTTAGAAGAATAAAAAAGTAAAAGAAAAATTTATGTAGGTTCTAGGAGAAAATGTGAGGGAGAAATAGTGGGGACATTCATGTGCAGATAATAGAGTTTTAAAGATATATATTATCTAAAGGAAAATGCAATCATCATTTATTTTCTTTCCCTCCTGATTAACTGTCCACACACACACACACACACACACACACACACAAAAGTAACATTATTTTATATCTGTCATTGATAACTACTAAAAACCCTTCTGGAATGGTAGACGAGATTGTTACATTTGTACAAATGGACATCTGGTAAACCATGTGATACACTTGGAACTTTTAGATAAACACGCTGAATGCATTTCTTCAGTTGGGAGTGATATGAAAATATATCCATACTTAAGACTGATATTAGCTACTCCTGGAATCAATGTTTAGAAAATCAAAGTGGTTTTAAAAATAATAGTCAACTGTTCGCATCATTCATTTCATTTCATGTTGCCTGTAAACAGTTTTTCTAAGTGAGGTGTCCTGTGTAGGGAGGGTAGTTGCTAAGATTGTGAACTCCGGGACCCGATGGTTGAGGCTTAAATCCTGTCTCTACCACTGGAAATGTATGTAATTTTTGACAAGGAATTCAAGTACTTAACAAGGAATTAACAAGTAATGACAAGTAACTAACTCCTTTGTGCTTCACTTTTCTCCTCTGTAGAATGGGAATAGAAACTGTATTTACCTCACAGAATACAATAATACACATCCATTGCTCAAACTGTTTACCTGGTACCTATGCAGACTGGGCTCCCCAGGAAACAGACTGTGATGGAGATTAGGGAGCTGACATTTATTAGGGGGAGCTCTTGGAATCAACACCTGTGAAAGGAAAGGGAAGAATGCAGAACTGGGTAAAGGGAGAAACTGAACTACAAGGCATTCTCAACAGAAGCCACAGATGGTCTGAAGCTGACATGACCATTCTGAGATGTCCAGTTGGGATGAGAGAGTCTGGCTATTAGAACCTCCCATTTGATAAGTCATCTGTCATTGGCTGCCTTGGGAAGGGGTGTGGCCTCGGATGAAGCAACTCTCTTCTGCTGGGGTGATCCTGGAAGCTTGAGAGGGATGAGGGATGCCTGCAACTGGGAGAGTGAGCTCTTCCTTCCTGAAGGAGGATGCGGGTGGCCCAACACAACATCCACCATACTGTTGCTTTTGGTGGTCTTTCTCTAGTTCATTGTCACTTTTTTACTGAATCCCTTGGCACCTTGCTTCATACTCCTCAGATATGTGTTCTGACATCCCTGGTTTTAAAATTCTTTGGAATATCTAAAAACGTAAACCATGTTAGATCACCTAGGTTCTCATAATTAACTCCAGGTCATCTTAGAGAGAGAAATAAACCTGAGTGAAAAGGCAAAGAGTGGTGTTTATCCTAAGCAAATAAATTCGGACATCACAATCATTTAGGCTGTGATACAAATTTTTCAGTGTCCTGAAGTGGAATGGCAGAGTTTAGGAAACAGAAGAAATAATCTAATTTAAGTGCTTCAAACTGAGATTTTTCCTGCAGAGTTGTTTGGTTTGGAGATATCACACCCTTATAGAAACACACTGTGGTGTTTCTTCATGCTTTTAGGATCTCACACCATTAATTGCTCCTGCCAGGATCAATTTCTCGGAACACTTTTAGTTGTTTTGTTTTGTTTTTTTACATGAAACTTTTAATGGTGGTAACTCCAACGAGTTCTGTCACGTATCACAAATGCAATTTCCTAATAAGACTAAATGTGAAGTTTTTACCAAAATAAATTATTAATATCCATTAACCTCTGGATCTAAGGAAAAGAATCTTGAAATCCACATTAACAAGTGATCCAGTTTCCATTAAAAATAGAATATACAGGTTACGATTTTTGCCTTTTCCTTCTGAAATAGCATGTACAGAAGACCACTATTTTAACGGATTATCACTACAACGCTTAGGCCAAGCATCTATTGCTTACAGAACTGCAAGTGTGGAGATAGATACATAGCTTGATTGATAGATACATAGCTTAGAATGAAAAATAAGTGAATTTGCCATCGAGAGCCTCCGAGATTGAGGTCATGACGAGGTTAAAAGGCATTCATATATGTTGAGAATTCATTTCAAACATTCACCATTATAAGTTTCATGCAGAAATATATCTCCTTGGTGACAGCTGGGCTATTTATGAGCTCTGCAGCTATAAGGCTGCTTATTAAAATGCTTATTACACTCTCCAGTTTAAGTGCAGAATATTTTTGCTGACCAAAGTTCTTCAAGGGGCCCTTGCTCTCTTGTCTTTGTTTCCAGGCTTTGCTCCTGACCCAGCATCTTCTTCTTAAGTCTTGGAATCACGAATATTATGGACTGGCCTTTTTTTAGTATTCTTTCCAATATAATTCCCAAAGATTTTGAGCCCCATTATTTATTTTCAGCTTTGCTTGTTGGTTGGCTGGCTTTATATTTGTTATAATTTTGGCTCCCACAGGAAACTGGTGTCCTCTAGGGTACAAGGACTAAAAACAAAAGAAAAAATGAGCTGGCTAATGTCACTTGGTTTGGGAGATAAGATTTTTAAAAAATTAAAACAGATATGTGAAAGTTGAAGAATTTCAAGAGGAAGTGTCTGGGGGTGTCTCCTTAGGCCAGCGATTTTGTTCAAATGTTCTAGACATATTCCCCACTGGGTACCAAGAATGGATGTTTATTGCCCATTTACCCCACATAACAGCTAACAGTGCAATCTGCTAACAGAAGGAGGTACAGCTGATTGGCTTATGGATCAAGAGCTAGATTGTGAGCTCCAGACGGAGGACACCTGTTCCCAATGACTCATCACAGCCTTCGGGTGGGTAGGAGTTGAGTTGGGTGGAGGAGATGTGAGAAGGAGGAATGCCGATGAATAATTCATCCACACAAGGGGTGCATGCCAGGGATGCAGCAGCCAGGACTGAATAGAAATGAACTCCAAGGTAAAGAAACCTGAGAAAATATCTGTTGGTTGATAGGAGCTCTGAGGTCCTTTATAAAATAGGGCATACACTTATCTATTGAGAGATTTCTTTCTCTACTGGTAAAAATATTCCAATTATTGATTTAATGGTAGTTTACACTTTAAATCCTTAAAAACAAACCCAGGAGTACAAATGTGAAGGCTATTTAAGTTAACAAATATAGAGGCAATCAGATGGAGAGGCTATAAACCCAGGAGTAAAATTTGTATTAGGAATATCAAGTATTCTGGTTGAAACTGCTGCAGAGTTATTATTATTTTTTATTATCATCATCATCATTATTTAAGATATAGTCAGTCTGCTTAATTCAAGGAAAACTCTCTGTTCTGTTATCTCAACACTCTTAACAGCTCATCCTCACTCACACCCAAGACCAAGGCACCTTACTGGGGGGGCGGGGAGGGGGGAAGTGCTGTTTAAACACATCCTGATTCTGCTGCCTTATTATTTAATCAGTGCCTAATTTGAATTTAAAGGGCAACTAGACCAAATCATATGCTCATTAATATTAACAGAATCAACTAATGCTCAGGGCATGCACACTTGAGCTAGTATTCCTTTGGAGCTCGGCCTAAGTTATGGCATTGCTGTCTGCTGTTTACAAAGTGGGATGTCACTTGGCAAAGGACACATTAACCCTTAATCTAGTTTCAGGCCTCCTACAGGTCAAAATTTCTGTAGGATAGGGAGAAAGCTCCAGCAAGAGTCAGCCTTGCCAAAGAGGACAGCAAAGAAAGGATGGGGTTATATATGAGGTATCGGATTCAGGAACGTGCAAGAGATGAGCATAAATGCTCCCAACCACGGGTAGCTGTAGGCCTGGGCCAGTGGTGTCGACTCCAGAAGATTCTGTTCTATTCTTTGTCTAAGTCGTTGGAGAGAAACAAAACATTGGGCCACCTATGAAATTCCCCTCAGGCTTCCCTAATAGGATTCTTTTTAGTCCTTTCCCTATTCTAGAAATCCATTATCACCCTATAAGCATCCTCCCCGATACCCACCACCGTGGGACAGAGCTGTCCCCTGTCCTAGATCTTCATCAATGCAGTGTCTGGATACACCGTGACACCCAGGGCTATCACTCTTGGATGGTAAGAGTCTGAAAGGTGGAATGAGAGCCGCTGCCCTCTGGTAGTTCAGTGAAGGGGAAAGAACTAAGATATATGGAGTGTGTGCTCTACTCAGCGCTTTACATTTCTGTACAATCTATTTTTCATTTCACAAAAAGGTAACCTGAGAGTCAGGAAGGAGAGAGAGAAAGGTGTCCGCGGTGGGTAGGGAGAGGAGAACTGTTTTATCAGTGTTGATTCCCATGGCTAATACTTGCATGATCTTACATAATCCTCAGAAACGATAGTATTTTATTCTATTTTAAAATAACATTTATTTTTCTACTTGTAAGATAATGCATATTTATTGTAAAGTATTTTTAAATGCAGAAAAGTATAAAATGTAAAAGCATATAATGATTTTCCCTTTAAGATTTAAACTGTAAAAAAAAAAACCCAAGAAGTCCTATTTTTTCAGTTAGCAATATACCATGAATATTTTCCCAAGTCTTTAAAAATTTCTCAAAGGCATGCTTTTTATTGGAGGCATAATATTTCACCATATGGTTGTCCCACAATTTACATAACCAGTGTCCTAATGTTAGATTTAGTTATTTACAGTTTTTCTCTCTATTATAAATAATAGAGAAATGCAGTATATACATTTTAGGTAAATCTGGGTGTGTATCTATGATCAGTTCCTCAGGATGAGATCTTGATTTTTCGTTGATTTACTAGGGAAAATATTGAGATATTTTTTATTGCTTACATTTATTATTTTAGAAGTAATGTGTGTTTATTAAATGAAAAAATAAGCAAAAGAAGAAATGAAAAATATCACTCATAATCTCAACCCCCAGAAATAAGCATATGTAGTATGCTGGTATATAAACTTCCAGACGTTTTCTAAGCTACCACACATATATATATGAAGGTTTTTTAGGGTATTCTGCAGTGTATACTAGTTTGAAATTGTCTTTTGAATGTAGCAATAGATTGCGAAATTTTTTCCTTGTCTTTTGATAGTCTAATGTTATTTAATTTTATATTCCAATAAGCAAAAGACCAAAATTTACTTACCCAATTTCCATTTTGAGTCGTTTCTTTGGTTTCAGTTTTAAATTCTATACTGGCCAGGAACGTGCTTTTAACTTTGTAGATGTTCATGATCATTCCTGTAAGAAAACCCAAATAAATTAAAAAATGCATACAAATCTTTTTTTTTCTACAATGAATAGAGTTTATTCCCTTTTTTGATTCTTTAAATAATATATGTTCACTGTAGGAAATTCAAATAATTAAAGGGCATATAAGGAATAGAATAAAAACACATGTGCATTCACAGCTCCCTGAGATAACTACCATCTGCATTTTGGGGACCATTCCTTCATGCATCACTTTCTGAATATACACACCCACATAAAATTGTATATAAATCCATCATATGATTTTAATGTAATTTCCCTTTTATCTTGTTTGTTCCCTTTTATTTTAGTGTAATTTCCCTTTTATCTTGTTTGTTCCCTTTTATTTTAGTGTAATTTCCCTTTTATCTTGTTTGTTCCCTTTTATTTTAGTGTAATTTCCCTTTTATCTTGTTTGTTCCCTTTTATTTTAATGTAATTTCCCTTTTATTTTGTTTGTTTACTTCCCACCTTCCAGTTATTCAGAGAGTAAAACACACTGATTAAGAATCTGGTCTCTGATTTTAACTTCCGGAGTCCAGATTCCAGCTCTCCTCTGACCTGTGTGACCTTGGGCAAATTACTTAGTCTCTGTGCACCTCAGTTTCCTCATATGTGAAATGGGGATGATAATAACACCTCCATCACAGGATACTGAACATTAAAACAAGTCAATCCCCTTAAACATGTCAAGGAGTATCTGATACACAGTAAGAGGCACAAAATTTTTAGCCATTGTTAAATGTATGTGTTTATTTTATAAAAACTGTATCATATTCTATGCACTTGTTGTTAACAGACAGAAAAACTTTGTGGCAATCCCTCCAAGTCATTTGTGTAGATCTAATTTATCCATTTTAAAGCTCAAGTGATATTCCATAGCTTGGATGCACTATAATTTATTCAACCATTATACTGTGATGAGCAAGCACTTTCTTCCCACTTTATTGCCGTAAAAACAATGCTGCAATAGATGTCTTTTTCCCATATATCTTTACAAGCAGTGCTTTCTTTTGCATGGGAAAGATTCCAAAAGTGTGAGTTCTTTGAGGAGTGTGTGTTTTTAACAGATACTGCCAAACTGCTTTCCCAAAAGACTATAACAATTCGTATTTCCATCAGCAATCATTATTTTTGTTATTTCTAATTTTTTACAGTTCAACGAGTATAAAGTAATAATATCTCATTACTTTTGAAAGCTCAGTATTATTATCCCAATTTTGCAGGTAATTGAGGCTCAGAAAGTTTGAGAAACTTGTCCAGTTATCCAAAAGGTAGAACCGGAATTTGGAAACAAAGTCTGCCTGAACTATGCTTTTTCCATCCTACCATACTGCTTCCCGTCATGCTCTTCCCATCATACTGCTCCCAACCATGCTCTTTCCATCCCACCAAATCATGCTTCTGGAGCAAGGGATATTCCTTGCCTGAGGGGGCTAGGACACAGTGAGAGGGCAGCATGGGAGAGCTGAGACCCAAGAGAAGCCAGCAGGGCAGTAAGACTGAGGCAACAGAACAGACCAGCCTACTTGGTCCACATTATAGCCTTGACTCTAACCCATAGTGAAAGTCTTACAAAGAAATGACTACACAGAAACCTCCAACTATATAACGCACCAGATATAAAGCCCAAACCCCTTTCTGTATGGTCTGGTTCCATACTTCCTCATACCCCACGTGTACCCTACTCTGTAGCCCAACTCACATGTTTGTCATCTCCCAAATACCACTGGCCTACAGTGTTCGGCCATCATTCTGCCACATCTGTTTATTCAAGATTCACTTCCAATATCTTACCTTGACGTCAGTCTTTTACTTCATTTTTCCCTTCCTCTCTTCCTCCTCCCCTCCCTCCCTTTCTCCCTCCCCTCCTTCTATCAAATTAACTGAACCAACATTTCAAGTACAGGAATTACACTAGATAATGTGGGGTGGTTGGTGGGGGCATGCACATTTTCATCTTTCTTGATTTCTCCCCTCCTTATTACATTTCATCCCATACAATAGTGAACTGTCCTTTCTACTGTTTCTTATAAATTTGTTTTAAAATTATCATATGCCTTGTATCAATATTATATACATGACATATCCAACTCACTAGAATGTAAATATCTTGAAATCAGATACCAAATCTCATTCATTTTCATGTTTCAAGACCAACACAGTGACTTGTGCATAGTAAGTCCTCAGTATTGGATATAGAACCCATCATAAATAATGGGCCACTTATAATTCTCCTAATGTCGTGGCCACTGTCCCAAAATATTTATTACTATTTTTAAGGCTCATATTAGATGAAGTTCCGCTTTCAGAATTCTCCTATTTCAGAAGTGAATTTTCCCCAAAATGTTATGCTGTAAAAACACAAATGT
The DNA here is from genome assembly GCF_003031525.2 of Neophocaena asiaeorientalis asiaeorientalis. Lineage (NCBI taxonomy): Eukaryota > Metazoa > Chordata > Mammalia > Artiodactyla > Phocoenidae > Neophocaena > Neophocaena asiaeorientalis. Next base: position 215,325 of record NW_020185334.1, on the reverse strand, counting down.
AAATTTGAGCCAGAGACTTCCCTATTTGTTCACTTTCAGATTTGGATATTCTTACACTATAAGAGAACAAAATAAACTTCTTCTAAATGATGGATGTATATAGATTATTTCCAGTGGCTGAGGCTAGTTATTTATGCTTAATTTATGGTAAGGCTTTTTGGATAAGCTTTTCAAATGCTTTGATTAAATATGTTTAAAATCGGATTAAATAGGTGGAAGTAGACAAAAATCATTTATCTACTTTTTAGTATTAAAATTATATTTATCTCCCATTTAGTATAGTTTAAAAATACATATATTTTAATAAACATATAGTTTAACATACAGCAATTGTAAGGCAAGTAGCAGTTGCTGTCCAATCACGTTTTCACATACATATTTTTTTCCTTACAAATTAAGTGTGACTGTAATTACATATTTGTAGCAGTCAATTCAGTTATATGATCTCTTGGGTGTATTTCTAAAGATCTGGTGAGTGAGGCTTGGAAAGAAAATCATCCCAGACTAGGTTATGGAAATCAACTGAGTGGAATAGTAACCCTTGTCCAGCACACAGTAGGATCTAACTGTTGGTCCTAATGGGTCTGAATTAAGACAAGGAGTCCTGTAATCTATTTTCAGATTCACTGGCCTAGTTTTTAAGTTCTTTGGGACAAGTCATGTCACCTTTATGAGCCTCAGTTTATTCTGGATTCACATCGCCACTGTGTGGCCAACTTTTTTAGGTTGTGCCTCGGTTTTCTCCTTTGTAAAGTGGGGATAATAATGATATTTATATCACAGGGTCGTGAAAAGTGAAAGTGCTTGTAACAGCTGCTCAAACATAGTAAACTTTCAGCAGGTGTTGACGACATTATTTTTTTACAATTATTGTTGTTAAATATATGTGTTGGCTTTAGAATTTTAACTACTCCAAACAGGACTCCTGTGTCTCATTGAATCGTCACCAAATCTATTGACATGTATAAAGTTAAAGAAGCTCGATCACAGGTGATATTCAAAACATTTAGCAACAGCTGTGGCCCAGTGGCTGCCCGTCAAGGTGCTCTGGTACATCATACTGGCAGAGACCAGATGAATAGTGAAAACAACTGGAGTAAACGATACAGACAAGCAGGAGTACTTCAGAACTCGCTGTCTGGCCCCCATTCACCAAGGGTTTGATAGCTGCGTAGCCTGGCTTGAATACCATACAGAGACTTTCCTTTTGTTCCTTCTATAGCTCCTTCTACCTGCTTTGCATTTTATTCTCTTATAGAAAAGACCTAGAATGGAAGGTCCATATATCCATATTTTAGGATGCTTTTGTCAGCATGGCCTAATAAGAGTAATCATACATCTTTAAAGCAAGCGCACTTTTGAGAGTGATGAGGGTGCTATTAATACTTACACCAGGGCAAAAGCAATCACACTGGGACCAGGGATAACAAGATGGGTACTCACCCCACCAAAAATACACGAAGTCTTTTCAGTCTACAAATCAAAATCATAATATCACTCACACATATTCAAGAATGTTTGTTGAACTTTGACTCCTAAAAATGTACTATTCTTAGAGTATAATTTTTTTCTATCTTGTTAATTAGTATAAAAAATAATGTTTGGAATAACTCTTTAAGATAGTCCCATAAAAGGTGTATTCCTAGCCAATCTGGATAAATCCAGAGCATCTGCTAAGAGCAGTCTAATTTTCTTTGATTTTTATTTGTTATTTAAGTATAGTTGATTTACAATGTTGTATTAATTTCTGCTGTACAGCAAAGTGATTCAGTTATACATATACATACATTCCTTTTTATATTCTTCTCTATTATGGTTTATCACAGGATATTGAATATAGTTCCCTGTGCTATATAGTAGGACCTTGTTGTGTATCCGTTCTCTATATACTAGTTTGCATCTGCTCTTGGCAACTGCAAGTCTGTTCTCTGTGTCTGTGAGTCTGTTTCTGTTCTGTAGATAAGTTCATTTGTGTCATATTTTAGATTCCACATATTAAATGATATCATATGGTATTTGTCTTTCTCTGACTTACTTCACTTAATATGATAATCTCTAAGTCTATCCATGTTGCTATAAATGGCATTATTTCATTATTATGGCTGAGTACTATTCCATTGTGTGTGTATATATATATACCACATCTTCTTTATCTATTCATCTGTTGATGGACATTTAGGTTGTTTCCATGTCTTAGTTATTGTGAATAGTGCTGCTATGAACATAGGGGTGCATGTATCTTTTTAAATTACAGTTTTGTCTGGATATATGTCAGGAGTGGGATTGCTGGATTTGAGTGTTTAGTTTTAGTGTTTTGAGGAACTTCCATACTGTTTTCCATAGTGGCTGCACCAGCTTACATTCCCACCAACAGTGTAAGAGGGTTCCGTTTTCTCCACACCCTCTCCAGCATTTGTGGTTGTAGACTTTCTAATGATGGCTGTTCTGACTGATGTGAGGTGGTACTTTATTGTAATTTTGATTAAACCAGCCTAATTTCCTATGAAATGACTTTCAGATTAACCCAGTGATTCTCAGACTTTAATGTGCATTGAAATCAAATATACATTAATATTTGAGTTAAGGGCTTCCCTGGTGGCGCAGTGGTTGAGAGTCTGCCTGCCTTTGCAGGGGACACAGTTTCGTGCCCTGGTCCAGGAAGATCCGACATGCCACGGAGCGACTGGGCCCGTGAGCCATGGCCGCTGAGCTTGCGCGTCCAGAATCTGTGCTCCGCAATGGGAGAGGCCACAACAGTGAGAGGCCCACATACCACACAAAAAAAAAAAAAAAAAATTTGAGTTAAGAGCTGAATACTCTAAAGGCATTTTAAAGGATTTCCAGTATTAATTTTGAAGATACGTACTTTTGCCACTGCTTAAGATCTGACTTCTCTGAAAAACAGACCATGACAGTGGTTCATGTAGGATGGCACAAGTCATATTTGGACTGGGCAGAGACACTGGAGAAAGGCAGTGTAAAAGAATTCACTTCAGATCCATAACATGGTGGGGCTCTTGCTCAGATATTCCCATGTTTAAAGTTGTATAGCATCCATTAGGATGTTAATAAGTGTAAATGAATGATAAAAGAATTCAGCAGTCAAAACATTTTAGAAACTACAGGTTTAGACAGGTAGTTTCCACATTGCAGGACTTTTCAGAGCCTTCAACATGCTGACATGCATTAAGGAGTTCAGGGGAGATTGAAGCATGTGGCATTTCCGATTTTAATTGACCAAATCTTATTTTAAAAAATTGATTTGTTTGTCATTTTTTTCATATATAAAACATTTTTAATCCAACAAATTATAGTTTGGGAAACAATCTCACATCCTATCCAGAAGAATTTAAAAATATAGTTTAAAGTTCTGTTTTCGATAAATCATAATCACTGTTATAATAAAAATAAGCAATAGTAAAATAACTTTTAAAAAATGGAGACTGAGTTTCTTAAATCCATTGTGGCACAGTGTTTTTGAGGGAATATTCTCCCAAGTTTCAGAAAATGATGTAGCCTCTCAGTTTTTGACACTAGGTTTCCATGAGCAAAAATGTGTATCCTGACTCATTCTTAATGATGTTTGTTGTCATCTGTTCTTCCCACCACTGTTCCCAGGGTGGGTATATTTATTGTGAGAGACAGAGAATGTTTCAGAACTGCAGCATTCCTTAACAAAAAGAAAAGAATGATTGGCTAGCTAGTGGCAAAGACAAACATTTTTTTAATCAAGTACAAAGACAAGGTTTCCTAACAAACATTGATAGCATTTAATGGAAAGTTTTCTATTTCGTTTAGAAATTAGCCTTCTTTCTCAGGCCAAAAGGACAGTAACCCTCACATATACACGTGTGCGTACACAAAACAACACACACACTTACATTTGGAATCTAAAAAAAGGGTATAAATGAACTTATCTACAAAACAGAAATAGAGTTACAGATGTAGAAAACAAACTTATGGTTACCAGGGTGTAAGGGGGGAGGGATAAACTGGAAGATTGGGGTTTTAGACACTGTTTTAGACCCAACATGAATCTGCAAGACAAGATTTCTCCCAGCTTGATCTTTGAGTTACGATGTTTTTGTGATACTGGGAGACTCATAAAGATCTAAGTCGTTCAAAAGACATGTTTTTCAAAAGCCATTAAACTGTTACAGTTTACCTAAACCATCCATAAATGCTGTCTGTGCCAACCACGTTCTGAAGCAGAGTCATTACTAAATATTCACTCAGTAACTCTATCCTAACCATGTAATGTGACAAACATTTCTGTTGACCGTTAAGACCTTGAAACTACTCCAAGCACCAGGCACTGAACTTCTCTGAATCTTTCTTTTCAGTTTTAGGAAAATAAGCAACCATCTTTTCTCATCGTACAGTTTTCTGCTTTCTGCTTGTCAGAGCTTCCTTCCAACTGGAAGTCCTGGTGTAGACTCATCCAGAGAACTTGGATCTGCAGCTACGTATTTATTACCTAACACAGGTTTGCCAGGATCAGCAGGAGGAGCTCAGGTTACCCTTCCACACATACGCCCTCCTCTTCCTGACAACCTTCTTTGTCCAAGGTCAAAGCCCCTCCCAAACTCTTCCCACGTGCTTCCCCCAAGGTTGAGCTAACAGAGCACATCAGATTCTGCTCCCACTTCACTCCCAGAAAGAGTGTCTCCTGAGTTTACGAGCATCAGTTCTTCCATCTCCACTCATCCTTTCTCCTCCTCCTACTTAACTGTTCTCCTCTCTGAACCATGCTTCTTACCCAACAGTCTGCCTTTTTCATCAAGTATAAAGAAACCAGGAACTCACTATGCTTCATATGGTGACCATATGCCCTGAAATTTTTTTATTGAAGTATAGTTGTGTACAATGTTGTGTTAGTTTCAGGTGTACAGCAAAGTGAATCTGTTATACATATACATATATCCATTCTTTTATAGATCCTTTTCCCACATAGGCCATTACAGAGTACTGAGTAGAGTTCCCTGTGCTATACAGTATGGCTTTATTAGTTATCTATTTTTTATATAGTACTGTGTTTATGTCAATCCCAATCTTCCAGTTTATCCCTCCCCCCATTACCCCCTGGTAACCATACGTTTGTTTTCTACATCTGTAACTCTGTTTCTGTTTTGCAGATAAGTTCATTTATACCCTCTTTTTAGATTCCAAATGTAAGTGATGTCGTACGGTATTTGTCTTTTTCTGTCTGACTTACTTCATTCAGTATGACAATCTCTAGGTCCATCCCTGTTGCTGCAAATGGCATTATTCTGTTCTTTTTTATGGCTGAGTAGTATTCCATTGTATCTATGTACCACATCTTCTTTATCCATCCCTCTGTTGAGGGACACTTAGGTTGCTTCCACGTCCTGGCTATTGTAAATAATGCTGCAGTGAACATTGGGGTGCATTGCCCTGAATTTTTAAGTACAATTCTGACTGCAAAGATTCTTTCTTCTTATCAGATCACATAATATGATTTCTGGAAGGAAAAAAAATAAAAGAGAAAAATACCTTCCTCCTGGGCATGGACTATCACCTCCTGGGAAACTAGGTTTGAGTGCTGTTGTCACAAGTATTTTGCTAGTTTTTCAGGAGGAAAAAAAAAATGGAGGTGAGATTAAAAAATAAATATCTAAAGATATCTTTGCTGTCATGTTATGTCATCTTTGCTCATTTCTTCCTTTGAAATCCTTTCAGTGGTCATGAAGAAATTGTGTCCAAAGAGCTTTGTGCACTGATCCTAATTGGTTGGGTTTTAATAATAATGACAATCGAAAAGGTTTTATAGTACCCAAGTACCATCTCACTTAATTCTTTCAATGACTATTTGAGATGGAATATGAATTAGGGAATGCTAGCTGCTGTAACAAAAATGTCAAATTGACCCAAGAGAAATTTATTTTCTCATTTATATAAAATCCACAGTGAGAGGTCATGTTCCCTACAGTCTTTCAGGGACTCAAGGTGATGGAGGCATGTGAATTTCAGCTTGTGGTCCTTAAGGCTGCCTTGAGTCTTGACAGCAGATAGGAAGAAGAGAGAGAAAGGGTTGCACAGGAGGTTTTTACGACCAGGCCTAAAAGTGACACACACCACTTCTGCCCACTTTCCATTAGCCAGAACTCAGTTGCATGGTACCACCTGACTGCAAGAGAGGTCTCCTTAGTCCTGCAAGTTACTCCTTCTTGTGTGACTAGGATAAAGGAAGCAGATTTGTTGAATAGCAACCCTGTATTTTCCAAAGAGGGGTGGCATTATTATTATCACTATTTTTTCCCTGTTTTTACAAATGAAGCAACCAAGATTCAGGTTGGATAACTTGCCTTGGACTACACAAGTATTGAGGGCTAAAGAATAGACTTGAGCTTGAGACTTTTTGAAAAAACAAAAATCACCCATTTCTGTGTTTTTCTCCCCCTTATGCCATGAATCTTCTCTGTATTAAGAAACACACACTATTAAGTCTTTATGGGATGTCAGCTAATGCCATGAAAATGAGTGGTAAATACTTGATCTTTTCACACTTCTCTTTTGAAGGACAAGTCTATGTTTCAAGTTGCCTGCTGTGTTTTAAAATCAGTAATGACTAGAACTAAATGATAATATGTTTAGATTTTTGCCTGCTGTGTTTTATAGCAGACTCTATAATTTTAAAATGTTTTAATTCTTCATATCATTCCTTATTTCAGATTCATATTTGAAGTGGTTCCCGCAAGAATGACATGAACAGCAGGGTCTCTACATAAGCTAATAAATGGGAATGTGTCACAATAGGGGCTCAAACAGAGCTCTGATTCACGAATCTGCTTACAGGTTTTCCTAGTGGCAGATATCTTATTATATTTGGTCTAGAGTTTCACACACTCATGTGTTATATAGATAGCTGGTTTTAATGAGTCCAAGGTCAAGGGTTTATATTTGGACCCTATATGAATCGGCTAACCTTATATAGGTCAAAGTTCATGGTCATATTAATATATCATACTTGAATGTGATCTCATTCTGTAAGTCAAGTAAAAGGTCCTAAGGCCGACTGACATTCCCAAGCAAAGCAAAATGAGCATATTCAGCCCACTGCTTCTTGAATTCCTCTAATACTTTAATCTTTCCCTCAAAGTAAAATGAAAACATGTAACTACAACATGTAAGACGTACCATCACAGACTGTACCTGCCCCTCCATTCTTATCTCACAGAACCCTCTTTCCCCTCACTATGCCTCCATCTCATCATAGCCTTTTCTGGCCATCTTTTTAGGTAGGGCCTCTCCTCCACTAAACGTCCATCCCAGCCCCCTGTTCATTTCTCCATAACACTTACAACTATCTGTAACCATGTAAACCTCACTTTTCTTTTGCATACTTACCTTTTGCCCATCCCTCCACTATAACTTAATTTTCATTGGGGGAAGGATAGCATATGTGTTGTCCATCATTTTATCTTCTGGTGATTCGTACAAAGTCTGGCCTTCAGAAAATACCAATTAAAATGTATTTTGATTTAAAAATCTAAAAGCACCAATTAAAATGGTGTTAAGGCCATCAACAAATATTGACTGGATTTTAACTCTTTGTAAGACCTTCTGCAAGAGGAAGAAGAAAATATTGCTGTTGACCTTCAAGGAATTTACAGTCGAGATGGAAAAATGAGATATCCAGGCATGTGTTACATAGCTAAAATCAGCAACAACAATACTAATTGCAGCTAATATTTATTTAATCCTTATTATACATTAGATTCTGTTCTAAAAATTTTACATGTTTTCATTCATTCCACTCTCATCTATGAGACAAATGCAGTTATCACCCCAGTTTACAGACAAGGAAAGTGAAGCACAGAGCAATAAGGACATGGTCAGAGGCCACTTAACTAGGATGTGACACAGCTAACAAACCAGGCAGAGTGACAAGTACAAAGGAAAGATTTCACAGGAACATGTCAAAGGAGCTTGGGGGCAAGGAGCATCTCTGGCATGGGGTTATCTGTGAAGTGTGGGTAGAGAATAGGAGATTTGAGCTGGGATCTGAAAGATGCACAGATGTCGTAGATGGAAAGAAGCTATTCTAGTTGGGTAGAGGAGTAACCATGAAAGGTTGGAAGTAGGACATCAAAAAACCTATTTTTGGTTCGATGAACAGACTCACTTGGCCCCAATGATGGATCCATTCATCTACTTATTAATTAGTTACTAAGGTATAGCCCTGATGATAAAGAACTCTGAATGCCAAGATAAGAAATTTGGGTCAAATCAACATAAAGCAGAAATTTTCAAACATTGGATATCGTTTGGGTATAAATAGTTTTTTAGTGCGGTAGTTGTTACAAATTTATCATTCTCTTTCTTCCTCTAATTCCTTCTCAGAGCATCCTCTCTGATTATACCTAATTAGACTCTTCTTTTTCCCAGCCATGCCTATTAGCATTTGTAGATGCTTCTCTATATGCCAAATTAGATTTTCTAGTTTCTGATGGACCATCCTTTGGCAAGCTGCAGTTTCCCACCTTCACAACTTTGGCCTTCAAACAAACATGTCTTTAATTATTTGTGTAAGTCAGGCTAATACAAAATTCTCTAGAACAGCACTGTCTGATAGAAATAAATGAGAGCCACATATGTAACTTTAAATTTTCTAATAGCCACATTAAGGAAGAGAAGGGTGAAAACAGTTTTAATAATATATTTAACCAGTACATCCAAAATATAATTTCAACATATAGTCAATAGTAAAATATTGATGAAGTATTGTATACTCTTTTTTAGAAACTTATCAGTATAGTTCTTTACTACAAACAGAACTGATATTCTGCTACTCACCCTAGTACCACTGCAGGAATGTTTAAAATACTGAAATACTTACATGGTGTTTGGCAAACAGTGACTTAACTCCCCTCCTTGCAAGTAACTCCCACCACCCCGGCACACCAGGGGTCTCCATGACCTTGCCCCAGGGCTGTAGGCATGTCCATCCTGATCAGAGACACCAATGCCAATTGTTAAGGGAATCTGGGGTGATATTCAAAACCCTTATCACTACTTTATCCATCCTATCCAAACACTGACTACTTGATATGGTTTAAGAATCAATGACAATTAACCCCAGAGAATTGGGATAGGGAAAGGGAACCTTACATTTAGGGAAGATTCCATTTCCAAATCCATTTTGAGACTTTGTTCTGATGGGCAACAAGGGTACCAACTTGAATAGCTCACATTCAGAAGTCAAATAAATCATCCAAACAGCAGAAAGGCATATGTCAGTGTTAAGGACAGAATGTTTGTGTCCCCTCAAACACAAACAAATTTCATATGTTAATGCTGCTAGCTGATGTGATGGTGTTTGGAGATGGGCTCTTTGGGAGGTAATTGGGGTTATATTAGGTCATGAGGGTGGGTCCCTTCATGATGGGATTAGCGGCCTTATTAAGAAAAGGAAGAGAGAAAGATCTCAAACTCTGTCTCTCTGCATACACACTGAGAAAAGGCCATGTGAGGACACAGCAAGAAGGCTTCTTTCTGCAAGCCAGGAGGAGGGTCCCACCAGAAACCGAATCAGACAATACCTTAATCCTGGACTGCTCACCTCCAGAGCTTTGAGAAAATAAATTTCTGTTGTTGAAGTCATTTAGTCTATGGTATTTTGTTATGGCAGCCCTAGCAGACTAATATAGTCAGTCATTGCATGAGGAAAATCTATTATAATGATTTCTAGAACTCATACTTAAACCTAGTCTAAAATATTTCAGTAGTAGATTAAGATAAAATCTTCCTGGAAATAGAAAATACCATTTTTACATTAATCCATAGTATATTTCCCAAGGTTCTCATAAAACATCTTACAGTATTTTGTTTTAACACATTTTTCTCAGTTTATGAGGCAAAACATTGCCTTCATCATACAAATGCCTCTATACACCCCATTTCCTATAATACCAGATGTTGCCTGATTTTTCTCCCCACCAGGGTCAGTTATAAAAATGAAATTTACTGAACTTGTTTTGTTCTTCAAGACCAGGCTGTTCCCCTCTTTAACTTTCTCTAAGTTTCTTGGTCCAGTATCTTTCTTTCTTTTTTTTTTTTATTAAACATCTTTATTGGAGTATAATTTGCTTTACAACGGTGTGTTAGTTTCTGCTTTATAACACAGTGAATCAGTTACACATATACATATGTACCCATATGTCTTCCCTCTTGCATCTCCCTCCCTCCAACCCTCCCTATCCCACCCCTCTAGGTGGTCACAAAGCACTGAGTGCTATGTGGCTGCTTCCCACTAGCTATCTATTTTATGTTTGGTAGTGTATATATGTCCATGCCACTCTCTCAGTTTGTCCCAGCTTACCCTTCCCCCTCCCCGTATCCTCAAGTCCGTCCTCTAGTAGGTCTGTGTCTTTATTCCTGTCTTGCCCCTAGGTTCTTCATGACCTTTTTTTTATTTTATTTTTTTAGCTTCCAAATATATGTGTCAGTATATGGTATTTGTTTTTCTCTTTCTGACTTACTTCACTCTGTATGACAGACTCTATGTCCATCCACCTCACTACAAATAACTCAATTTCGTTTCTTTTTATGGCTGAGTAATATTCCATCGTATATATGTGCCACATCTTCTTTATCCATTCATCTGGTGATGGACACTTAGGTTGCTTCCATGTCCTGGCTATTGTAAATAGAGCTGCGATGAACATTTCGGTACATGACTCTTTTTGAATTATGGTTTTCTCAGGGTATATACCCAGTAGTGGGATTGCTGGGTCGTTGGTAGTTCTATTTGTAGTTTTTTAAAGGACCTCCATACTGTTCTCCATAGTGGCTGTATCAATTTACATTCCCATCAACAGTGCAAGAGGGTTCCCTTTTGTCCACACCCTCTCCAGCATTTATTGTTTCTAGATTTTTTGATCATGGCCATTCTGACTGGTGAGATGATATCTCATTGTAGTTTTGATTTGCATTTCTCTAAGGATTAATGATGTTGAGCATTCTTTCATGTGTTTTGATTTGCATTTCTCTAAGGATTAATGATATTGACCATTCTTTCATGTGTTTGTTGGCAATCTCTATATATTCTTTGGAGAAATGTCTATTTAGGTCTTCTGCCCATTTTTGGATTGGGTTGTTTGTTTTTTTGATATTGAGCTGAATGAGCTGCTTGTAAACCTTGGAGATTAATCCTTTGTCAGTTGCTTCATTTGCAAGTATTTTCTCCCATTCTGAGGGTTGTCTTTTCGTGTTGTTTATGGTTTCTTTGCTGTGCAAAAGCTTTTAGGTTTCATTACATCCCATTTGTTTATTTTTGTTTTTATTTCCATTTCTCTAAGAGGTGGGTCAAAAAGGATCTTGCTGTGATATATGTCATAGAGTGTTCTGCCTATGTTTTCCTCTAAGACTTTGATAGTGTCTGGCCTTACATTTAGGTCTTTAATCCATTCTGAGTCCATTTTTGTGTATGGTGTTAGGGAGTGTTCTAATTTCATTCCTTTACATGTAGCTGTCCAGCCTTCCCAGCACCACCCATTGAAGAGGCTGTCTTTTCTCCGCTGTATATTCTTGCCTCCTTTACCAAAGATAAGGTGTTGGTCCAGTATCTTTCAATCTGTATACAAGGCTCATGAGGATGCTATACATTGGAAATGACTAGAAAGGTGAATGTTTTAAAAAATAAATCTAAAAGAGTGCCATACTTCTTAATAAAGCACTTTTGAAATGTTTAAAGTATATACACACCAAAATTAGAAAATGAACTCGCAATGTCCAGAATGTGAGTCAGACTCTTACCTTGGTCGGTCAGGAAGTCAGAGAGTGAGGAAAACATTTCATGAGCCTCAAGAACTGGGTCATTCGAGAGGCAATAGCCTCTCCACCAATTCTTCTAGAAACTCAACAGTCATGTACTAGGGAGCATCCCAGACTTTACCTTCTTCTCCTCTTTCTGCTCTCCTAATGTTGCCAAGTAACTCTTAATGCTTCTTCTACCCCATCCATGGCTTCTGTTTCCTCCCTTCTCCTTGAGTGAATCTCTGCCTTTAAGCCACTCTGTGCTTTGAAACTTTCTTTGTATGTTTTACTACCAAACACTCCAAGTCAAAGGAGCTGGTGGATTCCTTTCATCATCGTTCTAATATGAGTTCTCTCCTGGTAGGTGGAGGTCTCATGACAGGTTACCTTAAATTAATGTTTATTGGCCACCCTACAGGTGACTGATCTGTCACCTCACCAGTCACCTATGGTCCAGCGCTCAGGATTAGATGGTACAAAACACGGCAACCTCTTTTACCAACTTTCCCTAGTTAGGTGGCAGACACTTGCCTCAACATACCCTAATGAAAGACGTCATGGCATAAGAGAGCTGTAAATCGGGAGAATAGGGGGGACATTCACATTTTTGCTACTAAGTCGTGAAAAAACAGGTTACTGACTGTCTTGGCTGTCTTAATTTGGGTTCTCCAAAAGCAAATTCTGAGACAAGGATGTGGGTACAAATGGTTTATTTGGGAGGTGGTCCCAGGAAGCATAGGTGAGGCTTGGGGAAGTACAGCAGGGTTGGGAGGACAGCCAATAGGGGGTACGTTAATGAACAGCTTACTGTTGGGGGAAACTGGGGCTCCATTCCTCTGAGAGCTGTATAGTGAACAGAATCGTCTCCCTGAGGGGTGGGCAAACTGGACTCTTACCTCCTGCATCCTTTGGGTGTCTGGAGTTGGGCATTAACTCCTGGGTGCTTCTGGCCCACCTGGGTCAAGCATGCCCTCAGTCAGTGTCTCAGAAAGCAGCTCATCTCCTGGAACCATTTGCTGCAATCTCAGGGGTAGTTCAATGAGATAAGGGATGGGGGCATGCCTGGCTGCTGTAAGGCTTAGCTGACCTGGGTTGTTTCTATTCCAGCTACTCTAAGAGATCAATCCTCTCTAAATGTTAGAGTTGAGTATGGGCTGAGAAGAAGTAAGAGAAAGAAGAGTGGAGTGAATCCAGCCTTGGGACACCCAATACAACAAAAGCATAGGGTTGTTTAGAATGGCTGAAGTTTGGATTCAGTTTGAATGTCCAATAATGGATGCAATAGTAAAGTAACTTGAGGTAGATCCACGTACTGAATCATTCTTCAGCCATCCAAATTATAGAATTATATTCAGTAGCATGTGGGAAAGTTGAAGAAAAAAAAAAAAACAGAAAAAAGTAAACACATCCATTTTCATTTGAATGGGTTTTTGGATCTTTCTGGATGTGAGGAACAAAGAGATGCTAAGGAGAAGTCATCTAGGTCTTTGAAACTCACGTAAAATAAGTAACTCCCACAAAGGGTCCAGGTGCTTATCTTAGTCTCCAAACATGTCCCTTTCCATCACTTTGGAAAAGAGACTTAAGTTGTATTCTGACAGGGTGGGTTACGACTGGGTCCTTGAGGACTGTAGGAATCCCTGGATCTTAGCCAGTATGTCCAAGCACCTGGCTGAAAACAGCCTGAGCCCAGAAGTTGAAGCAGCTATGAATCTGGAGATAGATTCTGCCTATTGCCTCAACTTCTCAATGAAATAAAATAATTGAGAAGTAGCGGCCAGCTGTTTGGCTCTGACCCTGCTCCAAGTAAGGGTCAAAAAAATCCTTCCTCCCTTCTCCTAAGGGGACAGTCCTCTCAGTAGTAGTTATCAGATCAAATTAAACCAAAGTGTAAATAAAATACTTGTCTTCTCCCTGATTTATAGATGAACATTTTAATAGAATTTCAAGTCGGTTTGTATTTAGAACCATAGCTACTTTTCATGCCTATGGCCTGGTCAGATTTTTTTCTAATGATTTCAAGAGAGCCTGCGGTGCAAGGCTCAGCAAGGGGGAGGGAGGCGAGAACAGAAAGGCATCAGAGAATGGAGGTCAAGGAGAGCAGGTCACAGACAACCCAACAAGAGCAGATTTGCCTTTGTTTACATCGCCAAAGGGGAAAAATTAACTTGATGGAAGGGGTAATTAAGCATTTCTTTTTCCATCATGGTCCAGCCCGGCTTCATACCCAACTGTTGCGTTTTGCATTGTGATGATTCTTCGTGGAGTTGCAGAGTTAAAGGCGGCCAGTGTGTCACTGATGTCACACAGCAACACTTCCCCCACTATTAACCTTTATTTTATAAATAGACAGTAAAAATCTCAGTGCAAGAACTGTCCAACACATGTAGGCAGATTTACAGAGAAGTGCTGTCGGGAAGGAAGAGATCATTTGAACAAGTCAGCAGATTAGAGTTATAAAGTGTATAAAAGGGATTATCTGCCTTGACACCCTCAGGTCCTAGATGCTGAAACTGCGAGCATGTAAAGTGAATGGATTTTCCTAGTTATGAAGCTTGTCGGTGTAAACCTAGAATCACACCTCCAACCTAGTGCCCATCCACTCATGATTGATTCTCTTATTTGCTTATATTTTCAAAAACAACCTGCAGAAGAATACCACCTCCAGTGTTGGAATAAGCTGGTTTACCCAGGTATACTGTTCAGAATTTGGAATATGTTTTCTTATAGAAACAGTTAGTATACGTGATGGTAATTCTCGCAGGCATGTCTCAAAGACACTTAGCACACAGATTCCACAGCTCTGGGAATGATTCTCTGCCTTTTAATGGGGGTTAATGAGAGCATAGTGGAGGCAAATGACCAACCATAGTTCCATTCCCACTGCTCAGGGCCATGCCCTGTCCTGTGGACCCAGTTCCTTTTCAGGTAAACATAGTTCAGCCTGTGTATCCAGCATCACGGGGACCAAGCACAGTTCTGAGCTTTGCCATCTGTATCCTCTGGGAATGTATTGCAGGATATATTTTTCCTTTACGTATGGGGGCATCACTGCAAAGCTTCAAGGAGACCCTAATCGGCTGTAGAGACTCTAGTTTATAGTGAATTATCACACTGTTCGGCTGGAAGAAAAATTACTTTATTCTAATTGCTTCACACATTAAACCAGCTAAATGAACAGACCAGGATAAATGTTTTGCTTGGTTTAACTATTTTATAAGAATCAAAGGCAATCCAGGTGATTGTGTTTCTGTGCAACTTTTGCATCAAGCTAAGGTGCTCACATGTGGACGTTGACACGTTACAGAGCAAGAATATTTTACATGTAGGCATTCACACATGGCATTTATTTCGTCCAGACCCATTAGAACTTTTACACCCAAATGACCTCTTGCCGCTACTCTGAATAATAGTCAGGGGCTACGTCTCTTACTAGATAGATTTTGTTCACCTCCTGGCTTGAAAATGTCCTCAAAGATAGTTAATCGGACTTCCCTGGTGAAGCGGTGGTTAAGAATCCACCTGCCAATACAGGGGACATGGGTTCGAGTCCTGGTCCAGGAAGATTCCACTTGCCACGGAGCAACTATGCCCGTGCGCCACAACTACTGAGCCTGCGCTCTAGAGCCCGCGAGCCACAGCTACCAAAGCCCGTGCACCTAGAGCCCATGCTCCGCAACAAGAGACGCCACCGCAATGAGAAGCACGCATGCTGCAACTAGAGGAAGCCCGCACACAGCAACGAAGACCCAATGCAGCCAAAAATAAATAAATAAATTTATTTTAAAAATGGCAGTGTCACTGGCATTAGAGTATACATTTCTGTAGTTATTTTTAACCTTGTTGGGGTCACGGATCCCTACAAGAATATGACAGAAGCTATCTCCTCCCAGAAAAATGAACATATGAAGATAAGCACACATTTGCATATCATTTCAAAAAGGTTTGTGGATACCTAGAGTATATTTAGTGGTGGTGCTCTAGGGTTAAGAACTTCTGTTCTAAGGGAACATTTTAAAAAGAGCATTTATTTTGATTTATAGTCTAGATATGTTTATTAAAAATTCAATAGTATCATCATTTATCATCACAGCTTAAATCTATACATGTACTATCCTGGGTAGACATGTGTAATTGACCTCATTAAAAATGACCTACTGTTTAGAATTTCTGTCTGTAGAACTTTGGCTTGGCTATTTGATTTAATATTTGCATGTGAAAAAATTCTCTAATAGGACATTGACCTTAAGGATTTTGAAAGTCAGGATCTACGTATAAATTTAATTCAAATTCTCTGCTACTAAAAGAACATTGACAGAATCCCAGAATTAGGTGATAACTCTTTCACATTTTTTGAACATTATCAAATGATAATTTTTAGAATTAAATAAAATGTGAATCCAAGGTGATTCAAGAATTTAGTATATAAAGCTATAGTTTTCATGGTAGTTTATGGAACTTACACAGAAAAAATACCCTCTTTTAATGACAATACATACTGGATATATTTTCTCTCTTTCTCATTATGAATAATGACTTTATATACATATATAGTGCAGCTTTCATCCTCTCCCAAGCAGAAAATCTCCAGTCATTTCATACCCACGACTAAGTGTAATGTGATGGGATCCATGGTTTAAAACATTCAGGATCAAAACCAGTCCTGCTAAAGTTCATGAGACTGGAAATTCACATAGCCCTTTTAATAGAGACACTATAGTGGAAACAATCTTCTATAGCCACCTGGTTATTTGTGCATGCTATCATGAGCTTATACTGTTTATCTTGCTTTATTGCTGTACATACAATAGGTGTGTACACTTCTGGAGAAGAGGCTCACATACAAGACAAAGTGAACTTGTGGCTTTGGTGATGGGTCATATTGATGGGAAATCCTTGTCATCACATAAAGGCATATTTCTGTACATACATAATATACTGAAACATCATATTTCTTGGATGCATAGTCTTTTATATATTTTATTTCCAAAGCCAGGACACATTCTTAGAATTTATAGTGTGTTATAGTTCATTTGGTCTCATTTTTTTAATTCTACACAAAATAATAGTGCAAATAACAATTGATGGTATCTTGGATTCAGTGAAATACATTGTATATTTTAGAGCACAAAAGATCAGAAGGTACCTGAGCAATGTTACAACAACTCCTCAAGGAAATTGAAATTAAATGGTCATTTAACTTGCCAAAGACACAGATGTTGGTGACAAACAGGTATAGACTAATGATTAATTTTTTAAGTACTTTCACCCATCTTACATGACTCATTGGACCATAAACTTGTAAACTCAGTGTAAATCACTTTTCAAAAGACATTTCTTAAATCATATTTGGTACATGAAACATAATGTTTATGTAAGTTAGAAAATATAATGAATTATTATTAAGTGTAAATGAACAAATTTTAACTACATACAAAATCTTGGATAATCTTGAAAGAAATGAGTGTTGTACAAGGCTACATATCAAATGGTACCATTTTCTATAAACAAGTAGAACTAAAATACTTTCAAAATTAAAATTTAGCCTGGTTCATATAGTACCTTCTTTCAGTCATTGTTCATTTTCAGTGTTCATGTGGAAAAAAGTATTCAAATGATATTTTTTAATCCACATGTTAGATTTAAAATTAAAAAGGCGTATTTTAATGGGAGCTGATTTAAAACAATTTGACGTGAGTGAGTTAACAGTTTGGGAAATGTGTCTGTGCTCAAGTTTTGCTTCCAAATTTGGACTTTGAAACTTATTGTCAGTCTCAGAAAGAAATAAGAAACAGTGCAGGTAATTAAACAGTTGCCTTGGGGGAATTATTTGCAGTCAATTAAAACCATACACTTTGGGTGTATACTTGCTTCACTGGTTATTAAATTTGAATCTTATGTTAACTACCCAGGTTTCTCACTTGTCCATCAAACGTTGCTTGTGGCAAGTTGGAGAAACAGACTTTCTCATAATATTCTAAAACATATTGTTTAAAGCTATCTCCTAGTTTGGGGAGGGAGAGAGAAAAATGGGTAAGGGAAACAAAGCAAGAATGATTGATTTTAGATTCCATCTGATTCAGCTCTGTTAGGGAGTTAAAACACAACGGAGGAATATGAACTCAGTAGAGAACCCATTTGTATTAGACTACGTGCTGGTCTACCATCCCCAGCTCTCTCTCTGGCCACATGCATACAAGATTAGCTCATGACTTTTAGATATCTTTGGATTACCACCCTTTTACTGCATGAAAAATATCCACTAGATTGTAACCCCTATGAGAGCAGAGATTTGTTGTTTCGTTTACTATTGACTCCCCAGTGTCAAGAACTGTGCCTGGCGTAGAGTTGGCCCTTCGTAAATATTTGTGGAATGAAAGATCTATTTTCTGTCTTTCTGCTGACCTACTCACATGCTCTTTCCAATGGATTTTGAAGAGCCTCCCTAGAGGTCTCCAACATCCAACAGGGGGCCCTTTGTAGCTTTGCAAGAGTCCATAAGTCACTGGAATCCTTTTAGCCACATATTTCCTGTAAAATACATCATACGATAAAAAAAAAAAAAGATGAACTTATGCTGATCCCACGTTTAAATGTGCTACACAAGAGAAAGGGTGAAGTTGCACAAAACAGAAGGTTTGTGTTCTCCCTTTGCTATCTTTCTACTGGTATAGCTCCTGAGGAAGATGAACTTAATTACCACTGGATTTCAAAGCTCTACATCTGCCTTTTTCAAGGACTCAAGGCTCCCATATATGCACAACAACAGTAATGGAAGCATTAAGAACATTAAAATTATATTCCTTTAATCTTCTCTATTTTGCCGTCCTTTCACATCCTTTTGCACAATTCTCCTAAGATTTTCACTGATGCATAAAATCTGCTTATATTTTCTTCCTTGTTGTGAAAAAGATGTTCTAGCCGAATCTTTACCGTTTTTACCTTGTGAACTTTGTGCAGACATCTTATGCAGTACTTTAAGAAAAGCTTATTTATTGATGAAGATATTTAAGTATTTTAATGGCATTTTTAAAAAATAATAGATTTTTTCCCCCAAACATAGATCTATTCTTTTAGTGCTGGAGGCTGCTGTATTTCCTGGCTAAAAATGCTGACTAGGGATTTTGCTTGTTTGTGATGTCAGATTCTGCAAAGGATGACAATATTACAGAAGAAAATGAAGTAACAGATCATTCTGTATGTGGCCAAGATCATCCCAATGGTAAGTTGTGAGATTCTTTTCCAGTTGTTTTTTGTTCTGCTTTGGAATATTGCGTTTTCTAAAACCCAGGTTTTACTTTTTCTGGAAAAATGGAATCTGGAATCTTGAACAACTCAGGAATTAGGGGCAACAGCCCTCCACACAGTCAAAAATTGGTGAACAACTTTATAGTCAGACCTCCGTATCTGTGGTTCCACATCCACGGATTCAACCAACCACAGACTATGTAGTACTATGTAGTACATATTTGTTGAAAAAACTTTATCTATAAGTGAACTGCACAGTTCAAACCCATGTTGTTCAAGAGTCAAGTGGGGCTTCCCTGGTGGCGCAGTGGTTGAGAGTCCGCCTGCCGATGCGGGGGACGTGGGTTCGTGCCCCGGTCCAGGAGGATCCAATGTGCCGCAGAGCGGCTGGGCCCGTGGACCATGGCCGCTGGGCCTGCGCGTCCGGAGCCTGTGCTCCGCAACAGGGAGAGGCTGCAGCGGTGGGGGGCCCACATACCGCAAAAAAGAAAAAAAAAAAAAAAAAGGGAGACAACTGTATTTTACTAGAGCTAAATACCAGCTGATTGGTAGCTGCCACATTTAGAAGGGACGTTTGCTCTCCACAATCCTCATTACTCATTAATTTTGTACCTGGCTGGCTTCATTTATTTTTTTTACCTGACTGAACTCTGTAGGCATTGGATTTGCAACTACTGGAAGGAAGATATGATACCAATGAGAATAAACGTGAAACATGGAGACAGTGTATACAGGAGATTAAATCTACATCTCCTTGGAATACCAAGAAGAGATAATAGAACAAATAGAAATGAAGCAGTCTTTAGAAAAATAACAGAAAAAAATGTTTTCCAATGCAGACCAGTTCCTCTACCCAAAACACAAGAGTACATGTTGTATTTATAGGCAAAGATAATGAAAACAAATGAGAATAAAAACCTACAAATCCTCATGGAATTTCTGAAGATTGATAATAAAGGAGGGCTTTTAAAGCATCTAAGAAATTCAAAATCAGGTTACAAGCAAAATCACCAAAATCAGATTAGCCTTTGCCTTCTTCTTCCACAGCTCTAAATCCTCAAAAAAAAAAAAAAAAAGAAAAATGGAGTAACATTTCCAGGGCTCTAAAGGACACCGTGTCTATATTTAGTGAAGTTATTATTCATGCATGAAGTCAAGAGTAATATTTTCTCAGGAATAGAAAGATTAAGAAAATATGCCACCCAAGTGTCCTTTCTGAAGAAACTAACAAAAGCCCTGTGCAGAAACAATAAATAAAGAAAAGGAAACATTCAAGACTGAGAAGGGCACAGTTGGAAAGGACTATGTGATAAGAGACTCATTTAATTGTATGAAAACGTTGAAATAATTGTTTCAAAATTAGTATCAAAAGAGCTTACTTAAATGGTTGCTTTTACCTTTGAAAATTATAGTATATTATTTTAAATGAGAAAGAAAAAGAAGGAGACACTTTCACTTTCAGCAATGAGAATCTAAATAATTTAGACCATTACTCCCACTAGACAACCTGGACCAAAATATATATATATATATATATATATATATATACACATATGTATGTAATGAATATATATGAAAACTGACATACAGAGACAGAATTTGAAACTGTTTTACCTTAGGGCATTTGCTGATTCTGCAAAAAGCATCTTAAGTCCCACTGCTCAAAAGGGCAAAGGGCCCTGGTAAACCCCTGTTTCGGGTTGAAACCCCAAAGATGTATACCTTAGCAGGAAGAATGAAACAGCAGTAGATCAGCCTCTTGCGAGACTGCCGCTCAGCTTCGAATCGTCTCAATCCCCAAATTATATTAAGATCAACCTAGATTACCAGTCCCTCTAGGTACCTGAGAAAAACAAATGTAAATTACATACCAGATGGGGAAAAAAAAGTTTCTAAGTTTCAAACCATTTACATAAACAATTTGTTAAATATAATGTCCAGCTCACACAGACAAAAAATAGCAAGAAAAAAATAAAGAAAGGAGGTAACATGAAAAACAAACAGTTAAGGGTGGCAAGCCCACTTGGGCTGAAAATAGTAGTGTTACAAATTATAAAACACCAAGACTATAAGGGGGATAAAGACAAGAGTGAAAATCTTAGCTGAGAACTCAAAACAGAAAAAAAGCGAAAAAGAAAAAGTCTAGAAGTAAAAGATGCCACACTGAAATGAAGTAAAAGATGCCACACTGAAATAAAGAATTCAGTGAGCGGGTTTATGGTTTATTAGACACAGATGAAAGAGAATTTGTGAACTAGAAGTTAGGTCAGAAGAACATATCCAAAATAAAACCAGGAGAGAAGCATAGAATGGCAAACTAAAGAAAGGGAAAAGATATGGAGGATAAAATGACAAAGTCTATTACACATGTAATTGGAATCCCAGACAGAAAGGGGAGAGGGGATTGGGCAATACTTGAAGAAATTCTGGTAAGAAGGGATATTAAGCCACATGTTCCAAAAGTCCTTTGAACGCCAAGGAAAATAAATCTACAACCAGGCCCATATAGTAAAGTTCCTGAAAGCCAAAGATAAACAGAACATCCAAAAGCAATTATCAAACAACTGGACTGATATCTAACTTTGCAAAAGATAGGACGGAAATAAAAAGACAGTACAACAGAATAGCTGCCGACCACGGATTCTAAACACAGAGAAAATGTATGTTTCAAGAATAAAGGTTAATTAAGAACATTTTGGACCAAACAAAGCAAACTTCACCACCAAAAAATTCTGGTGTTCTTCAGGTGGGACATTGATCCCAGAAAGAAGATCAAAGATGAAGGAAAGAATTAAAAGGAAGGTAAATAGTAATTGTTGGATAAATGTAAATGAGTATTGATGGTACAAATTAATAATGATGATTGTAATAATAATGTACTATGGGAGTTAAGAGATGCTTAGAATTAAAATAGGGAACTCTGCTCAATATTATGTAACAAACTAAATGGGAAAAGAATTTGAAAAAGACTAGATACAGGTATATGTATAACTGAATGACTTTGCTGTACACCTAAAACTAACACAACATTGTTAATCAACTATACTACAATATAAACTAAAAAGTTTAAAACATAAATAAAAATAAAATCTCTGTAAAAAAATTAATAAAATGAAATACACCATAATAATGCTGTTTATTGGGATGAGTTAAAGTATGCTAATGATTTTCCATTGTCATGGAGAATAAAAGCACCAATTCATATTAAAATTTGGTAAGTCTCAGTGATGCCTGAGAGTCAGGAAGTGAGGTGAGGCCTGTGGTTGTCCCTGCTGACTGTCTGGAGAGACTTTCCAGGCCACAGTGCACAGCCCAGCAGACTCCCTGAGTAGAGGACACAGAGCTGAGAGTCCTGGAAGGCCAAGCATCTAGTGTTTCCAGGGCAGAGTCCTGGAGAGGAGAGAGCTCCACACAAGGGACGCTCTAGAGACCTACAGAGGGAATCCCTCAAGTCCTTAGCTGAGTATTGATCTGCGCATGCATAACAGGCTGTGTAAAGAACGTTAAAGGACTTGAGGGAATGATACCTGGAGCTTGCATGGGGCTGAGAGGAGTGCCCGTTCCCACCAGGCAGACTGGAAAACCTAAAAACTCAAGAGGGCTCAGAAAGGATTTACCTCAATAGTGGAGCAAAACTAGCAATTCACTAAATGCTGCTCTTGTCCTCTGCAAGCCAGCTTATAAACAAGACTTAAAAGGATCAAACTGTTTCTGAATAGTTTAACTGATCCTAGAATGAAACTCAAGAACATTTATAGAAATAGAAACATACCTCACATCCAACAGAGTAATCAACAAAATTACCGGACATGAAAAGAAGCATTGGAAGACAAATCATGCAGCTCTTGTGTTCCTGCATGTTTTATGAGCAGAGGCCCTTACTGCCTTTGTTTTGGCCAGTCTTTTCAAGGGTGTTTGTACAAGCACACCTTGGAGATATTGTGGGTTCTGTTCCAGACCACTGAAATAAAGCAAATATTGCAATAGAGCAAGTCACATGAATTTTTTGGTTTCCCAGTGCGTATAAAGGTTATGTTTACAATATACTGTAGTCTATTAAGTGTGCGATAGCATTATGTCTAAAAAAACAATACACACACCTAAATTTTAAAAAGATCTTATTGCTAGAAAATGCTAACTATCATCTGAGTCTCCAGGGAGTGGTGATCTTTGTGCTGGTGGAGGGTCTTGCCTGTATGTTGATGGCTGCTCACTGACCAGGGTGGTGGTTGCTGAAGTTTGGGGCGGCTGTGGCAGTTTCTTAAAATAAGACAACAACGACGTCTTCCACATCATTGACTCTTCCTCCCATGAACGATTTCTCTGTAGCATACAATGCTGTTTGATAGCGTTTTACCCACAGTAGAACTTCTTTCAACATTGGAGTCGATCCTCTCAAACCCTGCCACTGCTTTCTTAACTAAGTTTATGTAATGTTCTAAACCCTTTGCTGTCATTTCAACAATCTTCACAGCATTCACCAGAATTAGATTCCGTCTCAAGAAACCACTTTCGAGCTTCCCTGGTGGCGCAGTGGTTGAGAGTCCGCCTCCTGATGCAGGGGACACGGGTTCGTGCCCCGGTCCGGGGGGATCCCACATGCCGCAGAGCGGCTGGGCCTGTAAGCCATGGCCGCTGAGCCTGCGCGTCTGGAGCCTGTGCTCCGCAACGGGAGAGGCCACAACAGTGAGAGGCCTGTGTACTGCAAAAAAAAAAAAGAAACCACTTTCTTTGCTTTTCCATAATAAGTAACTCCTCATCTGTGAAGGTTTGATCCTGAAATTGTTGCAATTCAATCACATCTTCAGCCTCCACTTCTAATTCTAGTTCCCTCGCTGTTTCTACCACATCTGCAGTTACTTCCTCCACTGAAGTCTTGAACCCCTCAAAGTCATCCATGAGGGTTAGAATCAACTTCTTCCAAATTCCTGTTAATGTTTACATTTTGACCACTTCCCATGAATCGTGAATGTCCCTAATGACTTCTCAAATGGTGAATCCTTTCCAGAAGGTTTTCAATTTATTTTGCCCAGATCCAACAGAGAACTAGCTATCTATGGCAGCTATAGCCTTATGAAATGTATTTCTTAAATAATGGGATTTGAAAGCTAAAATTGCTCCTTGACCCATGGGCTGCAGAATGGATATTTTGTTAGCAGGCATGAAAACAACATTAATCTCATTGCACATCTCCCTCAGAGCTCTTGGGTGACCAAATTCATTGTCAATGAGCAGTAATATTTTGAAAGGAATCTTTTTTTCTGAGCAGTAGGTCTCAACAGTGGGCTTGAAATATTCAGTAAAGCATGTTTAAATAGATGTGCTGTCATCCAGGCTTTGTTGTTCCATTTATAGAGCACAGGAAGAGTAGATCGAACATAATTCTGAAGGGTCCTAGGATTTGGGGGATGGCAAATGAGCATTGGCTTCAACTTAAAGTCACCATCTGCATTAGCCCCTAACAAGAGAGTCAGGCTGACCTTTGAAGCTTTGAAGCCAGGCATTGACTTCTCCTATCTAGCTATAAAAGTCCTAAATGGCATCTTCTTCCAATAGAAGGCTGTTTCGTCTGCATTGAAAAGCTGTTGTTTAGTGTAGCCACCTTCATTAATAATCTTAGCTAGATCTTCTGGGTAACTTACTGCAGCTTCTACATTAGCACTTGCTGCTTCACCTTGTACTTTTATGTTATGGAGGTGAATTTTTTTTTCTTAAACCTCATGAACCAACCTCCGCTAGCTTCAAACTTTTCTTCTGCAGCTTCCTCACCTCTCTCAGCCTTCATAGAATTGAAGAGAGTTAGGGCCTTGCCCTGGATTAGGCTTTGACATAAGGGAATGTCGTGGCTGGTTTGATCTTGTATCCAGACCACTAAAACTTTCTCCATATCAGCAACAAGGCTGTTCCACTTTCTTATTATTCATGTGTTTACTGGAGAATCACTTTTAATTTCCTTCAAGAACATTTCCTTTGCCTTCCCAACTTAGCTAACTGCTTAGTGCGAGAGGCCTAGCTTTCAGCCTGTCTTAGCTTTTGACACGCCTTCCTCACTAAGCTTAATCATTTCTAGTTTCTGATTTAAAGTGAGAGACGTGTGACTCTTCCTTTTACTTGAACACTCAGAGTCTGTTGTAGGGTTATTAATTGGCCTACTTGACAAGACACAGGAAAGTATGACCTATAGGAGAAGAGATATCAGTTAATAGAAATCAATCCAGAAGTGGCACAGATGGGGTAATAATATGAAAGGGCATGTTAAAAATTATTAATTGTGTTCCACATCTTCAAGAAGCTAAAAGAAGGATCACCATGTTCATTAGAAACATGGAAGATATAAAAAGACCCAAATTGAATTTCTAAAGATTCAATTCACTCTGTTGAGTGTCTGAGATGAAAATTATACTTGACAGGAATAATGGCATATTAGGCAGTGCAGAAGAAAAGATTAGTGAATTTGAAGATATAGCTATAGAAACTATCCAAATTCAAACACAAGGAGAATAAATGACTGAAGGAAATGAAAAGAGCATCAGTGAGCCATGGAACAACTTCAAGAGTGATTCCAAATACGATAATCATGAACTGGAATCTCTCAAGGAAGGCATGGGAAAGGGAGACAGAAAAAAAATAATTGAAGTAATAGTTGCTGAAATTTTTCAGAAACGTTATGAAAACTATGAACTCACATATGTAAGAAGTTCTATGACCCCAAAGCACAAGAAACATAAAGAAAATTATACTTAAGCAAATCACAATCAACTTGCTCAACACCAGTGATAAACAGAAAAATCTCAAAAACAATCAGATGAAAAAGACAAGTTACATACAGAGAAACAAATATAAGGATGAAGCAGACGTCTCATCAGAAATTACAAACTACAATTACAGGCAAAAACACGGATGAATCTCACAAGCTTTATATTAAACTAAAGAATGTACAAAAGCATGTATATTGTACAAGTTCATCTATGTCAACTTTGAAGAGCAGGAAAAATAACTAATATTTAGAAAGATGTGCTTAAGCAGTGAAATGGTAAAGAGAATGTAGGTAGTGATAACTATGACAGTCAGGGTGTTGATTGAACTTGGGTGACTGGGGAGGAGATACTGATTGAGCTGTGAGCTGGGCTTCTGGGCTGGATGGTTATCATAAGAATGTATAGTTTTTCTACCTGCTTTTGGTTATTTAATTGAGCTCTGCATATCGTTTGTGTACTTTCCTGTATGCATGTCATATTTTGATACAAGAGTTAAAAGAGGAATAAAGAAAGGGAGGAAATAAGGAAGGAAATAAGGGAGAGAGTAAAGAAAGGAAATTTCAGTAGCAGAGGTTGTAAAACAAAGACTCTAGTGGGGAGCAGGGAGGGTTGCAGCCAATGCTGACTTCAATAAAGATAATAAAAAACTAAAAATCCTGCTGTGCTACGGGTTCTGACAATATAAGTTAGGTTTAAGAATAACTTTGAGGGACTTCCCTGGTGGCACAGTGGTTAAGAATCCGCCTGCCAACACAGGAGACACTGGTTCAAGCCCTGGTCCGGGAAAATCCCACATACCGTGGAGCAACTAAGCCCGTGCGCCACAACTAGTGAGCCTGTGCTCGAGAGCCCACAAGCCACAACTACTGAAGCCCACGTGCCACAACCGCTGAAGCCCACGCACGTAGAGCCCGTGCACCACAACAGGAAAAGCCACCGCAATGAGAAGCTGGCGCACCGCAATGAAGATTAAGCCCCTGCTCGCCGCAACTAGAGAAAGCCCGTGTGCGTCCATGAAGACCCAATGCAGCCAAAAATTTAAAAATAAATAAATGAATTAATTTCAATAAAATAGTAAAGCTTTAAAAATGCAAAGTTAGAAAAAAAAGTATATTTGGGAAATGAGCATCAAAAGAAAACATGGAAAACTACGTTAGAATCTCTCCAGTTAGAATTCTAGCAAAAAATCTCAAGTGAGAAAGAGTTGGTCATTTTATATCAATAAAAATTTAAATCTCCGATTAAATATAACAATGATGGGTTTTTATGTGTCAGATGATATAGAAAGATACAATATGAATAAAATCCAATTGGGAAGGAGATGGGGAATTCACAGATATGGTATTATCAATGACAGAATCAATATACTAAAAATGACATCGAATCCTTGAAAAATGTGATTAACAGTGTAGTCCTACTGGAGGGATGGACAGGCTGATCAATGAAACAGAACAAAGAATTTGGAAATAGACCCCAGCAGATCTGAGATTTCAGTACATATTCAGGCTGACATTTTAAAGACAGATGACTTCGTAAATGTCATTAAGACAACTATTTGGCCATTTGGAAAAATAAACTGAATCCCAGTCTCATTCCTTATGCCAATTTAAATTCCAAAAGGAACAAAGATGAAATGTAAAACTGAAACTATAAAAATACTAGACTAAAAGAACCAAAGGTATATTTTTTTATTTTGAAATAAGGACTGCTCTTTGAAATGTGAATATATACAGACACATGATTGTATGCTTATGTATTATAAAATCCATGCACATACATATATATCTGTACTATGTGTGTTCATATGTCCATATATGTCATAAAAGAGGAAAGTGGCTAAATCTGAATATATAAATTTTGACATGATAAGTAAAGGTTGTAATCAAATTCTAAAGAAAAACTGTTAGGAAAAGTATTCTCAGCCTAAATGACAAAGAAGTAATTTTCTTATTACAAAAATAAAGACTTCATAAATCAATAAGAAAAAAAAATAACCCAAGAGGAAAATGGGCAAAGGACTCACAATTCACAAAAGAAGAAATACAGTCATTATAAACATGAAGAGATGACCTATCTCTTCATTTCTTGAAGAGACGCAAATAAAACATTTCAGTGTCTTCTCCTTTTGAATATCAGATGTTTAATAAGTAGGATTGAAAATACACAGAATTGGTATGAAGAGGGTTTCCAAACATGCTCACACACCATCGGTGGGTGATTAAAGGGCATAACCTCCTCATTAGCAATTTTGACAAAATGTAATAAAAGGGTAAAATGTTTACACTTTGATCCAAAAATTATGCTTTAAGAATTTATCTTAAAGTAACATCTACCAAAAGTAGACAGGTATGTATTCACAAAAATGTTCATTGCAGTACTGTGTTCGTTGGCAAAAATTTTTTAAAAAAGGGAACATCCAAAAATATGCCCATAACATGGAATATAATGCATCTTATAAGATTTCTGAAGAAATTGTAATGACAGTGTAAGCTGCTTATAAAAATGTAAACTAGAAAAGCAAGAATCAAAGTGTAAATTCATTTCAATGCCAGGATACATTTATATATTTCTGTATATTGTGTATGTATGTGCGTATATAAGTGTGTGTGTATAGTTACATATTTTTTATATTCAGACATACACAAAGGCACACACTTACATACAGATAAATATATTTGTATACATATATATACACGCGTGCATATGTACGTACACACGTACAAAAGAACGATAGCAGTTTACAGTATTAAGTGGCAATCCCTTAGTTGTAAAATTATTCATAATTCTCAATATTTGTAAGTATTTTTAAGTTTCTATAAGAAAACTGACTTTCTTTTGTAACTACAAAAAAGAATAATTGTAGAAATAATTTACATTAGGAAAGTAAATTTTATTGGCCCTAGGAGAACTCTAAGGATAGCTTAGAAGATAATCAAATTCACACTAACCTAGGTTTAACTTTACTCTTAATCTGGGGTATTTTTAGACAAGCAGAATTTTGAATAATAGCAATCAAGTTGCAAGCTTAACAAAAGGACATAATTTCTATTATCTTTAAGAGAAGCACCAAAGAAACAAAGTCTTTGTTCTTAAGAAGATCTGAGCATCTAATAACCTATACACAACAAAACTATATTGTTGTTGCTGTTGTTCAAAACCAGTCCATTTACGAAGTGAGTTTAAGTTTATCCTCCTCTAGAAATGTTTAATTCCAGACTGATGTTCCCAGACCAATTTTTATGCAAATTAATTAAAGCATTAGCTTGAGCCAAACTTAATTACCAGGCCTCCAAGAAACAATCATGTGATCTACTTCTAAAGAAAAGTGAAAGGATTTTTGGATTATCTATTCTAATGGTCCCCTCCCATTAGTATGGATGATTGAGTTCACTGTATAAAAAATAATACATATAAACTGTGGGATCCTTTATGCTCTTTTGTTTCTTCTGCCAGGCGGGATTAGGGCAAAGGACAGTGGGTGGAATTCAACCAGACTGAATGTAGAGAGGCAAACATAAAGCGTGCCCCCATGGGGTCAATAAAGCAGGATGGAATGTGGTATTTCTGAGAGGCTGAAGAGAAAGGCAGATGGACTGAGTCATCATTAACACACAGCAGGCCTGGGTGCGGGGCCCGGTGCTCACACATACCTCCTCCATACAATATGCCAAATCCTGGCGTGGCTCAGGCTTGAGCACGTATGAGCATTCTTGGATTTCAAAGCTGAGAACCTCATTGCTTTCCCTATTTTTCACTAACTTAATTTCAGGAAAATGAGGAAAAAAATATGCATTTTCGTTTCAAGAGAAGATTGCCAAAATATGTAGAGCACACAGGTAAAAACAGGTGAAGAATGAAAAGGGCGGGGGGAGGAATATTCCAGAAGAGTTTTGCAGTGGCCTCTTATCCTCAAAGTGAAGTGCCAGACCTTACTGGGAGGCGAGAAAATCCCTAGTATTCATCAAAGCCTTAGGCTACCACCCCATGTGGTCCCACCCAATCTGCGGTGCCCCAGGCCCTGGTGAATTGTGATCTTCCTATTCCTGATGGAATTCCTCTGAGAATGTATGGAATGGAGCACTGAGACTGGAGACACAATGCAGTAAAGTGGCTGCTTCTACTCTCCGAATGCCCTGGTATTCCCCGTCACTGTACAAAGCCAGATCACAGATAATGACTGGGAGGCGGTGCGATGGTCAGTTCCTCATCAACAGTGATAGAGAATGAGGCTCACTCAGAACAGTGAAGGTTCCCTCCACGTCATCCTCCCAGTAAACAAATGTCAGGGATGACTAGAAACTTTACCAGGAGACATATCCTTATATAATGCCAAAGAATGAGGGAATCTAAGATAGTATCTAGTTTCTTGGCCTTTTTTTCTAAAGATAATAAAATTGAAGCCCAAAGAGGTTGTGATTTGCCTAAAACATTCAATTCTTCTTCCAAGGTTCTTTGCAATAAATATAGTATATGAAGCGTCTAGTAGCCTCAGTGCTTTGTTGCCAAAGGTACAATAGGAAGCAAGTTACAGACCCTAATTACTATTTAGAGACATTGATGAATACTATAACAGAGGGCCATTTAAAGGGACATTTTGGGATCACTCCTTATTAGTAGGTGCTAGGAAGAGGAATGAATAAAACAGTATTTATCTTCACAGTGCTCATACCCTGATAAGGGAAACAAACACAGATACAGCTACATTACAGTGTGATGAGGAGAATAATGAATAGGTGAATAGGCAAAGGGACTCAATATGCAAAGATGTGATCACTCTACATGGTACCCAGATCTGGTGGCACTATAAAATGGAACAAACTCTTCAGAACACTGTTTTTTCAGGAACTAGTAAAGCTGAACATGTGTGTTGCCTGTTACTTAACAGTCTCACTCCCGTGTTTATACCCAAGTGATATGAGTACATATGTCCATCAAAAGACATGTACAAGAATGTTTTTAGCAGTGGTATTCATTTAGCCCCAAACTGAAACATATTCCTACAATGGAAGAATATACGTCAGTGAGAGAATGGACAATTGATGCATGCGGTGACTGGGATTAATCTTACAGAAAACAAGTATAAATAGTACGATACAAAAGAGCACACACTGTATATTCTGTTTATATGGGCTGGGTACATACGCTTGTCTCACAGGAGCCAGTGCAGGTCACATGGTCACAGGCAGGGAATGAGGACCCTCTTACAGAAGTAGAGACAACTTGGAACAATGATACATCTCCCCCAGGGACAGACCCAGACAAAGAGCCCAAACACGTCTGCTTCACCTTCGCACCTGTAACCTCTGGCTCTGGAATTTTTTTTTTTTTAATTCAACAGTTAAATATCCTTAGCATAAAATCTTTCATTAAAATGGTGCAAAGTGGACAGATTTCAATTTCTTCTCTTAGCACTTAAATGTTCTAGACACCACAGGGGAGAGGAGAAGAACCCAGGGGGTGCAAAAGTAAAACTATTCCTAGATAATCAGCCTTGGAGTAATCAACAGCTAGCTGAATTCTCTCCTGACTTTTGCTGTATTTAGTAGGTGTTTTATGAGAATGGTTGAGCTGTTAGGTGACCCCCATCCCTGTGTGCTCACATTACTAAAGTTTTATTATGCTCTCTTGATAGAAGAATGAAAGTACAAGCAGTGTTTTAATTTTCTAGGAATCCTCAAGATGAGAAATATCTATATAATAAAGGGAAATTGGATGCAACCCCTGCAACCCAGAAATTATTTAAAATTTCAAAACAGCCAGGTTGTATCCATTGATGTTCAGTGTATTTGTAAGCTAAATATTAATTATACTAGTCAGTTCAAAGAAAAGTTTTTTGCCTACATTATCTGGATATTTCCCATAAAATAATTGATATAATTTTGATGATTTGCAAAATGACATCTTCACCCTCCACTTTGGTTCAAAACTGTTGTCTACCTCTCCAGGCATGATCAAAGCCTGGTTTCTGAAATGCTTGCCTTTTTAAACCAGGAATAAAGCTATGGTCATGCATATCACATTTATTTTTCAATCACTGTTCTTAACAGGACAAAAGAATGATTCAATGAAGAATGAAATAAAAATTGAGGCAGAGTCCCAGAGCTCATATATGGAAACAGAAGGTATTGAAACCAGAATATATTGTTATCTGAGAATGACGTGAAACTGTGGATCATGACTTCTATATATACTGGTGTGTATGAGTGGGGTGTGCGTATGCTTTCAGCAGTGATCACTAGACAGTGGCGGTAGTGTTCTGCTTCGTATGCCCGTTGAAACTTGGAGGGGAAAAAAGAACTTGGTGCTTTAGTCACTGTTTTCTCAATGATTCCAACTAAAACATCCCTGAGTATCCTTCTGTCTCATTCTATTTAGAGCTTTCATTGAACCAAGAAGATATCACGATCTTGGAGCAGCAAGAAGTGATTCCACTAACAGATGACCAAGAAGGAAAAGAAGGTGAAAAAGGTAGGACTGCTCTTAAATTAACCCATCAAGTATAGAGAATTTCTTTCGATTCCTGCCTAGAATTCAACCATCAGGGTTATCCTCATGAAACTGCAGTCTGTCAAGGGGCAAAATGAACATTTCTTGAATTCTAAACCTACTTTTGAAAGTAGAATAAAATCCAGAAGTAGCAAAAGAAGATACTTGTAACAGTTTTTCATCCTTTCAAAGAATATGAAGATGTTTTTATTATTCATTTAGATTAGATTTTTAAAAATCACAGTTTTGAGAAAGCCTCTAAGAAATAGAAATTATGGACTAGACGGATAAAAGTCCTAGAAAATCTGAAATGGCTTTAAAACAAATAGATTAACCATTTTGTATTGATTTCATTCTGTCGTCCTTCATATGGTAGTGACGAAGGAAGCAATTTGTGTAAGATAAGCACATTATATGAACCTTCTAAATTATGTTTGTCCACTAATATTAGGGTACAATTATATTGAATACTGTTTAAAAAAATAAGTGAGCATTATAATGATTTCAGAGGACATAAGAAGAATGAACACTTGGTAAATTTTAAAGCAGCCTTTGGGGCAAGAAGTCAATATATTAAAGGTAAACATTTTTAAAAGTCTTTAAAAAATTATCAAAGAAATTTATTATTTATTAAAGAACTTAAAGAATTTCATTTTCCAATATAAAGCAATCTCTTAAAAGGAGGTAAAATGTGAAATAAAAAAGGAAATAATTTATCTCTTCTGCTGTATCATAAATCATACTGGTCTTAAATAAAAATGTGTTTGCAAAGTAGTTATAGAGTAATAACTTGACAGGCCTTGTTCACAGAACACAGTGATCAATTTTGTTTTCAAATGAAAACACAGACATGATCTCAATTGTAAAATCAGGTCAATAGTAAGTACAGCTTCCAAATTATGAACGCTTTTTGGCAGCTGCGTTGATACAGTTTAATTACTAAGTCATGTTAGTGATTTTGACATCCTGTTTTAATTTCCACTGCATTTAGAGCACAATATTCGTCTATATCTATGCCTCTAATGACCTTTCTCTAATTGTAAATCCTAGTTCAGCTTCATGACACCATGTTCCTGGCAAGTCAAGTAAATGGTATATTTGGAGAATTTTATGTCTGACGATGATAATAGAAAATTGATACAACCCTTACTTGAAATACAGATACATGGCCCTGCTCCTTTGTTACTGAACACCAGTTCATATTCCCCTCTCACAGTGAAGCCAAACAAACTGAAACATCAGAGTTTTGAGCAGAGAAAGGTTTATCAAGGGCCTTGAATGGGTGGCTCTTGTTCAAAACATTCCAAACTCCCTGAAGGGTTTCAGCAAAGCATTTTTAAAGGCCAGAGAGGGAGGGGCGTCCAAGGGTCTGTGATCAGCTGCTGTACAATTTTCTGATTGGTTGATGGTGAGGTAACAGGGCAGTGTGTCGCAGGAGTTAACATTATCAGTCCTTAGGCTCCAGAAGGTTTGGGGGCTACACGCTCATGATCAGCAAGTAGTTAATTTCTTCCCTTTGGTGGTGGTTTTTAGCATCTGAAAAAGTAAGGAAATATGCATGAGATAGGCTTATCTGGGTACTTCAGAGTTGAGCTACAGAGGAGGATATGGGGAGGGGTCTGTTCCAGGAAGTCCCCTTAGGATCTTGCTTGGTTATACATTCAGTTGTACTTGTAAAATATAACATAGAGAATATTGCATCTGCCTGCTTAATTTCTCTATAGCAGAAATTATTTACTTTGTACGTTGTGCCTCAGGACATGCAAATGAGGAACATCAGACAACTGGTACATTGTCCTCTTTTTAACTTGACCTACAAGGGAAAAAGCTCGTGTTCAGCACACGTTGACTTGTCATCCTTCTCCCAGTGGCTTCTCCAGCATGTAGGACTCCTCTAGTTACTGAAGAGTTCAATTCTCCCTCGTAGGGATGCCAATCCTCTTCTGCAAATGGAGAAATGGCATGTGGGAAAGAAGTAAGATCAAATTCCGCTACTTGTAGCAACTTTTTTTAAAATTAATTAATTTATTTATCTGTTTTATTGGCTGCGTTGGGTCTTCATTGCTGCACGCAGGCCCTCTCTAGCTGCAGCCAGCGAGGGCTACTCTTCGTTGCGGTGCGCTGGCTTCCCATTGCGGTGGCTTCTCCCGCTGCGGGGCACGGGCTCCAGGCGCGTGGGCTTCAGTAGTTGTGGCTCGTGGGCTCCAGAGCACAGGCCCAGCAGCTGAGGTACACAAGCTCAGTTGCTCCGTGGTATGTGGGCTCCTCCCGGACCGGGGCTTGAGCCCGTGTGCCCCGCACTAGCAGGAGGACTCCTAACCACTGCACCACCAGGGAAGCCTCTTGCTTGTAGCAACTTCGAAGTTGAATTTCTTTGTTTAAAATTTGACTTTTCACTGTCGGAGAGTAATAATGCTTATGGGCTTGAATTAACTGAGTTTTCCCTTCTTTACCAGAGATAATTAACTTGGCCCTGCCTTGAATATTTCTGTTTAAATTTGACATAACTTAAAATTAACCACCTTTATCATCTTATTCATTGCTTTAAAGTAAGAGATAAAAGCTATTCTCTTACATATAAAGAAAGTAACCAAAGAAAAAGGGAGCAATGGAGATTTGGGGTGCACTGCAGCAGCCCTGCCCCCCACTGACAAGCTGGATGACCTGGGGCAGATTATTTAATCTTTCAATGCCTCAGTCTCCTCATCTGTAAGAGGGTGATGACAGATATGCTTGTGATGAAACTTTAATGAGTAAAGTGATGTAAAGCAATTCCAACCATACCTGACACATAGAAAGCACACCTTAAGTGTTTGGTACTTATCATAATTGGATAAATTGATGACAAAATCAAAAGGATCCACATTTGGAGTTCCCCCAAGTCCATTCCTAACTATTTTGAAGCCATAAAAATTTCATATAGTCTACATTATCCTTCAGCAGCAAATTGTTCTGCCCATTTTGTTTTCAGTACCATCTCCTGCAGGCTGTTTCAACGTGTATATTTAACACAGAAGGATAGAGCAATTAATGAAAGGTGAGGTGGGAGACATTTCTGTATATTGAGAAAATTTTTTTTTTTTTGGTTAAGATCTCAGTCTTCTGTTTGAGAAATGCTGATTCAACCATAATTTTTATTTTTAAAAGAAGATGCCATTGATTTATTGGTAGATCCACAGAATAAAAGTAGTCATTGAATGTTCTTTTCTTTTGTTTCCTATAGTTACTGAAGAGTTTTGTTTGAAAATATTTTGAGAACATAGCTCCAGGGTTTGTGTATATTCACAGTGTCTCTTAATGGAAAGTTGCATACACGCATTAAGAGCTACTCTTATCTGCAAAAAAAAACCAAAAACAAATGAGTACTCTGTTAAATTTGTAGGGATATTCTTTACAGCCTTAGAAATATTGGTTCTCTTTTGAGAATCTTTCTAAGGAGACAGAAGGTGGTTCCTTTCAAAAAGTTCCAGACCAGGAAAAATGTATAACCTTTTTGTCTCGTTTCACAGCATTCTATATAAGATTAGAAAATGTAGATAATCTTTAGGATATGTCTTCGATGGCTCCCAGGTGTATGGGCACAGATGTTGTAACATTAAGTTTGGAAGTTAGCTCTACCAAAATATGGGTTTTGAAGAGAAGAGAAAATATTCAGCAGAAGTTCATGCTGATAAAATTACACAATAGCACAATGGACATTTCCCTAGGAGACGTGAAATACAGAAATTTCAACAGGCATAAAGTACACATAGGGCAGCTTTTCTCATATAGCCACATTGCCTCTTCCTAAATGAGTCCGGTTTTATGCTTTCCCAGCAGGATCTGCAGCACATAGGAAACCCAGTAAAATAACATCATTTAGGTTAGTAACCAAATAGGAAAGTAATCTTATAGGTGATCTCCTCTAAAAAGATCTCATGTTTTAGCATAAAATATGACTTTAGCCAGCATTAAAATGTTTTCTCTGAAGATTTCTATTTCTAGTGGAATTTAGAAATAGTTCATATAAAATCTTAACTAGATCAACATTGTATCATTATTATATCACATAATTTTAACTTACGTTTCTTAGAAATATATTGGACTTCCCAAGTGTTATACGGAATGCATGCATTCCAATTATTTTTCTTGGATCCAGCAATAAGTATAATATGGAATAAAAATCCTTTATCTTGGGCTGATCAAAATGTTGATGGAGATTTAAAGTATATTATGGTATAAGGTCTTCTTGGAAACAGATGGGCATTGACAGGCATGCAAGTAGGAAGTGAAGTGTATATCGGCAACAAGTATAAATTATCACGTCCTTTGGCTCATGTTTTGGCCTCTGACGAGCAGGACCATGAGACTAAGTGTGCAGAGAACCATGGCTTCTTGCTCTGGCTATGTGGTTTCTGGCAATTCTTTACCTTTTATAAAGCCCAGTTTCTGGGGTAGTAAAATGAGGAGCATGAACTCAATAATGCAGGGATGAGATTGTCCAATTTTATAAACTTTCTTGGAAGGCCAGCTCTGAAGAACCACATTCTTGATGAAACAAGGGATGATGAGATGGGAGCCAGTGGTCGTCAATACACTGAGAAAGCTGAAACT
Organism: Neophocaena asiaeorientalis asiaeorientalis; assembly: GCF_003031525.2. Taxonomy (NCBI): domain Eukaryota; kingdom Metazoa; phylum Chordata; class Mammalia; order Artiodactyla; family Phocoenidae; genus Neophocaena; species Neophocaena asiaeorientalis. The sequence continues at coordinate 178,462 of NW_020185334.1, read as the reverse complement.
GTAGGTTTTACTCAGTTTTATTCATTGTATCCTATTGATAAAAATGCAGAGGGACTCTAGACCAGACAAAAAGATCAGCCAGACTAATCTCTTTTATTTCAGGACTTAACCAATAGTTGGACAGCTGATGATTCCCGGAAGATACTTTAAATGGGATAAACGTGCCCTTTAGCTCAATTAGGTTGACCCACAGACTCTGCTCAGAACCAGGCTAGATTTACATCACCCATCTTTTTTAGTCCACATGAGAAACTTCTTTTCTTGTAGTTCCTCTGGTCACTGTTTCATCTTTCAATGAACACAGAGTGAACCACTTTCTCTTCTGCTCCTACTAATCAAATCGCTTAGGGTTTTATTTTGTCTTCAAGACACCACTACACAGCCCTTGGTGTTTTCCATTATTGATGGGATTCTTACATCACTGACACAGCCCTTTCCCCTCTACTTGAAAATCAGCCTCCACACCAGCAATGCAGCAACAGCACAAACACACATTCAGGCTTTCGTGCTCCAGTCTGTGTGCTTTGCTATGGAGAATCACGATTCAGGCACATTTTTGATTCATGCAAAATATTATATGAACTTTCATCTTGATTAATTAACTTACTGGAACTTATTCTGAAATCTTATCTTGTATATCATATATTGTATGTGATATAATAATGATACAATGTTGATCTAGTTAAGATTTTATATGAACTATTTCTAAATTCCACTAGAAATAGAAATCTTCAGAGAAAACATTTTAATGCTGGCTAAAGTCATATTTTATGCTAAAACATGAGATCTTTTTAGAGGAGATCACCTATAAGATTACTTTCCTATTTGGTTGTTAACCTAAATGATGTTATTTTACTGGATTTCATATGTGTTTATCTTATCTTGTATCTTATCTTTTCAAATGAAGTCAACTTTAGTAATTCTGCATAATTCACATTGGCAGCACTATAATTTAGGTGTTTTAGGGCAGCTTCATTTTCCAATGATTTCTTCTGTTATCAGTCTTTTTTCCTAATCATATTTTGTAGCTGGAATTTGTCAGCCAAAATTTTATTTTAGAATATAAGATAAATTAATAATGCTGGTACTGTTCAGCTTTTGTGAATATTTTTGTGTTTAATGAAATTCCTTGTATTTGTTAAATACACTGAATATAAAAACTATGAAGTTTTAAGCTAAATTATTTGTCTTCTGCATATCTCTATGTATGCAATATATACATATAAAACCAGTTCATTCAAATTCCACTGTATAAGAAGTAAAGATAGAATGTTTCATTCACATTTAACATTTTTTTAAATTTATTTTTAAAGTATGAATTTTCTTCAGGTTTCTCCCTCAAATAAAAGTGTAACTGACCTATAATTTTAAAGTTAAAAAACAGAAAAGTAAAAAGCATATTCACTGCAACAATAATAACTTTCGTTCCCATAATGCAATATTGTGTAAATTTAGATTAAACGTGTGTAAACCTCATATGTGGCTTCTCAAGAAAAAGTATACTTGGCCTCTTGAATGTGGCCAAGTCCCCAGCAGGCTATCATCATCTTGTCTTTTAAGATTTAGAAAAACTTTCCCTGAACCTCCATTTTACATGTCAGGGAGGAAGTACCACAAACCCAAGTAATATGTGTAGGCTCAAGTGGACATTAGGATCAAAATTTGTAATCCTTCGTCTATCCCTGTCTGGGGAATTTTGAGAGACCATCTCTACTAATTCTCTAGCATCCAGCTTTGTTTCTGGGTCCCCTTTTTCTTTTCTTTTTTTATTTTTAACTTTGTATCAAGCCTAGTTTGTCTGGTTTTCCCCCAAGACCTATAAACTTGTGGCTTATCAAAGTAATTTCCAAAGATAAAACAGATCTCTTCCTTAAGTGGAATTCTATCTCTAGGTGTTGAACTTTTTATTTCTCTCTACTACATTAGAGTTCTGCAACTCTTTGTGCATGAAGTACCTTAATTCTTTTTTTTTTTTCTCAAAACATTTTATTGAAGTATAGTTGATGTACAATGTTGTATAAGTTTCAGGTATACAGCTAAGTGATACAGATATATATGTATGTACTCTTTTTCAGATTCTTTTCCATTATAGGTTATTATAAGATATTGAATATAGTTCCCTGAACTATACAGTAGGACCTTGTTTTTTATTTTATATATAGTGGTGTGTATGTGTTAATCCAAAACTCCTAATTTATCCCTCCCTCCCCTTTCCTCTTTGGTAAGCGTAAATTTGTTTTCTGTGTCTGTGAGTCTCTTTCTTTTTTGTAAATAAGTTCGTTTGTATCATTTTTTTAGATTCCACATATTAGTGATATCATTTGATATTTGTCTTTATCTGACTTACTTCACTTAGTAGGTCCATCCATGTTGCTGTAAATGGCATTATTTCATTCTTTTTTATGGCTGAGTAGTATTCCATTGTGTGTGTGTGTGTGTGTGTGTGTGTGTGTGTGTGTGTGTGTGTGTGTGTGTGTGTGTGTGTGTGTGTGTGTGTGTGTGTGTGTGTGTGTGTATATATAACAAATCTTCTTTATCCATTCATCTGTCAATGGATATTGGGGTTGTTTCCATGTCTTGGCTGTTGTAAATAGTGCTGCTATGAATGTGGGTGCATGTATCTTTTCATATTAGAGTTTTCGTCTTTTACAGATATATGCCCAGGAGTGGGATTGCTGGATCATATGGTAACTCTATTTTTAGTTTTTGAAGGAACCTCTACTATTCTCCATAGTGGCTGCATCAATTTACATTCCCACCAACAGTGTAGGAGGGTTCCCTTTTCTCCACACCCTCTCCAGCGTTTATTATCTGTAGACTTTTTGATGTTGGCCTGTCTGACAGGTGTGAGGTAATACCTCATTGTAGCTTTGATTTGCATTTCTCTAATAATTAGTGATGTTGAGCATCTTTTCATGTGCCTTTTGGCCATCTGTATGTCTTATCTGGAGAAATGTCTATTTAGGTCTTCTGCCCATTTTTTGATTGGGTTGTTTGTTTGTTTTCTGTTGAGATGTATGAGCTATTTGCATATTTTGGAAATAAGTCCCTTACCAGTCGCATCATTTGCAAATATTTTCTCCCAGTCTGTACGTTGTCTTTTTGTTATGTTTATGGTTTCCTTTGCTGTGCAAAAGCTTTTAATTAGGTCCTTTTTGTTTATTTTTGTTTTTATTTCCATTACTCTAGGAGATGGATCCAAAAACATATTGCTGTGATTTATGTCAAAGAGTGCTCTACCTATGTTTTCCTCTAGGAGTTTTATAACATCCAGTCTTACATTTAGGTCTTTAATCCATTTTGGGTTTATTTTCCTACATGGTATTAGAGAATGTTCTAATTTCATTCTTTTACATGTAGCTGTACAGTTTTCCCAACACCACTTATTGAAGAGACCATCTTTTACCCATTGCATATTCTTGCCTCCCTTGTCATAGATTAATTGACTGTAAGTTTATGGGTTTATTTCTAGGCTTTCTATCCTGTTCCATTGATCTATGTGTCTGTTTTTGTGCCATTATCATACTGTTTTGATGACTGTAGCTTTGTAGTATAGTCTGAAGTCAGGGAGCCTGATTCCTCCAGTTCCATTTTCTTTCTCAAGGTTGCTTTAGCTATTCAGGGTCTTTTGTGTTTCCATACAAATTTTTGTTCTGGTTCTGTGAAAAATGCCATTGGTATTTTGATACGGATTGCATTAAATCTGTAGATTGCCCTGGATAGTATAGTCATTTAAACAATATTGATTCTTCCAGTCCAAGAACTGAAAGTACCTTAATTCTTATCACAACTAATGAAAAGAGTAGTTTTTATTTGCATCTAAACATTATTTTACATATACTATCCTTAAATAGTCCAGAAAATTAGCCTCCTCGAAAAACAGTGAGTATAATTGTTAATGTTTGGTGACACATTCATTATATCTGCCCTCTTCTCCAAGATATTAAATAATGCTAAACTGTAATTTTCAGAAAGATGAAATCATGACTCATGATCTTCCATAAATACGTGTAAAAGATTTTATTTAAATCATTAATTAAAAAGGGGACCAGTAAGTTGTAAAACTGGTTCAAAAAAGAATAATATATGTACGTATATCCAAATGTATATGTATATCTCCATAATACACATACAATCAGGAATACCAAATATATCCATACATGTGACACATACACCCACGATTCAAGAATACTGACATTTGAAAGACTGGTTAATATCATATAGGACAGTAAAATGTATTCTTTCTTCTCCACCAAACAGAATACATTTACATTGCTATGAAGAAGTCTCATTTTCATTATTATAAGTTTTCTACAAGGTAACTTCTACCCCTACAGATTTGTAAAACAGTATAGTTGTAGAAAGTCAAAGGAGTAACACCGTTATAGATTCAGATCATCTTCAATTCTCTGCCCTGTGAACACCAGATGCCTTTTCCTTCCAAGACTCTCAGCTCAGTCTCCTCCACTCAGGGAGTCTGCTGGGTTGTGCACTGTGGCCTGGAAAGTCTCTCCAGTCAGTGGGGACAACCACAAGACTCACCTCACTTCCTGACTCTCAGACATCACTGAGACTTACCAAAGTTTAGTATGAATTGGTACTTTTATTCTCCATGACAATGGAAAAATATTAGCATACTTAAATTTAATTTGCCTCATCCCAATAAATGCCACTATTGCAATATATTTTAATTCTAAGTATATCTTAACTCCCATAATACATTATTCTTATTATAATCATAATTGATTTGTACCATCACTATTCATTTAGACTTATCCAATAATTACCATTTACCTCACTTATAATTCCTTCCTTCATCTTTGACCATCTGGGATCAATATCCTTCCACCTGAAGAACACAAAAAGGCCACTAGGTAACAGAACTAATAAATGCAGGTCTAATCTATAAATTGACTGGGGTGGATTGTAATAATATGGATGTGTAAATATGTTCATTTACACATTTTGTTGTAAAGACCAAAATATTGTCAACCCAAATTTTAACACAGTACCTTAAAGTCAGATATTATTTGGAGTATCTGCTTTCAGATACCACAGAAGTTCATCATCTACCTACATAAAGCATTTTTTAAAATAGCCACAAAATATTATGTCATATATATTGGATAAAATATTTACTGTACCTGGGTTTAGACTTAACCACTTCACTCAACTCATCAGATGAAGGAACTTCCAGACCCTATTGACTGTACAAAAGGTACATCCATTCTGATTTGAATTTCAAATATAAAGTGCTACTTTTCTTTCTGCTTTAGAAAGAAACTCAATTTCTTTTCATTACTCTTTATACATCGGGTGCCTTCATTTCAGCACAGTATGTAAAGAACAGGTGGTGTAAGGAGTACTTTGAATGTTAATTATTTTTTTCATTTATTTCACTGTGAGGATTAACCTTTCAATGTGTTTTTATAATCAAGATAGAAACAGGGAGCTTGCTGCTTGAAGGTTTCACTACATTCATTTTATGGCATCTGCTGCAATGATTTTACAAAAGAAAAAGGAAAAAAAGGAGGTAGGCATTTTAACAATAGCAAGGGGTTTGGGTTGATTGTATGTGATCGCTTTATTTCATTATGAATCTTCAAAAGAGATGTCGAGGTGAATCAGTCATGTTTCTAACCAATAAATATCACTCATAGTTAGAGCTTACATTTTTGACATAGAAGCACGTCTGTTCACTTTTCAGAAATGTCATAATTTATTAGTCTCGGATTTTATTTGAAACTAATAGAAAAAAACTACAGAGAAATAGGAATGAAAGAGAAAAAACTGGATATTTCTTCTTAAACACATATTTCAAAGGAGAATGTTTACTTCCATGTATCGTATTTAGCTTATTTCTCAAATACACACAAAGTTTAGTTCACCCATCCTTCATTTTTCTTATAATATTGAGCATAATTCATAAAATAATATTTAGGATCAAGAGGTGTACAGTTCATAATATATTAAGACATGTAATTTCAACGGAAAGGAACACTTTTCAAAATTAACATAGTCATTTCATACTATTACATTACTCATTTTTCCCATTAACAAAATATATATTATAGACAACCTTAAGCAATCAGAAAGCAAAACTTGCACAAAATGTAGAAATTATATATAATTAATGGATAATAATAGACAAGATAAATACAGATATAATGTGTGTGTGTTTGTGTGTGTGTATAAGCGAGAGAGAGGGAGAGCCAGCAAGCACCTGAGATGTGAAGGTGCTAAGTTGCTGGCATTGAGGATGGAATAAGGAGGCCATGTGAGACAAGGAATACAGGCAGCCTCTAAAAACTGGAATATGTAAGGAAATGGATTCTTCCCAGATCCTCCAGAAGGAAGGTAATTCTGCTGACACCTTGATTTTAGCCCCATAAGACCCATTTCAGACTTCCGACCTCCAGAATTATAATAAATTTGTGTTATGTTAAGACACAGGCTATGGTAATTTGTTGCAACAGGAATAGGGAACTAATAAATTAACCCTCAACATGGTTTCTCCAAACCATGTTGAAAAATTTAGGCTTTTCTTAAATAGATCCCCAGAGAAAGGAGAGACTCCAATATCTTCCCATGCTCGAGTTGGGACAACCATAAAGTTGTCCCTCCTTCTACAATCTATGCTGCATTAGGCAGCATTTTTATTATCATGACCCATCCCTTTTTTTTAACTTTTAGAATTTTATTTATTTTTTTATACAGCACGTTCTTATTAGTTCTCTATTTTATACAAATTAGTATATACATGTCAATCCCAATCTCCCATTTCATCACGCCACCACCACCACCCCCTGCCACTTTCCCTGCTTTGTGTCCATACGTTTGTTCTCTATATCTGTGTCTCTATTTCTGCCCTGCAAACTGGTTCATCTGTATCATTTTTCTAGGGACCCATCCCTTTTTAATGTCAGTCTCTGTTGGTTGCACAACTGGAATTTAATTCTGGTAAATCTAATTACTGCATCCACAGTAAGTACCAGTAGAATAGTTATGGATCTCTAGGAGATTAAAAGAAAAGGAATTAAAGGCAGTAAGAAAATGAAGAAAGGAAGGAGAGGAAAGGAAGGAAGGAACGAGAGAAAAAGAAGTAAAAGAGATAGGAAGAAAGGAGGGAGAGAAGGAAAAAGGGTAGAAGGAAGAGAAAAGGCTGGTTTCTATTTTCTGGCCTGGGAAAAATAATAATTAAAGTAGATATCCAACCAATACTTTTTGGAAATGGAGGAGGAGATATAAAATTCATGTCCAACAAATGTTCCAACTGAGCTCTCCCCGACTAATATCACAAAATGTGAATAGAGAAATTCTTGACCCTAATCCTTGTTCAGCTGTTATTCTAGCACAATGGCTTTCAAACTTAGGTGTATATAATAATTAAAGTGTTTGTTAAAACACGGATTTCTGGACCCTACCCCCAGAGATTTGGATACAAGTAGGTCTTGGTGGGCTTGTGACCTGCACTTCCATCAAGCTCCTAGGTAATGGTGATGCTGCTGGTCTGTGGACCACATTTTGAATGACACCACCACTGTAGTATTTTGCATCCAAATTTAGACAATTCTTTTTGAAAAATCCCTTAGGCCTTTGCCTCTGCCTTATTTTTGTTGGAGGGTGGGATGTTTAAACATGGCAAAGATGATGGATGGGTGGATGGATAGACAGACAGGTGATACAGAACATACTCCTCAGTAGATCCGAATCACCTGGATGCCTTGTTAAAGGGTAGATTGCTGGACCCTATACCTCAAGTTCAGATTCAGTAGGTCTGTGGCGATGGGCAAGCAGGAGATTGCATTTTTAACAAGTTCCCAGATGATGTTGAGGCTGCTGGTCCAGGTACCATATTTTGAGAACCACTGGCAAAGCCCTTGTTCATTATCCACACTGGCTGTCTCACATCAGGCACTGAGAGAGGAAAGGGTCTCTTAGCATCATCCTGGACTCCCAGACCTGCAGCTGGGAGGCTGGACAGATGGAGACTTCTTCCCAACTCAGACCCCTGTTTGTCTGAGATCAGCTGCCTGTAAGCCGTTCTTCCCACCTGTGCCCTCCTTGTGGTCACCGATACAGTGCATCTTTTCCCCAGGGCGGGTCTAGGAGGCCATGTGGAAGAGGGAGCACAGAGACTGCATGCCCAGGTTAGGAAGGTGAGGGAGAGGACTCTGTCCATTGGGAAGCAGACCCGGGACACACCAAGAGCATCCAGAGAATACATTTGAATTGTGCGTCTGAAAAATGTGTTCCTGGTTTTGATGAAAAGGAAATAATGAAAAAAATAAAAACATTTCGCCATTAGTTTAGTAGTTTTACCCACCTTCAGATACGGAATCAAGACAAAGAAACACGAAAGAAAATGGCATTCCATCTGTAAAGTTTGGGGAAAAAAATAGGACTGGGGGCAGAAACTGCTGCTCAACTTATAGGAGTTACTGTACACAAAGCAAAAATAAACTTTGATTTAGCGGTCCCCTTTCTGATTTGTCAGTTTGTCTTCCATAATCTAACATTTTCTCAGCTGAATTTGAGCGGATTCGTTGCTTTTTAAAAAATAAAAGGAGAAACTGAACAGGGCTTTTAGAGGAATGCACATAAGCTGTTTGCCATATTGAATCAACACCTGGGGCACTGATTTGGAAACTCAGTGCAGGCTGCTCACCTGGATTGCCAAGCATAACAGAACAACTGTCTGGCTGGCAGCATCGGAGAGAACGCGCTTTGCCAGGGCTGCATCTTTGAGGACCACAGGTAACCTGGAGAGAAGTCCAGAGGTTGGGCTGAAACCTACTTCCCATTTAGGAGCATCTCTTTTCTCTCCTTTCCACAAAGTACCTGTGATTTCTAATTAGAAACCCTTTGCTAAACCAAGCTGACCTAATTCCCCTTTCTCCCTCAATAAATGCATCCCTTTTTTTGGTGTTGCTGTTTGGCTTTGTTTATTCGCTAAGCACTGCCTAGTTGCTTAGTCCTCTAAGCCTGTTTGGCCTTCCTTCCCCAACATTCCAAGCAGTAATAGCCTCATTGACCCAGTAATTAAAGAAATCCTGTACCTTTCCACTCTGGCTAGCTGCCCTCTTTCTTTTCGTCTATTGTTCTTTTAGCAACACCACCAGCAGATGGTTAGAGATTTTTTTCACCGTTTCAATAGCTTTATATTTTTCCCATCTCATCAAGCATATCTCAGCCAAATGTAATTAGCTTAAGGCTTTTGAGTCCTCATGGGAGATCAGTTAAAGACCTGAGCAATTTCAATAAGGAGCTTGAAAAGGAATCCTGGAAGGGGAGGCATAACCACAGGAGAGCCGTTATTCTTTAGAAGCAAAGACCTCTCTCCTCTTCCCCATCTCTCCTTCTTTTGGCATGTTAAGTTTCCAGAATATTCATGAGGCCTCCAGGACTTTGGAGCTCTGTTTGGACCATTATTGGGTGGGTGGTATATCTTAGCTGTCTTCCTCGAGGTCAGTGTTTTGTTCCTTTTAATGGATTTCAATCAAGGAGCGCTTTGGGGTAGCCCTTAAGTTACTCCTAAATGGCAAACAGTTTGTTTGCTAAATCTCTTAGCCTTTTCATTCAGTTTTTTATCCTCTGGTTGTTGGAAACTGGCTGGTAAGCCTTTGTAGTTCTGAGCATTTGATATGAAGGCTAAACTAATTAACCGCAATCCAGATTTGCACCCTGCCTTTGAGTGATACTGAACCCCCTTTATTTCTGAATGGCCACATGTACCACTGCAGTTGATCCCACAGCCCAAGCTCTTTCCCCCCATACTTGGGAGAAAGCAAGTTTTGGGGACCAAATTAAACTCAATTTTTACTTAAATGGAGTGAAGTAGCACTTAAGCTAAGCGTGTGAAGCACAGAATTTTCGTGGGCTGCTAGGAGAGGAGCATGGGCTCCTCCTTGAATTGTGTGATGTGTATTTTCCCCAAGCACTCAAGTGGGAGTCTCCAAGCCTCAGGTGTCGGGGTGGTAGGGTGATTAACTGTGGTCTCATGACAGTTTCTCATTACCAAGATTTGGGTAAAAGGGAGTTATTCTTTGTAAATCCATTGCCATCTTTTTCACATAAAAGGAACTAATGCCAACATTTGATTAAAATGACTTTGTTTTTTAGTCTCAGGTGGACTAATTAGCTTTTTTTTTTTTAGTGATGCATAGCTACGGACATGTGCCTATAAGGAAGATTTTATGTGTATGCCCCATCTGTAGAGGGCATGACAATCACGACTTAGGGGAAAATTCCTTTGAAAACATGGGAAGTGTGTTCTGAGCAGTGTTATACCATTGAGTAGGCTTACCAGGCAGACCCCAAACACGTATAAATGGACTTACTGTTGTCTCCAAAATAGGACATAACATTTAAAGTAAAAATGGACTTACAAAAAGGATGTAAGCGGGAGAGAGGTTTTCTGAAGGTAGACAAATAGGAACTTGGTCTTTTACAGAAGCTTTTCATAAATGTTAGTTTTGCATAGAAGAATGAAAACTTAATTACAGTAAAGCTGCACTGTCATTGCCTAGAATACAGTACGCCCAAGAAACTAGACTGTCCCAGCCAGGGGCACAGTTCCGGTTCATGAAACTGATTGTACGGGTGAAAAATGAGTAAGAAAAAGAGAAAAGGAAAGGAAATTGCTGGCAAGACCTTCATTTTATAACAAGATACAGAGAGATACAAGGATGATCAGCAAACTTGACGTGCAGAAAATATGCAGAAATGCTCTTCTGTAGCATCTTATACAACAGCGTGGTCATTAGCCAGAGTGCTGGGGGCGGGATAACTTTGGTCCATTCCATTTTCCAAATAGCTGATGCTTAATCAGAAAACTTTGAAGCCAGCCATTCTATTTTAGAAATTTCCAAAATGATGATATTCATTTTCCTCCATTTTGAAGTTATAGAAATTAAGGGTGTGCAGAGTTAGTGCCCCTGGGGGTCACGCATGCAGTTGGGGGTGCCAGGACCGATGTTTGTTGTCTAAGTTGTGGCCCAGCCTTCTCTCCACCTCACCTTTCCTCTATGAGCTGCTGTTGGGGAGAAGGAAATTCCCCCTCTAACCCTCTTGAGTTCTTGTGGCTGGACTAATAATAAAATTGACACAAGACACAGTAACAGGAAAAAAGAGACAAATCCTAATTTATGTGCTTGGAGATCTCATAGAAAGTACCTAAGACGTGGCCAAAACAGGCAGCTTTTATGTATATGTGTGTGTGTGTGTATATATATATATATATATTTATAAATTTATTTCTTTATTTATTCGGGCTTAGTTGCTCTGCGGCACGTGGGATCTTCCCAGACCAGGTATTGAACCCGTGTCCCCTGCATTGGCAGGCGGATTCTTAACCACTGTGCTGCTGGGGAAGTCCCAGCTTTTATATGTTTTTAGACAAAGAAACAATACATTTGAGAGGAATTGACAGGACAAAGAAATTTAGGTTTGGGCGCTTAATTAGTAAGGAATTTAAGCAAAGTTTGGCCTTGAGGTAATAAATTAAAGAAGTAATTTATACAGGCTTCTCTGCCCGAAGTTCCCTATCTCTGGCAATAAGGGTGTCCTTCTACCTCCACATGCAGGGAATATACCTTTCATATGAGAGATTTATTTCCTGCTATCAGGGAGACAGAGAGGAGGGTCAAAGTGGCCCTCTTGGGGCTTCCCTGGTGGCGCAGTTGTTGAGAGTCCGCTTGCCGATGAAGGGGACACGGGTTCGTGCCCCGGTGCGGGAAGATCCCACATGCCGCGGAGCGGCTGGGCCCGTGAGCCATGGCCACTGAGCCTGCGCGTCCGGAGCCTGTGCTCCGCAACGGAAGAGGCCACAACAGTGAGAGGCCCGCGTACCGCAAAAAAAAAAAAAAAAAAAAAAAAGTGGCCCTCTTGGACTGGCCATTTCTTAGTAAATTTAAATCAAAATAATCAATATGTCATTGAGGCATATTTGAGGGTGGCCTCTCCTGGGCCCCAACACCGCTCTACGGGGTTGTGGCTGATAGAGAATCATATTCCAGGGGGTGTCTGCTGCATTTCAACTTAACTCCTTTCTGAAACGGTAAAATAATCCTACTGTCAATCTCGCAGTTGGAATTGATCCTGGAGGTCACCCAGTTTAACCTCCTTTCCAGCAGACACTGTAGCCTCTGCTGCAGGACGCACCTGATGGGCTGCTCACGCCCTTTCATGGCAGTTCTTCCATCCCCAGGTGACTCTGAGTGTTCAGAAATGAATTTGATTTCCTCTGATTTCTTCAGTGATCTCTTGGTTATTAAGTAGTGTATTGTTTAGCCTTCATGTGTTTGTATTTTTTACAGATTTTTTCCTGTAATTGATATCTAGTCTCATAGCGTTGTGGTCGAAAAAGATACTTGATATGGTTTCAATTTTCTTAAATTTACCAAGGCTTGATTTGTGACCCAAGATATGATCTATCCTGGAGAATGTTCCATGAGCCCTTGAGAACAAAGTATATTCTGTTGTTTTGGGATGGAATGTCCTATAAATATCAATTAAGTCCATCTTGTTTAATGTATCATTTAAAGCTTGTGTTTCCTTATTTATTTTCATTTTGGATGATCTGTCCATTGGTGAAAGTGGGGATTTAAAGTCCCCTACTATGATTGTGTTACTGTCGATTTCCCCTTTTATGGCTGTTAGCATCTGCTTTATGTATTGAGGTGCTCCTATGTTGGGTGCATAAATATTTACAATTGTTATATCTTCTTCTTGGATTGATCCCTTGATCATTATTTAGTGTCCTTCTTTGTCTCCTGTAATAGTCTGTATTTTAAAGTCTATTTTGTCTGATATGCGTATTGCTACTCCAGCTTTCTTTTGATTTCCATTTGCATGGAATATCTTTTTCCATCCCCTCACTTTCAGTCTGTATGTGTCCCTAGTTCTGAAGTGGGTCTCTTGTAGACAGCATATATATGGGTCTTGTTCTTGTATCCATTCAGCCAGTCTATATCTTTTGGTTAGAGTGAGGTGGATGGACCTAGAGACTGTCATACAGAGTTAAGTAAGTCGGAAACAGAAAATCAAATGCCGTATGCTAACACATATATATGGAATCTAAAAAAAAAGAAAATGGTTCTGAAGAACCTCGGGGCAGGACAGGAATGAAGATGCAGATGTAGAGAATGGACTTGAGGACAGAGAGGGAGGAAGGATAAGCTGGTACAAAGTGAGAGAGTGGCATGGACATACATACACTACCAAATGTAAAATAGATAGCTAGTGGGAAGCAGCTGCATAGCACAGGGAGATCAGCTCGGGTGCTCTGTGACCACCTAGAGGGGTGGGATAGGGAGGGTGGGAGGGAGACGCAAGAGGGAGGAGATGTGGGGATATATGTATACGTATAGCTGATTCACTTTGTTATACAGCAGAAACTAACACAGCATTGTAAAGCAATTATACTCCAATAAAGATGTTAGAAAGAAAGAAAAGGAAGGAAGGAAGGAAGGGGAAGGGAAGAGAAGAGAAGAGAAGAGAAAAGAAAAAAGAAAGGAAAAAGAAAAGAAAGAAATGAACTTGGCTTTCCTGCGGCTTCTGTTCATTCCTCCCAGTTCTGCCCTGCACAGGGAACTAAAGTGAGTCTGGCCCATATGGCAAGAACCCCTTGAGTATTTGAAGGCATTTTGCAGACCGACCTCCTGTGTCTTTTGTTAGTCACTTAATTCATTCCATATTTATTCCAGATACCTCTTGTCTTACAAGTTCTTCAAACCCTTCGTCATCTTGGCTGTTGTCCCTCTAAGCAAGCTAGATTTTCCAACTTCTCTCTCAAAACATGGGTAAAGGATTGCACACAGTGATCCCGACCTTCATTTGTCAAATCAAAAGCTAGAGATTTATTTTTAAAAGAAATTCCTTCAAGCCCTGGCAACTCTGCTATGACTATCTCCCTGGGTGATGAAATATCCCAGCCTGATTCTGCAGCCTGACTCTCTGTGCTTATAGGCAGGCTCTTCTCTGATGAGCCAGGAACAAGTTATCTATCCTAGACTTGGTTTCCCCATCTGCAAATGGAGCTAACAATAGCACCTACCTCAGAGGATAGTTTATAAGGATCATATGATTTCATATGTGTAAAGTTCTAGCAATAGTGCCAGGCACATAGTAAACTCTTAATAGTCTTAATATTATTATTGCTATCATTGTTCTGAACAGAAGCCCATACTCCAAGCCAAGGAGAATCCTCACATTTTTGTGATGAACAGTGAGAAATCTGAGAACTACAGGAATGCGGGATCAAATGTTACCATCCTCCTTATAATGACGTGGCTAATCTACTCCCTTGGTTGCTACAAGCATGATGTGGGACCACAAGGGCGCCCTGAGAGACGTGCAGCTACTTTCATCCTCCAAATGTGCCCCAGCTAGAAGTCCAGTAGTTTTCCTGTAGCTGCTGACACCTTTGTTAGTAAGAGACCTAATGAAAGGGATGCAGCCGATCTAGAAATACACCCTGCAGCCCTTGGCTTCTGGCAGATGTGCTGTGTCATGAGAATACATCCGTCACAGCTGCTTCTGTCCCCAAGCAGAAATGAAGGGGCCATGCAAACAACTCCAAAAACTGGTAAAAATGGGCCAGCAAACTTAAGGAATAAAACATTCATGAAGGGAGATCTCTGTGCTCCCAGTGACATTATTTTTACTCAGCCACTGAAGAATAAACTCTGCAGCTTATATAACGCAACTGTAGAGTCATGGTGGACGTTTGTATAGAAACATGGCAAAGTGGGGAAACAGGAGCATGGAAACCACGATCCCTCAGCTTGTAGCTTTAAAGTTTTAGAATGTATCTTGAATTCCACTTCCGTATTCATGTTCCTTGTTCGGGGGGTTTATATTTACCAGAACTTCTTCCAGCTCTTGCCATTGGAATTAGACATATTATCAAGCAGGAGACAGAAACATCCCCCACCTCACTCTGTCGTTCCCTCCAGCGCCCATCCTATAAAGCCACATTCTCAGGAGTACTGAATTGAGGACAAACAGAAATGTGGACTCTGGCAAGTCAGTAACTGTAAGGAATTGCCGAGAGACACAGTGTATGCGGGCCTCTCACTGCCGTGGCCTCTCCCGCTGCGGAGCACAGGCTCAGGACGCGCAGGCTCAGCGGCCATGGCTCACGGGCCCAGCCGCTCCGTGGCATGTGGGATCTTCCCGGACCGGGGCACGAACCCGCGTCCCCTGCATTGGCAGGCGGACTCCCAACCACTGCGCCACCAGGGAAGCCCCCACAGTGGTAACTTTTTAATCCTTCCAGGTCATTCCTGATGGGTTCGATCTTAGACTATAATGGCAGAAGTCCAATTTTTCCCTCTGCTGTACTTGATTTTAAGTTGCCAGGGTTGAGGTCCTTGCTTAATATAAGCTACATTCTCATCTGCGTCTTTATTAAGATTATTAATGATTAGGAAAGTCTCACCTTAGAAAAAGACAAGAGAGAGAGAGAGAAAGAGAACCAGATGAGCTTGTGATGTAGGTCCTGGTGCATTTGGGTCACCTAGGCAACACCACACAGCCTAACTGCAGAGAGCTGACCTTCACAGTTCCTTCTCTGAAGGGCTCCCACAGGACCAGCATCTCGTGACATTTGTGCTGGCTACAGAGTCCCACCGGCACTCACCTCTTATCTCAGCATATGCCAGTGATCACAGCCACCAAGACCAGGGGACAGAATATAAAAGAATCGTCCTTTGTCTTCTTACCATTTTATCTTATTTTCCCTTGAGAATTTATATTTTGTACCAACCATATTGTAACAATACAAGCAGTTCTACAAAATGGGAAAATATAGCACTATGATATCACGACCTTATTATATCAAACTGTTTTGGGCTTTAGTCTCTTTAAAGTGTGTATTCGGCTACCAGAGGGTTTCTGAAAGCTCTTGTGGGCAGCTCATCCTCATGTCTCCCAGGCGTGCTGCTCCTGGGTTATGGTCTTTGGTGTTTTTAAGAGCTTAGAGTATGAGAATCATGTCAGGAGACTTAGCACCCCCTCCATCTTTCATAGGGATAGACCAGCAGCCCCTGGCCATCACTCTTCCTCAATCACATTTTGGCCCCTGTGAATCCAGATTCCTCATGATTTAGATTCTGGTAAGTTAGTAACTGGAATAAAGACTGGGACTGTACCCTCTTAACACACAGCTGTATAGGCTCTTATCAAAACCAAGACCTTTTTCTCTAATTGTCAGTCTCTCTTTTCAAAACTAAGCCAATCCTTTTCAAATGGCAGAAAGGCACTTCAAACATTCCCCGAGCTTCCCCAAACAAAATGAACCCATTAGGCTTGGCACTTTGAGTATCTTACCCTAAATGGGAAACAGGATGAGTTGGGTGGACGCGGGCTGGGGCTGTGTTGAGGGAGCAGAGATTTTTGGTGTCACTGAAAGTGCCATGAACTGGGACTCTGAAAGAAGTGTGTCTGAATCCGGATTCTGGCAGTCTGCTCCCTCTTGAGCAGGGAGGGTTGTGAGACCCAACACTGAGGATGTGACACCCGCTTATTGAAGGTCTGTCAGAATTTACCGACAGGATGAAATGGTACCCGCTGTGTATGCTCAGAGTTTGCAAGGCCAAAACAATAACCACTGGCCTAGAATGAACCAGTTAGCCATACCATTTGGCAGAAACTGGCTTCTGCCTGACGTTCTCTGATGTAGATACGAAGTCCTAATTGTCCAGAGTTGAACCATAAGTTGAAATACCAGCAGATTCCAGTGGTTCTGAGTGGTGCAAGTTGTTCCGAGGTGCAGACTATGAGTCTAGGTCTTCCTGGGAGCAGATGCTAAAATAAGATTTATTAAGGGAATTGCCTGTGTGAGAGCAAAGGAGGGGGGGTACTGCTGAAGGTGGGGAGAGCCCTGAGACCACATGTAAGGGTGACCCCCCGAGAGAAGGACATACGGAAGGAAGGTTGGGGGGTGTGCAGTGGAAGAAAGTTTTGTCAAAGCATCTGGGATTCCCTGAGGCAAATTCAGCCAAGAATGACTTGCCTTAGCTCCCCTGGGTCATTGGCCGGGAACACAAGCCTGCAGGAAGCATGGCCTCAGGACAAATGCAATGATGGATTCCAGAGCCCAACAACTGGGGCCCCAGTCCATGGTCGGTTATTGCACTCCCTGTAACTTCAGGTTTGCAAGGTACATTCCCCTGGCTGCCACGTGGATTCCTAAAAACTCAGGACTAAATAAACTACCCGAAAAATTAGTTAAGCACACAATGTACGTGTGCAGTTAATTCACAAAAACAAGCCCATTTGTCTCCTCAATTGATTATAAAATGTATGAAACAAGATGTCAGCATCCAAAATGACTGAAATGTCTTTCAAAACAATTGCCTTGGCCAGCGGTATGCTGTTATGGAGCGCTCTGAAGTCAACCCTAATTGTAGTCACGTGGGCAAGTTTACTCAATACTCACGGTCCCTACCCCACTCTGTATGACTGTGGCAAGAAAAGCAAGACCCAGGCTTTGCAGAGAATTCCTCCCTGAGACACACCAGGGCAGCCCCACATACCAAACTTACCCCGCATGGACGCGAAGGACCAAAGGTCAGAAGAGTCCTGGAGCAGCCCCTCACTTGACACCCTTCTTTTTCCCTCACTTTCCTCACACTCCACATAGAATGTGGGGAGCTTCTGTTCCCTCTTCTCTGACCCCAAGTTCCCAAAGGAGTTCTCAGCTTTGCTCAGGGCAGTTTCTCCTCTGTGTGTTCTGTCCCTCTGACATGGGGCTAGAAATGTTTGTGGGAACAGCAGCCCAATTCACTGCCCCTATAGTTATGAAGCACTTTGCTTACATTCCAGTGTTTTGATGCCAATGATCCCTCCCCTTTGGACACAAGAACATCAGAATTATTGGATTCTCTATGTTATTGTCTTGGTACCTCCTTCTGGAACATGCTCTCAGCAGCCCATGCTCTTAGTAGCCAAGTGACCTTTGACCATCAGAGATCTGGAGAGCATATTCATGTTCTCAGGTCACCAGAGGTCATGCTTAGAGTGTGCGAGAGAACTAGTGGTGCCTATGGAAATGCTCTCGGGAGCAAAACATGCCAGATACTTTGTATCACCTGCATGCTTTATCATCTTTGCACCTTTGGAGCATGTCATGCATGCCTGGTTGTATCAAAAGCGTAATAGTATCCACAGACTAGGAAATGAAAAGGGAGTATAAAAACTTTACTTCCAGATCATAACTGATACATTTTGAATTGAATGCAGTTATCTGTGCATGACCTTTTTTTAATGCCCGACCATATTTCTAACATAATTTAAATTTTAGCATTATGGGTTTTCCGCTGTATTGTCAAGTTGAGTTAAATGGGGAACAATAATGTTATTAATGGTTTTCACACAGCAGTATAGTAAAATTCATCCCTGGTCATTCCTCTGCTCTGAAGACTATATTCATGGCTATTATATGCTTAAACTCCAGTTGTTCTAAGAAACATACATTTTACCATGAACATTAAACTGAGCTTGCTGGCTTCTGTGTTCTCTGCCTTTGGTGATGGTAGATGTCAATAATCTCAGATCATCGGTAGATGGTGTGCTTACTGGGTCAGTGATGATGTATTTTGAAAACTAATGTTGTCCTAAATATTGCAACATTGAACAGAGGCTGAGGGCTTCAAACTCTCATTTTCAGTGTGGTTTAAAACCAAACAGGATATCAAGATTTCAGGATGAACATATGTGTTCACTTCCATCCATCCAAAATACCCAATTGGGATAACAGTATAGAAACATAAATTTGTAGTGAGCTCCAACAGTAAAGAAATCAGGAGATAGACAATGGATTCCAACAAATTTGTGAATATTGAAAAGCAAGTGGAAATCTGTGGAAGATGAAGCAGAGTCTAGAATAGACTGAGAGGCCAGGGCAGGAGGAACTAGGTCTTCCATTTTGGACCCACAGAGCTCAGGGTTGGTGGTCAGCAGTAGAATGACCATACAGTTTATTTTCTAAACTAGGACACTTCCGGAAGTAAAAGATGGGACTACCAGTAATTTCACTCTGTAGGACAAGAGGTATAACCTGAGACTATGCTGGGAAACTAGGACATCTGGTCAGAAGGCAATATGGAGGTCAAGTCTAAGAAGAGGAGGTGCATAGAGCGGGTTAACTGAAGTTCCCTGTGGAACAGCCAAAGCAGTCAGCCTCCCCACCATGGCACCTAAGGAAGCAGGGAGCTCAATTCTAAAGAACTCAAGCAAATAAAATGAGGAGTGCTGGTCATGTGGATGCTACCATCTAAGATTAATGCCCCCTCATTCTGGCATTTAATGGGCCTGACGTCTATCTCCTTGTCATTTTACCCTAAGGTAAAACCTGTCCATCAACATGTACCACTCACTCACATGGAACCCCCAACCCCATGAGAAATCCTCCTTATGGGAGCAGTGGGCAGGGAGACAGACCCATGCCCTATCAGAGGAAACCTGTATCACCCTGGTTTCTCATTCCTGAATGTGAATGGCAACCTCGAATTGCAAATACAATAGGAAATCCAGCATTGTGGATGGGCAAAAGTAAGAGACAAACTGAAACACAGAGGTAAGAGAAACAGATAATTCAGTGTAGTCGTTTTAAAAACAGCTATTTCAAGAAACAAAAAATCATAAAAATATGATAATTTGTAATCTCTTGGGAGCAAAAGCTCATCTTCAGAATAAGAGAATGTAATTTGAAAAGCAATGATTAGAAAGTAAAAAGTGTTTAAAATGTAAAATGAAATTGCCAAAATTAAACATAAAATCAATACCTAAGTTGAAAGATAAAGTTGAGCAAAAACTGGAAAATATGAGAGAAATGTAAAAGTCTAATTATCAATTAGAAAAAAAATTGAAAAAATTGAAAAAAAAATTCCCAGAGCTGAAATGTGCATGAAGGAGTCCAGTAAGTATTAAACGTATGAATGACAAAGGATATGCACTCTATATGCATCATCATGAAATTTCAGGTTAGAAAAACAGCGATTAAACAGGCCGCAGAAATCAGTCTCACACAAGATATTTTTTATCAGCAACTCTGAAGGTTAGAAGTCAACAGAACATAGTCTTCAAAGTTCTGGGGAAAAAGATGATTTTGAACTTGAATATCCTTCTCTATTTAGGGTATAGCAAGAATAAATATATTTTAAGATACACAAAACCTCAGCATTTTTACCTCTAAAACACTTTTTCTCAGGAAATTACTTGAGGAAGCACACCAACAAAATGAGTGAGAAAACCAAAATAGGAGAAAACAGGGGACCCAGTAAACACTATATTCAACCCAGAAGAGAAACAAAATACTGTCCAAAAAATTGGCTATAATATGATGCAAACCAAAATTTGGTACCATTTTAATCAGTTTGACTTTGATGCCATGAACATTCCCTATTGAGTGACCCTAGTGCCATAACATTGATTCTGCAGAGAAGATCCACAACTACAGTATTCTTCTTGATCTACCTGGAAACAATATATGTATCATTTTGTAAGATGGCCAACAATTTACACTTACTGATTCAGAAATGCAAATAATAGCTAAATAATCTATTTGTAGATTGTATGATACTGGTAGATACATTAATCCTTAAAACTCTATCCCATTGTGTAACAAAGAAAGGAAATTAATTTTTTAATTTATTTTATTGAAGTATAGTTGATTTACAATGTTGTGTTAATTTCTGTTGCACAGCAAAGTGATTCAGTTATACATATATATACATTCTTTTTCATATTCTTTTCCATTATGGTTTATCTAAGGATACTGAATATAGTTCCCTGTGCTATACAGTAGGACCTGTGCTATACAGTAGGACCTTTATCCATTCTCCATATAATAGTTTGCATCTGCTAATCCCAAACCCCCAATCCATCCCTTCCCCACCCCCCACCCCCACTTGGCAAGCACAAGTCTGTTCTCTATGTCTGTGAGTCTGTTTTTGTTTCGTAGATAAGTTCATTTGTGTCATATTTTAGATTCCACATATAAGTGATACCATATGGTGTTCATATGGTATTCTTTCTCTTTCTGTCTTACTTCACTTAGTCTGATAATCTCCAGGTCCATCCATGTTGCTGAAAATGGCATTATTTCATTCTTTTTATGGCTGAGGAGTATTCCATTGTATATATGTACCACATCTCCTTTATCCATTTATCTGTTGATGGACATTTAGGTTGTTTCCATGCCTTGGCTATTTTGAATAGTGCTGCTGTGAACATAGGAGTCCATGTATCTTTTTTTTATATATATATATTTATTTTATTTATTTATTTTTGGCTGCGTTGGGTCTTTGTTGCTGCACACGGGCTTTCTCTAGTTGTGGCGAGTGAGGGCTACTCTTTGTTGCAGTGCACAGGCTTCTCATTGCATTGGCTTCTCTTGTTGTAGAGCACAGGCTCTAGGCATGTGGGCTCCAGCAGTTGTGGCACATTGGCTTCAGTAGTTGTGGCTCACGGGCTCTAGAGCACAGGTTCAGTAGTTGTGGTACACAGGCTTAGTTGCTCCGTGGCATGTGGGATCTTCCTGGACCAGGGCTTGAACCCATGTCCCCTGAATTGGCAGGCGGATTCTTAACCACTGCACCATCAGGGAAGGCCCACATATATCTTTTCGAATTATAGTTTTGTCCAGATATATGCCCAGGAGTGGAATTGCTGGATCATATGGCAACTCTATTTTTAGTGTTTATTTTTGGTTTTTTTTTTTTTTTAGTTTTTTGAGGAACCTCCATACTGTTTTCCATAGCGGCTACACCAATTTACATTCCCACCAACAATGTAGGAGGGTTCCCTTTTCTCTGTACCCTCTCCAGCATCTGTTATTTGTAGACTTTTTTTTTTAATGTGGACCTTTTTTTTAAAAGTCTTTATTGAATTTGTTACCATATTGCTTCTGTTTTACCTTTTGGATTCTTGGCCATGAGGCATGTGGGATCTTAGGTCCCCGACCAGGAATCGAACCCTCCCCACCCTGCACTGGAAAGTGAAGTCTTAACCACTGGACCACCAGGGAAGTCCCTGTAGACTTTTTAATGATGGCCATTCTGACTGGTGTGAGGTGATACCTCATTGTAGTTTTGTTTTGCATATCTCTAATAATTAGTGATGTTGAACATCTTTTCATGTGCCTGTCAGTCATCTGTAAGTCTCCTTTGCAGAAATGCCTATTTAGGTCTTCTGCCCATTTTTCCATTGGGTAGTTTGTTTTTTTGTTATTGAGTTGTATGAACTGTTTGTATATTTTGGAAATTAAGCCCTTGTCGGTTGCATCATTTGCAAATATTTTCTCCCAGTCCATAGGTTGTCTTTTTGTTTTGTGTACGGTTTCCTTTGCTGTACAAAATCTTGTAAGCTCAATTAGGTCCTATTTGTTTATTTTTTCTTTTATTTCTATTGCTTTGAGAGACTGACCTAAGAAAACATTGGTATGACTTAGGTCAGAGAATGTTTTGCCTATGTTCTCTTCTAGGAGTTTTAAGGTGTCATGTCTTATTTTTAAGTCTTTAAGCCATTTTGAGTTCATTTTTGTGTATGGTGTGAGCTTGTGTTCTAACGTCATTGATTTACATGCAGCTGTCCAACTTTCCCAACACCACTTGCTGAAGAGACTATCTTTTTTCCCATTGTATAGTCTTGCCTCCTTTGTTGAAGATAATTGACCGTAGGTGTGTGGGTTTATTTCTGGGCTCTGTTTCATTGATCCATATGTCTGTTTTTGTGCCATTACCACACTGTTTTGATTACTGTAGCTTTGTAGTATTGTCTGAAGTCTGGGAGGGTTATGCCTCTTGCTTTGTTCCTTTTCCTCAGGATTACTTTGGCAATTCTGGGTCTTTTATGGTTCCATATAAATTTTAGGATTATTCGTTCTAGGTCTGTGAAAAATGTCATGCTAATTTGATAAAGATTGCATTAAATCTGTAGATTGCTTTGAGTAGTATGG
The DNA here is from genome assembly GCF_003031525.2 of Neophocaena asiaeorientalis asiaeorientalis. Classification (NCBI taxonomy): domain Eukaryota; kingdom Metazoa; phylum Chordata; class Mammalia; order Artiodactyla; family Phocoenidae; genus Neophocaena; species Neophocaena asiaeorientalis. The sequence continues at coordinate 155,499 of NW_020185334.1, read as the reverse complement.
CCACTTTAACAATATTAATCTTTCCAATCCAAGGGCATGGGATATCTTTCCATTTCTTTGAATCATCTTCAATTTCTAAAGGAAATTAAATTTGATCCAACCATTTAAAGTATCTTTGGGAATTAATCCCTTTCATGTATATTCTCAGTCTTTCATGTTCTCTCCCCTTTCATTGCCCCTTGGCTTCTTGGCAATGCCCCAGTGCACCCTACTGCCATCTAACACCAAAATCTGTGGTCTCTTCTCTCTAATATAATCAAGGCTTGGTGATTCTCTGATGACATCACCCCTGGACCTCAGTTGGCCCTTCAGTGTGACTCCTAGTCTTTTCCCACCCCTGGTGGTTCATCTTGCACTTGTCAGCGATAGGATCAAGGCTTCACATCTCACAACTCCCAGGGGCACAGTTGACATCAATGCCCCTTGTAAATGTACCAAAATGTGCCACATTACTCATCTTCACATGGTGGTCCTGCTCAGGGTGGCTTGCTCCCCACTATGGTGGCTGTCCACGTAAACTCACAGCATCATCAGCTACATCCTAGATACCCTACCCGTAGGGCATGTGGGGACTTATGGTTACAAGGCATGAAGAGATTCTGGAGAGTTAAACCTAATCACATGGAGGCACCATCTTTTCTCAGCTTATGCAGAAGGGTGGCAGGGGAGACCTCCCTAGGACAGATATTCTAAATCCCAAATGAGAAGTGGAGCAAAAGCCCCTCATCAGTTTTCCCCTTTCCCCTCAACCTACCTGCATGCCTCCTCTCTCTGAGTCTTTGGCCTTTCACCCATATTTGAAAGGGAGTGTCATAAGGGGTAGACTTCCATTTACTTTCCTTTCTGACCAGTACTTCCTCTCAACTTTAATTGTAAATGAGAATTACCTTGGTGGCGGGAGCTTTCAAAACTCCCAATTCCCAGGCCATACTCCAGACCAATTATATGAGATGCTGTTGGGATGGCAACCAGGCATCAGTATTTTTTAAAGCTCTGTACGCGATTCCAGTGTGTCACCAAGGTTGAGAAACCCTGCTCTACATTCTGCCTCCTTCCAGGGGTGTGACTGGCCTTCCCACTTTCCAGTGGCCAAAATGGTCATTGGCTGCTAGAAAATGTGATGTGTAGGGAAGAGGAATGAAGCGTAATCAGAATAATATTTTCAATATATTATTTGCTTGCAGCCTTTCTCATAAAAATGTTACTTCTTGGTTTTAACATTTGTAATCAATTATTTTGGTTTATTATGGTTATAGAACAGAATATAAGTGTTATTCTTTTTTTTTTTTTTTTTTTTTTTTTCGGTACGCGGGCCTCTCACTGTTGTGGCCTCTCCCGCTGCACAGGCCCAGCGGCCATGGCTCACGGGCCCAGCCGCTCCGCGGCATGTGGGATCTTCCCAGACCGGGGCACGAACCCGTGTCCCCTGCATCGGCAGGCGGACTCTCAACCACTGCGCCACCAGGGAAGCCCATAAGTGTTATTCTTGACAAAGTAAGAGAAAATATATGGCAGAGGTGGGAAGTGTAAAGAGAGTAAGGGAAACTAGAGGGAAGGGTTGTACATTTTAGGTGCATTAGTTAAAGATTCAAAACTAGCCAGTAGAAAAGCTAGAAAATTATTTTAGCCATCAAAATCCGGCAAGAGAGAGTGTTCCATAAGTGACATATCACCACTGGTCATTGTAAGAGTCGATAGCTATCACCTAAGAAGGATAGATACAAATAGCAGCTTAATTCTATGTTATTAGAAGGTAAGAAGGTGACCACCCAGCGTAAAGGCTGTCTCTTAGGGGTGGGTCTGGAATAGAGAAGAGTTTAGTATTTCTGGAGTTTTACCTTGTACATACATAAAACAAAAATGACAGATTAAAAATAAATTAATAAATGAAATTGGGATTCCATACTGTGGTGTGTATCAAGGGATGGTTTGGGAATATATCCCCAGTCAAGGCCATTTTGTCGATGGTAGCCACAGCCCACCACCTGCATAGATGGGATGCTAGCGCCCCAGTCCTTGCTCACAGCAGTGCTATATGCCTGGGTGGTGGTGTGCTGATTCTCCGTGGCCAAGCCTTTTGAAGTTAGTTCAAAAGAACCACAGAGTTGTGACATTTATAGTCTTTTACATTTTATATACTCCCTAGAGAGATTTAGAGGAAGTGACATTTACAGAGAATCTGCAGAGCAACATTCCAATTTACCCCCTTGTGGATTCTCCTGACCATAACTATTGATATAAGTGACGGCATTTTATTAGGACCAGAGGTTTTAGCAGATGGTTCTGGCCTATGTGTCACTTGGCTTTAGGTGCTGTTAGATGTTTGAGAAATATCTGTTGAGATAGACCACAGGTAAATAGAGCACTGAATTAAATAGAGCAGCTGTGAGGTCTCATCTGAGCTGTACCTGCCGCCAGCGGGTTCTGCATCCTCAAATGTGTCACGTAACTTCTGGAACGTCTGCAGAATGAGGGCCCCCGACTCAAGTTCTCAGTTCCCTTCCCACCTAATTCTTTGCACAACAAGGGTTTCTTCTAGAATAGGAAGTGTCAGTGTTTGTCTCTGGGCTGTCTTGGATTTTTCTCTACCACCTCTGTTGACCTTTAAAATATGAGCCTGCCTGTTATGAAGGACAGCAACTTGCTTAGTCTTCAAATAGAGAGGATTCAAATTCCAGCTCCATCACTTTTTTCGCATATAAGTTTATTTATTTATTTATTTGTTTATTTTTGTCTGCGTTGGGTCTTCATTGCTGCACGTGGGCTTTCTCTAGTTGTGGCGAACAGGCTACTCTTAGTTGTGGTGCGCAGCTTCTCATTGCAGTGGCTTCTCTTGTTGCGGAGCACAGGCTCTAGGCTCACAGGCTTCAGTAGTTGTGGCACGCGGGCTTCAGTAGTTGTGGCACGTGGGCTCTAGAGCTCAAGCTTAGTAGTTGTGGTGCACGGGCTTAGTTGCTCCATGGTATGTGGGATCTTCCTGGACCAGGGCTCAAACCCGTGTCCTCTGCGTTGGCAGGTGGATTCTTAACCACTGCACCACCGGGGAAGTCCCTCCATCACTTTTTGGCTGGATGACCCTGAGCAAGTTTCTTAACTTCTTTAAGCCCCAGTTCCTCACCTATAATATGGAAATCAGATGTTTACTACTATTAGAATTTGATGTATATACTTTCTAGTCCAAAAAGATTCTCAGTAAATGCCAGCTTGTTATGCTGAAGAAGAAGATAGCACTAAAAGCCTAATGCATGCTCCCTAGATTGCAAGACGGGTTGCCATAAACTCACAAAGGGAAGGCCAGCATGAGTTTGCAAATAACTAGGTCAGATTTTCCCATTTTCCTCATTTGCAAAGCAGCAGCCTTCTATTCTTACACAGAGTCTGTGTGCTGGGGGAAAACCTGATAACCGTCTGGGTTCAATAGAAGACAAGAAAGATAAAAGGATAGCAGATTAGATACCCTCGGGCCATGTCCCTTTCCCATCCCTGGCTATTTTCCTTTTTTGGGGGGAGCGGGGCGGAGATACACATGTTAACATGATGTGATGTACAGAAGTTCAGGATGCTGAGAGAATATACAAAAGTTACAGTTATAGCTTTTTTTCCTTACTTGAAGTATAGTTGATTTACAGTGTTGGGTCAGTTTCAGGTATACAACAAAGTGATTCAGTTTTTTATATATAAATATATATTTTTTTCAGACTCTTTTTCATTATAGGTTATTACAAGATATTGAATATAGTTCCCTGTGCTATACAGTAGGTCCTTCTTGTTTTTCTGTTTTACATATAGTAGTGTGTATCTGTTAATCCCAAACTCCTAATTTATCCTTCCCCTGACCTCCTTTCCCCTTTGGTAACTGTAAGTTTGTTTTCTCTGACTCTGAGTCTATTTCTGTTTTGTAAATAAGTTCATTTGTATCATTTTTTCAGATTCCACATATAAGTGATATATGATATTTGTCTGATTTACTTCACTTAGTATAATCTCTAGGTCCATCCATGTTGCTACAAATGGCATTATTTCATTCTTTAGTATTTCATTGTATATGTACATCTTTTTTTTTAACGTCTTTATTGGAGTATAATTGCTTTACATTGTTGTGTTAGTTTCTGCTGTATAACAAAGGGAATCAGCTATACAAATACTTATATCCCTATATCTTCCCTCTTGCGTCTCCCTCCCACCCCTCTAGGTGGTCACAAAGCACCGAGCTGATCTCCCTGTGCTATGCGGCTGCTTCCCACTAGCTATCTATTTTACATTTGGTAGTGTGTATATGTCAGTGCCACTCTCTCACTTCATCCCAGCTTACCCTTCCCCCTCCCCGTGTCCTTAAGTCCATTCTCTACGTCTGTGTCTTTATTCCTGTCCTGCCCCTAAGTTCTTCAGAACTTTTTTTTTTTTAGATTCCATATATGTGTGTTAGCATATGGTATTTGTTTTTCTCTTTCTGACTTACTTCACTCTGTATGACAGATTCTAGGTCCATCCACCTCACTACAAATAACTCAATTTCATTTCTTTTTATGGCTGAGTAATATTCCATTGTATATATGTGCCACATCTTCTATATACATTCATCTGCCCATGGACATTTAGGTTGCTTCCATGTCTTGGCTATTGTAAATAATGCTGCTATGAACATTGGGGTGCATGCATCTTTTCAAATTATAGTTTTCTCCAGATCTGTGCCCACGAGTGGGATTGCTGGATCATATCATAACTATATTTTTAGTTTTTGAAGGAACCTCCATACTGTCTCCATAGTGGCTGCACCAATTTACATTCCCACCAACAATGTAGGAGGGTTCCCTTGTCTCCACACCCTCTCCAACATTTATTGTTTGTAGACTTTTTGATGATGGCCATTCTGACCTGTGTAAGGTGATACCTCATTGTAGTTTTGACTTGCATTTTTGACTTGCATATTATAATTATATAATAATTAGCAGTGTTGAGCATCTTTTCACGTACCTGTTGGTCATCTGTATGACTTCTTTGGAGAAATGTCTACTTAGGTCTTCTGCCCATTTTTTGATCCTGACCATTTTCACTAGCCTAAACATCTGCTGTAGTGTTCAATACACTTGACCTTCTTATGGGGACGGGTCTCCCTTTGGCCAGGTAAGGATCCCGCCTTTACCTCCCAAGGTAACAGTGGTCACCACTTAGAGTTCCTTGACTTGGGCATCTTCTGTCTTTGTTGGGGTTAGAACACTCTAATAATCCATTAAACTGAGTCCTATATTCTCATCTTTGGGCTATGGAAAGGTGAAGGACAGGCAGAAAAAGCAAGAAAGGAGGACTGTATCCAAATGGCATTGATTTATTTGCTGCTAGGCCTCACTTACTCTTCACAGTTTCCTGATTTTTAGTATGGAAACAATAGTTCTTCAGTCCTTCAAAGGGGATTTCTTTTTTAACTTATATGTTTTGGGGCCTTGAAAACTAAGAAGGAAGAACCCGTTTGTGTTTAGACAACTGGTTCTTTGTTTTCATTCAACTATTTTGTCACAAAGTTTCTTACTGGTGATTTAACCACTGAAATTAAGCAGACCATGTGGATCCAACTGAAATACCACGTATTGAGTATACACCAAGTGGAAACGCTAGGGAAGTCTTCTAGAAGTAAAGTTCTGAGTAGTTTAATATCAATGATGCCCACACAGGATTTTACTATTTTCGTCATCTCTGTAAAAAATAAAACAGTGGTGACCTGGGGAATTGGAAGAGGCTCCACATCCAATTGCTTATTACTGAACTAATTGATCTTAACTGAACTATCCCAGTCTTAGTTCATGTTATAGCTCTGACATCTGCTTTAAGCAAAAAGAACTATCTGTTGAATGAGCTCATTTAGAGAACTTTCCTACATGGAAAATAAATGTTGAATGTTCATCTTTCCATACAAATTTCATAATTAGTTTTTCTTATTCTACTCTGAGTACTTATATTGGGAGCAAGCTCAATTTAGGTTCATTCTTCACAGTGAGTCTTTATTTCGACAGTAGCCTCTCTTATGAATCCTCCATAGCATTTAAAATTTTCCTTTATAGACATTTCTTGTTTTGAGTTTATTTTAAAATATATTTTATTGTTATTGTTCCTATCATGTAGTTAGTTTTTTTTTAAATTTAGTCTTACAATTGAATCTGAGTACCGGAACTTTTTGGGGTTACTTATTGCTATTTCTTTTCTTTCTAAGAATCGTATGTATCTTTTGTCCATATTTCTAACAGAATATTCATCTTTTTTTTCTTACTGATTTATAAGAGTCCTTTACATATTATGGCTATTGAGTTTTCATCTTTAGTTTAGACGTGTCAGGGAACTTAGAGGTTATCCTGTTCTACCCATTTGTTGACATTTCCCTTGAACTCTAGATTTAGCTAATAAACCTCTCCACTGGATTTGTCATTGGCCACTCCAGCTTAAACTCTTCAAAACTGAGTTTTCAGTCTCTGCTTCCCCAGCTGCAGTTTTTACGGACTACCTCATCTGAGCATGGTTAGATATAAAATGGTGAAGTTATCTTTGACTCTCCTGTTTACATCAAGCTCCTAATCCAATTCATCGCCAAATCCTATCACTCTGTTTTCAAAATATACCCAGATATGGTCACATCTCCCGTCTCCCCATTTCCTCCCCAGTCAAAACTACACCTCACCTCAGTTATCACCATAACTATTTGATTCCCTGTCTTCATCTTTGGCGCCTTATTGTCTCCTTGGAGTGATCCTTTTACAAAATATGAATCTAATGTCCCACTTCTCCTCAAGATCCTCCAGTGACTCCCAGTATAACCCAGCATCCGTATAGTGACCCACGTGATCCTGATCCCCTGCCACCACCTCCCTACCCCACCCCCAAGAGTTTTTTCTCTGCTGTCATTTTCTCTTCATTCACTCATGTCTTTTTTTTTCTTCACACATTATAACCATGCTCTTGCCTCAGGGCCTTTGCATTTACTTCTTCTTTACCTGAAATGTCCCCACACACTCAGATATAAGCATCATGACTGCAAGGACTTTTTCTACTTTGCAGCTGCTGATTCCTCAGCACCCAGAACAGTGTCTGTTACTCAGCTGGTGCATAATAAATGCTTATTGAATAATTGATGAACCATACTCACTAGCAATCATTTTTTGGTGGTGTTGTAAAGAATATTTTGAGGTATCAGGTGGCCCTTGCAGAAGTGGTTGAATTCCTAGAAATAAGATAATGCTGCTTAGCTACTGAATCCTTGAATTAGAATAAAATGCAAACTCTTTGCCCCTGTCAATCTCCCCAACAGCATCTCCTTCCTTTCTTTCCCTCTCATTACGTCCAGGCACACTGGCCTTCTCTCTGCTCCTTGAACACGCCAAGTATATCTGAGCCTTTGGGTCATTTTACTGGATGTGCTCTTTGGGGGGAAACATCTGTTCCTGCATCTTTGGGTGAATCCTCACTCAGGTGTCATTTTGAAATTCCCCCCTTGGTGAGACCTTCCCCAATCACGCAAACTAATGAACTCCCCTTTGCTGCATCTCTGTCACACCAAAATCTTTCATTTTCCTCAAAATAAAAGAGAGCAAAGACCTTACCTACCTGCAGCACTATGTCGCCAGAGGTTCCCATCACGTGACACATGTGGGCACTCACAAAATATTTAGAGAATGAATAAATGTCATTAGTCTAGTTGCTCAAGATCGTAAGATGTGTGCCTCCAAGACAGCACTGGCCACATGGTGCTGAAATGATATATCTGTGAGTCTGTCTCCCAGAGAGTCTGTGAGATCCTCCAGGACAGGTCCAATGTTTAATTTATAGTCACTTCCCCACCATTTCCCACAGCACCTAGCACCTAGTGGTACTCCATACATGTTTGCCAAACCAACATGAAGCTGCAGAAAGGCAATACAGCCTCTTCGTCAAGTTCATTTCACTAGAAGGATAGAGAATATGAATCAGAGATGGTAAAATATTAAAAAGTGAATATTATAAGATGGCCAGGGGAGGCCACACCACGTGAGGAAAAGTACACAGAAGAGTTAAGAGGTGGAAAAATTAAATGCCTGGAATTAGCTCTTACGGGGAGAAGAAATACAACAGTGAGATCATCGGTTTAGGTGCTCATTTCAGAGCAATGCCAAGGCTTCCGGTAGTATCAATTTACATGGTCTTTTTTCTTGGCGAAAAACATTGTTATTGATGTGCTGCATTTAGTGGTTCCTGTGAGTAAGTCATCGTTTTGATTACCCAAGTGCACTCCTTGGGTAATCAAGTTCTAAACTTTCCCCATTCTTTTTTCTTTTCCTTTTTTTCCTCCAAATCCTTTCTTCTTACAGATGGTCCCATCTTCCACTTTGCTGAGAAAGTCAGGGAAAGTTTGAAGGGGAAGTTCCCCAACCTTCTGTGTTCTCCACCAAAAATATCTTGGATCCAACACACACCCCCTCCTCATTCTCTTCTGTCTCGACATAATAGCTCCTTTTCTTCTTTCCAAAAATTAACCTCACCATTGCATCTGGATCCCTTTCCCTTTAATTTTGTCAAACACCTTGTCTCTTCAATTATTTCCAGTTTCCTAGCATCATGCATACCTTTCTTTCCACTACTTCCTTTCCTTTGGACTTCAAACATACACAGGTCTTCCCTGCCTTAGAAAACCAGTGGTTGTTATTGTTGCCTCCATCACCCTCTTGTGCCGCCATATTTCCCTTCCTGACTAGGGGTCTTATACATGTGACACACCGTCTCCATTCTTTCACAATATAGTCCCTCTGTTATCACAGAGTTCTACTCATGCTTCGGGTCTCTCGTGTTTCAGCTTTGTTAAAATTGTACTCTCCTGCTACAACCGTGAATACCAGCAGTGGCTTTCTACATTTCACACTCGTGACCTCCTCCCAGTGTTGGTTCTGCCTGGTTGTTATGCAGTGTTCATCCCATGACTTGCCCTTGAATTTGAAGCATGAGGCGTGCACGCCTACTTTTCCTCTGACTCCCTCTCTGAATTATTTTATTTCCTAATTGTGGATAACATCCCAAGGCCTTCTACTCTTTTTTATTTAAAAAAGTTTTCCTTGGAGAGTTTGTCCACTTTTATTGTTTCAATAAAACAGTAAATCAATTTCCAAGATTACTGAGCACATTCTAAGGGCCAGACAATATTTGGCCATCATTCATCAAATACTGGAATGATTCATAGAAATGGGATACTGGACTACTTGGATGACCCATTGAGTCAAACATAAATATGATTTTACAGGGGTGCAAAGAGATCCAAAATTTCTTTGCAGGGCTGCAAAAGAGCCAAAATTTGAGAAAAGTTTAAAAAGAATAAGCTTTCTTAGAAAAATAGGTTACAAAATAGTATGACACACGTATACACACATATTTTATACGCATATATTTTAAAAATTATAAGAGGAAAGTAAAGGGACATAAGGATAGGCAACTAGGCAGGATTTCATCTGAGTAGCCATGCTGGTGGAAGTGATGTCTCAACTGAGTAGGTAGGTACCTTGGGGAGGGGGCGGACGAATGTTACAGGGAAGGAGTAGCACGTGCAAAGGACTGTGGGAGGAGACAATATGGCGCACGCCTCCATCCACTCACATTCACTGGGCACTCGAGTGTCTACTGACACATCATCAAGATGACTACTAATTATTTCTTCAACACCTTATTGCACGTGAAGCTTCAGATCCTGTGAGGATGTTAAGAAGATCTCCTGGCTGTCTTAAGAGCCCATGAGCTAGTGGAGGAGAAGCCAAATGAGCAATCGAAGTATGTCCACTGTGAAAGGGAAGAGCAAGGGCTGAGTCCAACAAGGAGGGGAAGGGAAGCTGAGCCTCAGAACCACACTTGCACTGCATCCAGTTCTGATAGAAATGATCTCTCTGCCAGATGGACATGGGACCGGCAGCCACACGCACTATGACTTTGTCTTATATGTCCTTTCTACCAGTGCCTACGGATTCATCCCAGTAGGCTAATTGCCAAAACAGACAACTTCAAAATCTCCATAACTTCACATGAGAAAACTGTATTTCTTACCTTCCCTCACACTCCAAAGCAGTTCTGAGGAGGGACAGGACTGCCCCACACATTCAGGAAGCCAGGACACTTCCCTCTTGTACATCTTGGAGCTCTGCATCGCTTAGGGCCTCAGGATGCAAAATGTGATTCCTGGCCCTGCAGCGTCAGCATCACCTGGTAACTTGTTAAAAGTGCAAATTCAGAACCTACTGAATCAGAGGTTCTGGCTCTAGGACCCAGAAATACATATTTAACAAGCTGTTCTCAAGTTTGAGGACTACCAAGGCGTGGCAGATGAGGGCAGGGAGCATGCAGGTCACACACGAGGGTGTTTAAGTTCCAGTCCCAGAAGCAGCACATCCTGTTTCTGCCCACAGTCCACTGGCTGTGACTCACTCCTGAGGCCCTTTGAGAAGCTGGGACATATAGTCCAGCTCTGTGCCCAGGAAGAAAAGTTCTCCCGTCCTAAATGTTCTTCCTACTTCTAGGCTCTCCCTTAAATTCATTCTCCCCTCAGCAGTCAGTCGGATTAATATTCCTGAAAGCTGAATCAATTATCTCACCCCTTGTCTAAAAACCTCCACGGGTCTCATAGTCTTTTGAATGACACTTCTTAGCCCTCCAAGGACTGGTCCCTGTTGCCTCTCTGGCCTCATGGTTTGCCATCCTCCCTTGAACTCTAGACCCCAGCCATCCTGAATAACAACCGCTGGTCCTTTACCGGCCACCTGCCCTCTTCTCTGGGCCTTTGCACTTGCTGCCCTTCCCATCCTCCTTTCCTCCTGGCCGCCCCCATTCATCCTTCAGGGCTCAGCTGGGCTGTGACTCTGTCCAGAAACATCTCCCTGAAGCCACTCCCTGTCCCTCCCTCAAGACTGGGTTAGATGCCCTCTCCTAACCCAGAATAATTCTTACTGCCTTGAATTTCAATCACGTTAAGTCACTGGAGAGCAGAGACTGTATGTTAACACGGTGTTGCTTTCTCGTTGCCCGTCAAGAGCCTGGCCCATAGTAGGTGCTCAAAGAATGTCTGCTAAGTAATTAATTCAGAGAGACTTAGTAGATGCTCAGTGGGTGCTTGTAGATGAGAATGTTGATTGGTTGTATCGTACTGTGGCCAGAATCTGTTATTCAGTTCAGTATGCTCAGTCTTTCTCAGATAAGCACTGCACCTGAACTGCAGCCAGGACCTTCCCCATCACCAGAAAATCAACTTGAAGCCCCGCTCTGGTCACTGTCAGCCCATCCTTCTTACTGACAACAGTCTGCGTACCTTCATCCATGTGAATTTACGTACGTAATTTACATAATAAATAGGAAAATAGGGAAGCTCATTTTTCGAAGTGTAATCAAATTACACTGTTTAGAAAACAGAAAATAAAGCTGACTGGTGCTGGTGGGACAGCAGAGATCTCTCGGCAGCTGAATTATTGGATGAATCAGTCCCCTGTTCTTGTCAGTGCTTCGCCATGACTCATTCTGATGGACTAATTTTTGATTGAAAATGATAAAGTCAGAAGACATGCTCTTTTAAAAATTTTTTTTGAAGTATAGTAGATTTACAATGTTGTGTTAATTTCTGCTGTACAGAGTTATTCAGTTGTACATGTACATACATTCTGTTTTATATTCTTTTCTATTATGGTTTATCATGGGATACTGAATATTGTTCCCTGTGCTATACAGTAGGATCTTGTTGTTTATCCATTCTCTATATACCAGTTTGCATCTGCTAATCCCAAACTCCCAGTCCATCCCTCCTGCACACCCCCTCCCCCTTGGCATCCAGAAATCTGGTCTCTATGTTTGTGAGTCTATTTCTGTTTTGTAGATAAGTTCATTTGTGGCATATTTTATATTCCACATGTAAGTGATATCATATGGTATTTGTCTTTCTCTTTCTGGCTTACTTCACTTAGTGTGGTAATCCCTAGGTCCATCCATGTTGCTGCAAATGGCATTATTTCATTCTTCTTATGGCTGAGTAGCAGTCCATTGTATATATGTACCACATCTTCTTTCTCCATTCTTCTGTCAGGACATTTATGTTGTTTCCATGCCTTAGCTATGGTGAATAGTGCTGCTATGAACATAGGGGTGCATGTATCTTTTTGAATTATAGTTTTGTCTGGATATATGCCCAGGAGTAGGATTGCTGTATCATATGGCAACTCTTTTTTTAGTTTGTTGAGGAACCTCCGTACCATTTTCCCCAGTGGCTGTACCAATTTACATTCCCGCCAACAGTGCAAGAGTGTTCCCTCTTCTCCGCACCCTCTCCAGCATTTATTATTTATAGATTTTTAAATGATGGCCATTCTGACCTGTGTGAGGTGGTACCTCACTGTGGTTTTGATTTGCATTTCTCTAATAATTAGCAGTGTTGAGCATCTTTTCATGTGCCTGTTGGCCATCTGTATGAGACACCATTCTCTTAAAAACATACAGTAACACCCTTCACAGGAACGGGAAAATAAGCCATAGCAGCGTCCGTGAACAGCAATTGCTTCTGCTCCGAGTCCTCTCCTTGCCAATGCTCCCAATTATTTTTTTTGAAATGAAACCAGACACATGTCTATTCTATAGTCAGTTTGGAAAATATTGAACTGGCGACAAACTGAAATGAGAAAGTAGAGTGAGAACCAAATTCATCCTCCAGTTTGCCCAGTATTGCTTGGAATGCTCTCTGGCTGTGACTCTCAGGGCAGGAAGCAGGGGTTTTTTTGCTCTTTCTGTCTTCTGCGCAGGGTTTATGGCCTGTTCAGGGCACACAGCCAGTGACTAGTACTTACTTGAGAGTCCCAGTGGAACTCTCTCCCCGTCTCAGTGCCACCTGGCAGAATCCCTGGGTGAGGGGCAAGGAGGTTTCCGAGGTGTGCAGGAAGCTCTGGGCAGTAGAAAATTCTGCTCACTCAGCATAAGAAGCAGGAACAGGTTTCTTTAAAGCAGTGGGTAGGAGCTCCTCCCCACAGGACTTTGCCCCATCGGTTATTTCCATCTCTGTCTCTACTAACTGTCTGCTTACTCCATAAGCATGACTACTGCTCCCATCCCCCAAAGCACACGCAAAGACCAGCTGTGTCAGCTGCATCCTTCATGAAGTAGACACCTAGATGGAGTTAGGAGCAAAAGTTTATTGAGGAAGAAGGCATGAGAAAGTCAAAGAGACAAAGCAGAGTTGTGCAGGGGGAACAGAGGGGAAGAGGCATCACTTGCCCGGAGTCACTCAGCTAGGAAGTGGCAGAGCCGGGACTGAAACCCCACAAATTTGGCTCCAGAATCCAAGGCATGTAACCACTGTGCATATACTGCCTGTGTCTTCTCCTGCTCTGATAGATGGTACATTTTATTATCACTCAAATTAGAGCTTACATAATAATTTACTATGAGCCAAACACCCCACTAAGTGCTTTATAATATGCATTACCTGTTTGTGAGGTAAGCGTTACTTTCTGTGTTTTACATATTTATTAGAAACCTGAGTCACAGTGAGGTTAAATAACATGCTCAGAATCATTCAGCAAATAAGTAGCAGAATCAAAATTCACACATGAAATTCATGCTTTCAACCCTGATGCCATGGTCCTTTACGCTGCCATTGCCTTTGAGTTAGAATAGAGTTTCATTCATCTTTGTAATCAAATAACCTAGCAAATTATAGGTATTGAATAAAAATTTGCTAAATGAATGAATAATGTGCTTTTCCAGAATTTCTGTCTGGAATTGTAGAATGTGGTCATTTTTTTAAAGGGTACATTATCAAGACAATGCTATTCCCAATGCTCGTTTTCACTTTTTTAAAACATTAGCTATAGCTTTTATGCTGTGAATAAAATTTCTAGTAGTCAGTGCATTAAACACACACACTAGAGGAAGTTCAGGAACCTTAAAGATGCTATTTTAGTGAAAAGTAGTCAAAAAGCAGATGATTCTCAAACTTCTGTGCACACAGAAGTCATCGAGGAAGCTTATTAAAATGTAGATTACCAGGCCCCACCAACCACAGATTCTTATTCAATGTATTTGATAAGAAGCCTAGAATCTGCATTTTGTAGTCATCTCCAGGTGAGTCCAGAGCAGATGGTCCATGGACAAACTCAAGTGGACCACTGGGGCTACTACCATCAGCTAATCAACCTCCATGTCACGTATGAGAAATCCTAAAAAACATAACAGTAAAATTACAGCTGGAATAAAACTGCTTGATATCCATTATTTCCTATAATGATTTTTTAGAACTATGTGATGAGGCCTGAGACCCATACCATGACCCATATAGGTGCCAACTTAGTTTAATTGGATCAGGGTGGACAGAACACTTTACAACTATTTAAAACTTTATACTGATTCTGGGGAGAAAAGCTAATGACTCATTTTTGTAATTTCAATGTGTTTATGTCATCCCAGCAGGGTTTTATTTTTCCATCAATTGTATGTCCTTGAAATTAAGATCCCTTCAATTATAAGAATTACTCTTCTATTCAGTCTCACCGAGAAAGAAAAAGTCCCCAGATGGAGAACTCAATATAGGGCAAAAAGAGCTACACCCTCCGATGAGGGTAAAGGAGAAATAGGGCACAGTGCTTTAGTCTATGCTCCTCCAAGAGCAGATCCTAAGTCACACCTTTCACGCAGGTGGCTTATTTGGGAAACGGCCCCAGGAAGCACTAGGGGAAATGAGGGAAGGGAAGGGAAGGGAAGGGAACCAGTGAAGTATGGGTCATGAGCCAGTTACACTGTGAGCAAATGGACCCAGTCCCTCTGAAGATCAATTTGAAGACCAATGTAGAACACACCTCAGAATCAAGGGAAGCTGAGTGTTAGTCAATGACTCCCTTCCCTGGTTGGTTGAGGGCTGCCCTGGGGGGGCGTTAGATCCCCAGCATTTTTTTAGTGAAGAGCAATTAATAAGCAAATGTTCTCAGACTTTCGTTGGCAAAGGACGGCTGGGCTGTTCTGTCCCGAGGTGAACAAGCTACCCTGGCACTGCCATTGGAGAAGCAGAGAGATGCAGGCATTCAAGGGGACAAACTGTCGGAGGACACGGGGCTACTGTCTGGTGCAGCTGTAGGGGCACTCAGAGGTGGCCCAGGGGTGGTGGCCCAGGCACCAACTATAGCTGCTCCAAAAAGCTAGGAGGCTTGGGTGTCTGACCTTTGGCATTTGATGGAAGAAGGGTTAAAAAACATGTCTTTCTTAAAAAGTTCAATCACATGCTGATGTTAATTATACAGGTTTGTGCCCTGAATTCATATCCCAGTGCGGTCCATGGAAATCTCAGCAGGATATTAAACTAATATGGGGTTGGTAACGCTGTCCAGTGACTAACAAGCAGATGCAAATCCTATCTGAACCTGGCTTTAATCCAGGTTGATAGCAATTGTAGAGCCATTGATTATTCGATTCATCTCAACTTCTCTGATGTTAAAACGTGGGGAAAAAATGTATCTTTGATACAGGGAAATACAGTAGTAACAATTTAGCCACAAATCAGATACTGTCACTTTCCTGCCTAATAAAACCTTAAGGAGCACTCCTTTTCTGTCCCCTGACACACACACGCGCACACACACACACACACACACACACACACACACACACACACACACACACACACACCAGCACCAGCACAGCACCACCTCCACATCTCTAATAGATGTCTCTTTATAATGGAGGACACTTACTGGTATATAAGAACCTGTCTTCTTTCTTCCTCCAAGGTTTACAGCCACACATATAATCAATATTCTATTGAAGGCAGCCAAACAGCAACCAATTAAATGCAACAGAGCAGAAAGCTGAAATTTGAGGGTGGCCTTTAGAAATACTCTTACCATTTGCCCAAAGGAAGCCATGGGGCAGGGGAAATGTTACTACCTCTAGCTGCGTTATTTTGAACTTTCAAAAAAATTATGTTACAAGCAAAAATGTCTGTATAGTTCTGTAAAAAGAAAGAAATCAAACTCCGTTGGTATCTCCCCTTTTAAAAAGCCAGGTCTTCAGGCTTTTATTTGATAATCTCACATAGACGGGTCTACACTTTTTTCTTTCTTTTTTTTTAAGAAAAGCATTGTGTCCTGAGATCAATAAATCAAAATTGGATGGCTCTCTCCTCAAAGGTGAATTGTATCTTGCTGAAGAGGTGATGTGACAGGATCTCTAGTTTGGTAAAATACATGAACAAAAAAAGGATTAAGATTTCTTTACCTGAAAGGAAAAGTCTGGATGTTATTTTTTCTATTATGGGAGAGTTTCCTGAATTATCTCCTAGAACAAGAGATTAAGAGTCAAGAGATAAAGCAGGTGCAAGGCCCATTATTTAGTGCTGTCAGAGCCCATTCTCTTGCTGGAGGCGCTGTTTCCACACAGAGAATGAAAGCAGCTTGACAGCTGCAGGAGTATCTATGACAGTCTGAGAAAAGAGGCAGAAAGGCAGCCACACAGAGGGCTAGGGAATCCCTCGGTTGTCAAAATTCTGAAACAAGCAAGAGATTCATGACTGTGGGAGAGACCAGGGTGCCTACAGAGACATCAGTCAAGACAAAAGCAAAATTCAGCCATCAGAAGTCAATCAATCTATGAAGCCAACGGGAGAGTTAAGATGCTCAGCACCCAGGGGCAAGCAGGAAGAGTACTGAGCGACCCAGTCATGTCAGCTCCAAGAGGCTGGTCCTGCGGCACAAACCTGAAGAGCCCTGAAGCCCAGAGGGTGACATCATCGCAGACCCAACCTCTGTTGACGGATCACCCACTTTACTGCTGAGCTCTCAGATCCTCTGGTGCTCAAGCAAGCCGTGAAAACGTACTCTGCCTCATAGTTAGACTCTTTCCCATGGACTCCAAACCAAGCCATCGTACACTTCTAACCGCATGGTAGGAGGTTCAGAGTGACATTAACCTGGTTTTCCAGATTAAAGAGGCCATGGCATGTACCCATCTTCAAAAGGAGAATGAGACCCCCAAGCTTTGACTCTAAAATATCTGGCAGGGGAGTATGGTCTGTGCTACAGGGCCCTGCAGGTCCTGTAGAGGCGAGACCTTGGCATATCACCATTCCCACTGAGCCTGCTGCGGCTGACCACAGAAGTCCCTGGTGATCGACAGGACTCACTCTCTTCATTGTGAATAGGTCTGTATTCCTCTCCCTCCCCCAAGCCATCCTAAGGAGGTGGAAGACATTCTTCAAGTCCATTGCTTTCAAATCGATTAGAGTTGACCAAGCAGACCTGTGAAAGAAGATTCTAGGCCATTCGCAAATTCCAGTCCCATTTCACCTGCCTCTGTAGGGCTCTCTCACCACTGTCACTAGATTGATGAAGTGGAAATAGCCCAGGAGTGAATTTGGAAGAATTTTCAGCCCCGACTTCATCACTAGATGGCCTGAGGCAGCCATGCCACTTCTCTGGGGCCCAGCGTCACACCTGTGAAGGGTTTTGTTGGACTGGAATATGGTCAAAGATCTTTTTTTATTTCTTGGGCAAAGCAGTCTGGTTCAGACAGCAAAAGACAAGATAGACCTATTATCTAAGAGGGGAATAAAGCCCCTAGGTAGAGGGGGCTGGCAAACATAACAGCAATTTCTTGCAGGTAACTTAGAATTCTCTTTGGTAAAAGGCATCTGAGTTTAATAGCAATTTTAGTTACATGTTTAATGAATGTGGCCTAGACAGTCTTTTCTGTGTGTGTGTATGTGTGTGTGTGTGTATGTGTGTGTGTAAGTGTTTGCTCTGGTAGTGATAAACTCTCAGAAGGCATAAAAATAATTAAATACAAAGAAGTTCAAAGATTAAATAAGATCCAGGCATCTGTGAAATGGGCTTTCTGAAGAAAAACTAAATATAAAATGGCTCTAGTTTAATGCCAGGTGTGTTTGAAAACTTCTCCTAGTAGGAAAAAAATCTATCATTTTTCTTTGAAGCTGAGAGAATTGGTATTGAGAGTCTAAGACTAGAAATGGGATTTCCTTAACAGAACTGATGCACTTACTTCCAGATCAGGGTCCTCTGATAGTTTGCCTTTCGGTGTTTCTATAAATCTACTAGTTATTTATTCTGCTATTTATTTAATCTACTAGTTATACAGCTTTCTTCCTGGGTATTGATTTCTAGTACTTTGGTCATCACAAAGATGACCCACTAGATTTTATTAAATGTTCTGAATAAACTGTGCTATTTAGGAAAATATACAATGAGGGCAAAATCTAGTGGAAATAATTAAGGAATCTATAATTAAGAATGTATAGGACTAAATTATCCTTTGACTAAAGAGCTGTGTATATAATCACGCAGGATTTCAACCCAAGCAGTCAGAGGCACTTTCTTTCAGGAGACTTAAGTGTGTGATGAAGTTTCTAAGATTCCAGCATGGGTTATTTCCAGCAGCAAGTTTCCTTCCTTATGAAAGATACCACATAAAGAATCATTTGAAAGCCCAAAGCTACCCCACTGTGGCTCCTTACATAGTTAAAACCCTATTAGAGTAAAAGAATGAAGAGATTCCCGTGGAAAAAAAATACCTATCTCTGTGCTCACTAGGGCCCTGCTGTGTAGACTTATCTGGTCGCTGTAGAGAAATAAGAGCCACAAAGAGGGTGTGATGGTTATGGGGGTGGGGGGTGGCATTTGAGAGACACCCAGTTTGTATTGTTCCTGCTGGAAAGACCCTGATCTGAGACCAGCCCTGGCAGCCCCCAGCTGAGAAGGGCCTACTTGTAGCCTTCATTCCTGCCAGGCCCTGGAGGGTGTGGGGACTGCATTATGAGGCTGAATGAGAGTTAGATGCTTAATTGGGGCCTGGAAAAGGTAAAGAAAAGCCAGACGCGTAGAATGTAATCGGAATCCAGCTCAGTTAAGCCAAGTGTGGCAACACCTGGGAAGCCTTCAGTGGTTGTGATCTTACATAAAGGAGCTGGAACTGCCTTTTAGAGTTCCATGGGGGCAGCACAACCAGCAAGGAGTGATGAGGAGTAAAACGGGTCAGGCCTAAGGTGGTCCAGTTGAAGATGTAAGAAACTGAGTCCTCCAGATCTTTTACACACAGGAGATATTTCTACCTATCCCAATGCTTGGCAAGGATGCAAAACATTTGAAACTGACTCCTCTAACCAGCTCCAACTTAAATGTCATTTCCTTGTTCTCCAAGATTTTTCTTCACCAGCCCTCAAAAAAGGTGACTCACGCTCCACTGGGCCTCCAGAGTTCCTAGTTCATACCATAACACGTGGCTTGTGGGTGGTCCATGTTCTCAATCTCAACCCCCCCCCCACCCCCGTCTCAGCTAGCTTGTGAAGTCCATGAAGACATCAGTATGCCTCATCCATTTTTATCTCAGCACGTAGTAGACACTGAAGTATCTGGTGGATATGTTTTGGGGGTTTTCTTCCCAAATATTGGGTCTCTATAGACTGGCTATTCTGCCAATAACTAGTGATGAATTTCCAAACCATTCTCAAAGTGGCTGTATGCACGCACATCGTCTGGTTAAACATAAAAGGAAAAGGTATATGTATATGTCTGGATTTCATGCCCACCTTTGGCTACCGCCACTGCCTTTTATCTACTAAAGACAGCTTCTGATTTTGATTAGGGTAGAAATTCCCAATTAATACATGAAGAGGTGTATTGCCATGGAAGGGGTGTCTTGCAGAAACATGCAGATTTTCCACCAGTATGATCCTGTCATCTTAGTCATTCATTTTTTTAAAATTAATTTTTATTGGAGTATAGTTGATTTACAATGCTGTGTTAGTTTCTGAGGTATAGCAAAGTGACTCAGCTATATGTATACATATATCCACTCTTTTTTAGATTCTTTTCCCATATAGGTCATTACACAGCATTGTGTAGAGTTCCGTGTGCTAAATAGTAGGTTCTTGTTAGTTAGCTATTTTATAAATAGTAGTGTGTATATGTCAATCACAGTCTCCCAGTTTATCCCTCCCACCACCCTTTCCCCCTTGGTAACCATAAGTTTGTTTTCTACATCTGTGACTCTATTTCTGTTTTGTAAATAAGTTAATTTGTACCATTTTTTAAGATTCCACATATAAGTGATATCATATGATATTTGTCTTTCTCTGTCTGACTTACTTCACTTCATATAACAGTCTCTAGGTCCATCCATGTCACTGCAAGTGGCATTATTTCATTCTTTTTTATGGCTGAGCAATATTCTACTGTATATACATACCACTTCTTTATCCATTCATCCTTTGATGGACATTTAGGTTGCTTCCATGTCTCAGCTATTGTAAATTGTGCTGCGGTGAACACTGGGGTGCATGTATCTTTTCGAATTATGGTTTTCTCCAGATATATGCCCAGGAGTGTGATTGCTGGATCATATGGTAGCTCTATTTTTAGTTTTTAAGGAACCTCTATATTGTTCTCATTAATCCCTTGTCAGTTGCTTCATTTGCAAATATTTTCTCCCATTCTGTGGGTTGTCTTTTCGTTTTGTTTATGGTTTCCTTTGCTGTGCAAAAGCTTTTAAGTTTCATTAGGTCCCATTTGTTTATTGTTGCTTTTATTTTCATTACTCTAGGAGGTGGATCGTAAAAAGATCTTGCTGCAATTTACACCAGAGGGCGTTTTGCCTATGTTTTCCTATAAGAGTTTTATAGTATCTGGTCTTACATTTAGGTCTTTACTCCATTTTGAGTTTATTTTTGTGTATGGTGTTAGAGAATGTTCTAATTTCATTCTTTTACATGTAGCTGTCCAGTTTTCCCAGCACCACTTATTGAAGAGACTGTCTTTTCTCCACTGTATATTCTTGCCTCCTTTGTCATAGATTACATGACCATGGTGCATGGGTTTATCTCTGGACTTTCTGTCCTGTTCCATTGATCTATATCTGTTTTTGTGCCAGTACTATACTGTTTTGATTACTGTAGCTTTGTAATATAGTTTAAAGTCAGGGACCCTGATTCCTCCAGCTCTGTTTTTCTTTCTCAAGATTGCTTTGGCTATTCAAGGTCTTTTGTATTTCCTTACAAACTGTAAAATTTTTTCTTCTAATTCTATGAAAAATGCTATTGGTAATTTGATGGGGATTGCATTGAATCTGTAGATTACTTTGTATAGTATTGCCATTTTGGCAATATTGATTCTTCCAATCCAAGAGCATGGTATATCTCCATCTGTTTGTGTCATCTTTGATTTCTTTCATCAGTATCTTATAGTTTTCTGAGTACAGGTCTTTTGCCTCCTTAGGTAGGTTTATTCCTAGGTATTTTATCCTTTTGACGTGATAGTAGATGGGATTGTTTCCTTAATTTCTCCATCTGATCTTCCACTGTTAGTGTATAGTAATGCAAGAGATTTCTGTGTATTAATTTTGTATCCTGCAACTTTACCAAATTCATTGATGAGCTCTAGTAGTTTTCTGGTAGCATCTTTAGGATTTTCTATGTATAGTATCATGTCATATGCAAACAATGACAATTCTACTTCTTCTTTTCCAATTTGGATTCATTTTATTTCATTTTCTTCTCTGATTGCTGTGGCTAGGACTTCCAAAACTATGTTGAAAAACTTCCAAAACTAAGTGGCAAGGTGGACATCCTTGTCTTGTTCCTGATTTTAGAGGAAATGCTTTCAGTTTTTCACCATTGAGAATAGTCATTCCTTTTCGACTTTGGAGAGGGAGCCAAGGGCATGTGTCTATAAGTGATGACCACTGGTAGAATGGTCAAGGAGCAGCTTTAGGATTCAGGTTCTTTGGGAGAAAATAGGTTAGATGAGGGGCAGATGGCTTACAATTGTACTTTTGTCCCGAAGAAATAGGAGCTAATTGTAAATCAAGTATACCCATCTGCTCAGGCTGCCATAAAAAAAATACCATAGACTGGGTGGCTTAAACAACAGAAGTTTATTTTCTCACAGCTCTGGAGGCTGAGAAGTCCAAATCAAGGTGCTGGCTGATTTGGTTTATGGCAGGAGCTCTCTTCCTGGCCTATAGGTGGCCCCCTTTTCACTGTGTCCTCATATGGCAGAGGGAGAGAGAGAGAGAGCTCTCTTCTTATAAAGCCACAGTCCTATCAGATTAGGGCCTCACTATTCTGACCTCATTTAATTTTAATTACCTCCATGAAGGCCCTATTTCCAAATACAGTCACATTGCCACTTGGGGCTTCAACATATGAATCTTGTGGCGGGGAAGCGGGGGGGGTCACAAATATTCAGTTCATAACCTCAAGTCTGATCAGAACTATCCTTTGATAAATATTCCTAAAACCAGCTGTTGACAAAGGCCAAGTATGTGAGGCACCAGGAGGGAATACCCCATCCCACAAATCAAAGGAGTCTGCACATCTGGTCTTGGGTTTAAGCTGGTGATGTGAAATCACATTTCAAATCTCACTCACCCAAACATAATATGAAAGCAGATAAGTAAAACAAGCAAACGAACAACACAAATAAAAACGGTAATTAAAAGAACGAGCTGGGCTTTCCTGGTGGCGCAGTGGTTGAGAGTCCGCCTGCCGATGCAGGGGATGCGGGTTCGTGCCCCGGCCCGGGGGGATCCCACATGCCGCGGAGCGGCTGGGCCCGTGAGCCATGGCCGCTGAGCCTGCGCGTCTGGAGCCTGTGCTCTGCAACGGGAGAGGCCACAACAGTGAGAGGCCCGCGTACCACAAAAAAAAAAGAACGAGCTGGTAGCCATGGCAAAAGGAAGGTGTGAGCCTGGTGTCACCCCCAACCTACTCCCTAGCTCTACCAGGCTCTGAAATAATCCTGAATAGGGTCTTACTAGCTACCATTTACTTTCCCAACTGGGAGAGGAGCAGCCCAGGGAAATTTCCACAAGCGCATGAAGCCAGCCATGAACACCTTTATTCTGCCTTACCCCAAAGAGACAGGAAAACAAGCTGTGATTCTCCATTTCAATATCTCTTGCTGGGAGGAAAATGGAAAAGGAAAGGCAGACCAATAACAAATTCCTGGATCTAATTACCTCTAGGGAAAAAAAAAACAATAGGAATTTCACCAAATAGAGGGCAAAAGGGAAAATAAATAAGGCAAGATCTTGGGGGTGAGCAGGAAGCAGAGGAGGAGGTGCTGGAAAGTCCCAGATGAAGCCCCCTTGAAAGAGGAGCCCCCTTCATTCCCTGAGGAGTCTATGTAGGGTTTGCATAGGGTTTATCACCTTCTGCTTTGGAGGCTGAGAGAGAAAAGAGCAAAGAGAATAGTGAAGCCCAAGCTGACTTTTTTTGCTCTTAGAGCAAAAACGAGTTGCAGGGCTCACGTTGAATTGAAAAAAACTATCCAACCCCAAGGTAGCCCCCACTGTGACAGGCCTGGGCTGGGCATGCGACACACTTGCTGAGGAATGCAGCACAATGAATGTGGTTGATGCTGTGACCACTTTACCCCTCCCAAAGAAAACGCTTCCACAGACAATGTGCGAAAGGAGTAGCTTGCTAGTGTATGTGTCACGTGCTCACCCTGTAGTAATGACCTTATTGACTTTTATGTAGTCTCCATAAGTTAAGAAAATTAACCCTCTCTCTGTCAAACACGTTGCAGATATCTTCTCCTGGATTGCCTTCTTTTGATTTTCTTTAAGATACATTAAATAAATTTTACTATGCTTTCTTCTAAAATCTTTAGATATTGTTTTTTAAGTGACCTATATGGGAAAAAAATCTAAAAGAGGGTGAATATACGTTGCTGTGTGGTAGAAACCAACACAACATTTTTAAATCAACTATACTCCAATAAAATTTTTTTTTAAACTCAAAAAAAATTCAATAAGAAAAAAATGAGCGATCAAATAGAAAAATTGGTAAAATATTAAAACAAATGACAGAAGAGAGGAAGGGAGGGAGGGAGGAAGGGAGGAAAGATATTAGGAAGGAAGTTAGGAAGGAAGGAGGAATCTCAACACCCTGCATGTTAAGAGGTAATAATAAAAGAAAAATACACTGTAGAACAGTATTAGTGCTTTATCCTCTGAGATTTATTAATCCAGCTAAGCCAGTCTTCTACTCCATTCAATTCTTTTCATTAAGGTTTATACGTAGCACGGACTCAATATATATGCTGGCTGGCTGGATGAATGAATGAATAATACCAAAGAGGAGGAAAAATGTGATAAATTCTTGAATGATACAGAGAAGTGATTCAGCTAAGTTTTTATGCTTAACTATCCTTGATTAAGAGACATCAAGAAGTAGATATTAAATTTGTTTCTCTAGGCCAAAAAATATTAATCAAGCGTTTATTATAGTCAATCATGACCTCTTTGATCCTCAAATGTTGTGGGGGAGATATCATTACCTCCATGTATGAGTGACAAAACTGAGACTCTGAACGTGAACGAGACCTATCCAAGATCGCACAAATAGAGATGCCAGAGCTTGGATTTGAAACCAGCTCTGCCCAACTCCAGAGAGCTATACTCCATCCCCTTTCACTAATGTTGAGCTTCCCACAAAGGTGGCCAGAAATGGACAGTCCTGAGGTTCAGTATCTGTCATGAGTAACAGAAAAGGGAGTTACAAAAAGCAAAACAAAGGCGTATTCAAAGGAGGGAAGGAATTTGTAGAGGCTGGACTTGTGGTTTGTTGTGTGTCATTTGTTGTAGAAAAGGCGGGTAGTAATCTTTGTTAAATGCTGTCTGGTTTATTTTGCCTCCCTTCACTTTGGATGAATCTTCCTAGGAGTAGTGTTTATCCTTTGCACCCTTACATATTATCACAAAACACCTGGATGTGAAACCTGGTTGCTACTGAAGCAGCTATGTAAATGGATAAGCCCATGCCATTACCAAAGATTGGAATTGGAAGTTAAATATATGTGACAAACGCCTTAAACTCTGACCAGGTTTCTTCCATTTTAGTACCATTGTGAAGGCAACAGAGTTTAGCCTGTTAAGGGACGTCTCATCTGTATACATCAACTTGGCATTTCTCAAAATTTCATACAGATACCATTTGTTGCCCTGAAACCACAGTCCTTCTCGGATGGGGCTCCAACCCAGCCAAAAGTCAGACTGGAACTTGAACCCAGGATCCCTGACTAGGAGGGGACTCAAACGCATTGTCTTTTCATGGAAACCGCTCACCTGGTGTCAGGACTTACTGAAGCTCATGTTCCCTAGTCTCGATGCAGAAAGAATTCAGCGTGAGGCACAGTGATGGGCAAAGAATGAGTGTATTAGCATAGGACACTTGTGAGAGATGTAAGCGGGCAGGCAAGGGAGTGCAGCCCTGAGAACAAAGAGGGCTACATCTTTATAATCAGAGGGAAGGTGGGGGAAGGCCACCTTCTCGCTCATTTTGGGGGAGATGTCAAGGTTTACATCATTAGTTCCTCCTTTGACCCTATGTGGTCTGACCGGGACTGTCATTGAGCTATTTTAATCATATGTATATTAGCAAAAGGGTGATGACATATACTAAAATATGGTAATTCATCTCAGGTTTCAGTATAATGTCCCCTTTCACCTAGTTTCTTTCCCCTTTCACTTATATTCCTGTCTTGACTATATGCAGAAATGCAACTCTTCAAGGACCATTTACTCCCTGACTTCATGTAACAAGATTCAGACCCCATATCTATTGTCTTGTATTTTTAACTATCAGGATTTGTGGCTTGAGTGTGCCTTGCACTTGAATGTGCTTGGTCTTCCTTCAAGGTAGTGTAGATTGTCGCTAGGTTACTAGATTCTTTTCTTGAGTGGTCATTAGCTTACAATAGTCTCCCGAACTCCCTTAAAATTCCGTCTGTCTTTAAACCCCTAGTGGGATTTTTCAACTAACTATTTAAGTATCCTACTCTATCCCTATCAGTTCTGTAGATGATTTTAGGTGATATCAAAATTAACATATTTATTATTTATTCACACGTATTTATTATCATGTGTGAAAAAATTAGGCACAAATTAAGCTCACGGTTTTA
Organism: Neophocaena asiaeorientalis asiaeorientalis; assembly: GCF_003031525.2. Classification (NCBI taxonomy): domain Eukaryota; kingdom Metazoa; phylum Chordata; class Mammalia; order Artiodactyla; family Phocoenidae; genus Neophocaena; species Neophocaena asiaeorientalis. The sequence goes on along the minus strand of NW_020185334.1, from coordinate 129,568 downwards.
TAGCTATGATTGCTATGGGACAAAATTAAGAAGCAATGTTAGGCCTGAGTCAATTAAAAACATTATTAAGCATTAGTTGTCACCACAGTAATGCTGCATAACAAACCATCTTCAATTTCAGAGGCTTGGAACAACAATCATCCATTCTTTTGTTCAGAGAGGATCAACCACATCTAGTCTGGGCCAGGAAGGATGTCAGGCTGTGAGTTGAGTTCAGGTCTTATCCTCCTTAGATCAGCTGTTCCCTAAAGCATGCTCTTCTTGGGGCAAAAGGCAGGAGCACAAGAGGGCAAACCCCAACTGTACAAATGCATTTCAAACCTCTGTTTGTTTGACTCACTTTTGCTAATATTCCATTAGCCAAAGCAAACTCCATGACCAAGCCCAATGTCAGGGAACAGTGACGTCAACTCCTGTAGGGGTGGAAGACAGGAAGTGAGCCTTTTGAAACAATTACCTAATCCATTACATTAATAATAGAGTCGGAACATAGATATGGCAAAAGTCAAGATGGTTCAAGAATGCTTGCTTTGGTTCAACACCACTTTAATTCAATACAATTGAATCCAGACAGGCCCTGCTTTCTATAGCTGTCATGATACCTATGCAACTACACATCCTGAGAAATAATTATTTGTAATTCTATTTGTTGCATGGAGTTTGTCAACACAAATCTCAAAAGAAAAACTTGGAGAATCTTTTAACTTCTCTCCATGTTTATGTATTTTAAAATCTGGTTAATTGTATTCTATATGCATTTCAGTATCTTTTCTTTGTGACGAGACTTGCTTCATTTTATTATTTTTTATGTAATGCAACTAACCTACAAAAGGTTATCATAATCAAGGCTTTGAAGAGAACAGTTGAGGTTGGTAATTGAAAATGAAAATGGTACTGTCTGTCCCAGACTCGTTCTATTTCAGCATCTTTTATCTCCTGCTAGGAGCCCTGAAATGTACCTCATTTGTGTTCCAAGCAGCAGCAATCAAAATGAGGGAAGGACAGGCAAACTGAAATAAATAGGCTGTAGAGGCAATTTTTGTTTTGATCAGATTCTATTGTCTGTGTGAAATGGCATCATTTCTCTGGGGCACTCAGATGCATTGCCCAGCAGGGGAGAAACCGTTAGGATGCTAACAGTTCCACACACATCAGAGTAATAAGTATCTGTCGTTCTTCTCTCCCTCTTTCCAAATACACCACACACACACACACACTTGCACATGCATACACATATACACATGCATATTCACATAAGCACGCCATTCCACACATACACAGTCATATATTCATACCACATGCGCATGTATCATGCACACTCATGATATTAAATGAACAATGTCTACCAGACATACCGTTAGGGTCTCCAAAAGCGGATCTAAGAGACCTCTGCTCAAGAACATGGCAATATATAGAGCTACAACTATGATTTCTCTTTTCATCTCTGTCATGGATCTCAAAACCTGCCATTACATCTCATGCTAATCTGTGCCAATATGGTGGCATAACCTGAGATTTCTCAAACAATGTACTATATTTTAAAATAATGAGGTTGAAAAGACAAAACATAAGGCAAGCAACTTAAATATTTACTGTCTGATTTGCCTTTTGGGTTTTGCTTTCTTCAACTTCTTTTTTCCTCTCTCGCCCAGCTCTTAAAAGGGTTTTGTATGCTCCCTCATTTTCATTGAGTATTATATTGACTAGCATCCTGTCTATTAGCTAGAAAGTTCTCTGAGATGTCAGAGAGGTATCTCCATAGTAATATCACCAGGGTTATTACCATTGAGAGTAATGACTTTGAAAGAGGTTTCCTGGAAGAATCAGCTACAGGTACCCTAGATCCCATCACAAACAATGACGCCAAGGAGAAAGTCAAAGAAGTAATGATTAAATCGTGTTAGGTCAATTAACTTTCCTTCCACAGTAATCATCTTATGAAATATAACAATTATGTTGTATTTTAATAAGTTCTGATGGTGTCCAAGGAGTTAGAACATTTTATACTTATTTTTATAGTGAAAAGGCCGAGGCTTTTAAATACTATGAGATTTGGTAAAAGTCATTGAAGAAATTAAGTGACCAGCCAGGATATTCTCTTTTATGACATGTCTGTGTCTTGCCCATTTTCTGTTGGGTTCCTTGTCTTTTCTATGTTATATTGTTTTCTTTATGTATTAGTACAAGAGTCCTTTGTAAGTGAGATACATATTATATATATGTGTGTTTGTGTGTATATATACATATATATATATGTACACATGTACATACACACATAAATGGCAAATATCTTCTACTCTGGTTTACTTTGCACTCTCGTAATGGTGTGTTTTGATAAAATAATGATGCTAATTTAAATGTTTCCCATATTATTAGTCTTTTGCCTAATGGTCAGTGCTTTGTAACTGTGTAAGAAATTTTTGCCTCACGATATAAAGGTCTTTTTCCATGTTACCTTTCAAATGTAGTTCTATAATCTACCTGGAATTTATATTTTCATATAGTAAAAATCCTTCAGTGTAGGTCTACTGTTCTTCCCCCTGAACAAATTCTATTTTTCCCTGAAAATTTTTTATTTCAAATTGGAAGTTTGAAAGAAGATTTTGCTAGGTATGAAATTTTACGTTAGTGATATTCTCTTTAAGTGCTTTGAAGATATCATTACATTGTCTCTGGATTCCATGATTTTTATTGAGATGTCATCTATAATTCCTATTTTTTGCTATTTTGAAGTTAATGGGTCTTTACTCCTAAATATATATTTTTTCTTTAACCTTGATTTTCTGCAAGTTTACACTGATTGGCCTGAATAAGATTTGCTTTGCATTAATTTTGCTTGGGTATCATATACTCTTAAAGCAGTGGCTTGATATTTTCCATTCAGTTTGGGAAATTATCAGCCATTATCTTTTAAAATATTGCTTTTGCCCCATTACACATAGGATACACCCTATCTCATATGTCTGCTAATTCTTTTCATCTGTATTTTATTCTTTATATTTTATAACTTAGCTTTCAGTTTGTAAATTCCTTCTTCAGCTGTGTCTAATTGCCACCAAATCCACCTATTGAATTCTAAAATTCATTATATAATTTTCAGTTCTAGAATTTACATCTGACTTTTTTTATTTAGCGTCTAGTCCAGTTAACTTCTTTGCCATGAGAATTCTCCCTCTTGTCACCCAATTCTTAAACACATTAACCATATTTTAAAGTTGTATCTACAAATAGATCTCTAACATGTCTCTATATATTGTCTTATTGTCTTGGTTTTCAGTGATCCATTCTTGTTCCTCAGGAATGACCGGTAATTTTTTATTGAATGCTAGACACTATGTGTGAAAAATTGTAGAGATAACTTGAGCCTCTGGGTGGCCTTATCTTCTTCCAGAGAGGATTTATTTTTGTTTCTGAAAGGCTGGTAGGATTGAGTAGAGCACTGAAATCGAATCACAGATTAAATTGACTAAAAGTAGGCCTTCAATTTTTTTTAAGAACTGGTCTATTTCAAGTTCATTGCCCCCCAAGTATAACCCACAGAAAACTCAAGGTACTTATCAGCGCACCTCTTCTTTTGTGGGCCCTGACCTATAAGTTTTTCCTCTCTCCCCCCAAATCTCATTAAAAAACATCTGAAGGCTCTGTTAAACTTCTTTGTATGTGGAATGTCAGGTTCACCATTTTTCACCTCCTCCAGCTTCTGCTGCATTAATGGCTCTCTAGTGCCTTAATTTCCTCAAATAATCTGTTCAATGTTTCTAGCTGTTCTTGGTGGGAGTGTTATTCTACAGTATGATAGTCTACTTTAGGCAGAAATCCCTTTCTCTAGTTGTGGTGTGCAGGCTTCTCATTGCACTGGCTTCTCTTGTTGTGGAGCACGGGCTCTAGGCGTGCGGGCTTCAGTAGTGGCTTGCGGACTCTAGAGCGCAGGCTCAGTAGTTGTGGCACACGGGCTTAGTTGCTCCGTGGCATGTGGGATCTTCCCAGACCAGGGCTTGAACCTGTGTCCCCTGCATTAGCAGGCAGCTTCTTAAACACTGCACCACCAGAGAAGCCCTCTCAGTGTAATTTTAACTTGCATTTTTTTTCGTTAGTAGCAAAGTGAATCACATTTTCACACAACTACAGGCCATTCTTATTTTTTAATTAACTTCCTGTTCGATTTCTTGCTCAATTTTCTATCCAACTGTCAATCTTGTTTATGTTTAGAAGTACTTTATATATCAAAGATATTAACCCTTTGTCTATGATAAAAGGTATAAATAATTTTCCTCAACTGGTAATATTTCTTTTTTTAAACATTTCTTATGGTAGCTTTTCCACCCGTAAGTTTGTGTTTATATAAAGTCAAATAGTTCCATTTTTTTCTAACTACTTCTGTTTTGAGGCATACTAGCAAAGACTTCCTGCTCCCAAGCTTAGAAAACTCCATCAGTAGTTTCTTCTGTAATTGTGTCTGTAAGGAACGTGTTGATGAGCAATTGGAAAATGGTCTATTTTCTAGAATTGACAGAGTGACAAAAGATATGACATGGTTAAGTCCAGCTGGAAGTTTCAAGTTTTGTTTTCGTTTTCCCATCCTCATCCTCAGGAACTAGTGAAAAGAACTCATGGGCACAGTCACTTTCATGTTGTCCTTGTAGGACTTGGGTATCCACGAGTCATGTTTCCTTATGTTATCCCCTTCCTGACTTTTCTCATCCACTCTCATTTCATCAACAATATAACATTATTCTACATGGACATCTCCCAAATTCCCACATGTCTAATTCTCAGTTTTCTTCCTCAGCATTAGGTGCAAAACTTGTTTGGCATCTCCACTTAAATGACCCTCTTCACCTCCCTTCACTTTGTCTGTTTTATATATTGTCAAGTACTGACCTTCCATCCACCCAGGCTCAAAGATTAGTCACCTTACTTCTTGATTCTCAGCTTCAGTAAATCATTACCAAGAGTACAAGTTAAAGGTATCTTTCTTTGAAGAGATTATACACTGGATCTTTCCTAGCCTTGCTTCATCCTAACAGAAAGGTCAAATTGAACCTACTCTGGACTCAATAGGTATTCATGTAATGAAACTGAATTTAATCTTTTGTTTGAGTTATGGACTCGTCTAGTACTTTCTATTTGTATTTTCAAATGCCCTGGCTCTTCAAGCTGTGAAAACGTAATAGATATTTAACTAAGAAGTAAGAGATTATTGTCCTTTTGACTACCTATAAATTTTCTCACAATAAGAAATATGGATGTTAACTAGATTATAGTGATCATTTTTTCTATACGTACAAATATCGGATTAAGAAAAACAAACAGTCTCCTTACAACTACATTTAGGCATGTTATATAGCTTCAGCCACAGCAAGTGATGACAAGCCTTATGAAACTGTAATAGAGAACAATTACAACAGAAATTAACTGAAGATGGGATTCTCAACGATCCAAAATGGCAGCGTCTGAGGTCTTCTAGGGGAGCAACTGAGCCATTCATTTGTGTTTAAACTTCACTGCCAGAAGAATGAATCTTTCAGCTTTCAGGCATGCCTGAGGCAAAATAGGTTTTCTTTTTTCATTCTCTTCAAAGTTTAAGCTACATAAACTCACAAATTTCCCCAAATTCAAATTGTGGGTTGTTCTGATTAAACCAAGTTTTGCCGCTTTCATGCTACCAGCTTTCTAATTTGAGACATTGTGCATGTATGTATGTGATTATCTCCCAAATTAGAGAGAATTTAGAATATGACAGCACTAAAGTATTCAAGCAACTCAAGCTCCTTTAAGCTTTTCTGCAAAAGAAGTTCAATCCCAGGAGTATTTTTAAACTTACTTAAGAGGGCAATGGAGGGTGACAGAACAATTGGCAGTCAGGCTGTTCTAATTCTCTATTAATCAAGGACTATCTTCTTTTTCAGCTCAAGGCGAGGACACACCTAGAGTTCCTGTGAAAAGCGAAGGCTCTGGTGACACAGAAAATTCTACAAGTCCTGATGGTAAGTTTCTGAGCTATTTGAGTCACACAAACTACAAATCTGGCACATTTTCTCTGTGTAATCTAGGATTAAGGGAGCTGTCTATTCTATGAGTCAACATATTCAGTTTGAACAAGGTAAAGTTCGAAAACCATTTTCTACTGGGAACTAACAAAATTGGCAGCCTTTTGAAAAAAACAGCATGTGCCGCAGTTTAATCTTACTTCCCAATACCAAGGAAACAGTGGGTAATTCCAAGGCTAAACTGAAGTCTAGCTGGTGAACCTTATGGAAACACTCAGCAAACACTCAGCATTCAGAGGAGCCCTGGCTTGAGTTTGGGCTAAGGTCATTCTTGGACCTTCATCACTTCACCTCACTGTATCACACATCAGATGGCTTGGCCAAAAACACAGTGAGTGAGTCTTTAGAAGTACTTCATAAATAAATTTACAAAAACCTTTTTTTAGTCACATCTTACTTTGAAGGCATCTAGAAATTGTGAGCCTCGGGAATATTATAGCCTCGCCCCTGCACAATAATACTGGAAACCTTTGAAATATCATCATTTAGAAAAACAACTATTTGAGCACACATGATTTCTAAATATTTAATTCCACTTGCCCACAGAGCTCAAGAGAACCAGAATTATTGTTCAGTGATCAACTGTTTATATATATATTGTTGTTTGGGTTATTTTAGCCAGGAAAACAAAGCCAGTTACTTAGAGTTGATAATGACCTTGGGAAAATTTCAGCCACTGGTAGAAGTTACTTGGTGGTTTTAAATGGTTTCCTATACCATGCCTTCCACCCTGCTACAAGGCTTGCCCTCACCTAATTGCCTCCCTTAATTATAAGCCCTTCTGTACCAACTGATTTTTTTAATTATTTTTTAAATTTTAAAAAAAAATTTATACAATTGTTTCCTATACCATGCCTTCCACCCTGCTACAAGGCTTGCCCTCACCTAATTGCCTCCCTTAATTATAAGCCCTTCTGTACCAACTGATTTTTTTAATTAAGTAAGTATTTTTTAAATGTTTAAAAAAAATTTATACAATTTTTTAAATGTCCCTTTCCATTTACAGTTACTACAAAATATTGGCTATATTCCCCATGTTCTACAATACATCTTTAAGCCTATCATACACCCAAAAAAACTGATTTTTTTTTTAACCCCTGGGCATGCTTTATCTAGGGGAATAATATTGTCAAACCCCAGATTCATTCCATTAAAAGCCACCCCATGTTGGTGATGCTCAGTTGAATGAAACCTTCCCCAGCCTTGCTGTGACACTATAGGCACGGTTCTAAACTAGTTCTCTGCTAAGCATGTTCCAAAGTATACGAGGTCCATGCAATGCTCAATGAATAAAAGGGAGATAAATGTGGGAAATCTTGGAGATTTGCCATGCACATTACAGGCTCTCAGCTGTAAAGAAACTTCTTAACATCATTTAACAAACAAACATTGCTTTTCCCAAACTTATTTGATCATGAAATGCTTTTCATACTAACACTTACTGGGTTTTGGAACTAGGGACCCTTGGGTTGGAGGAAGGAACAGAAAAGGAACACTCACCCGTGTTTTTGTAGACCAGGATAGAAAGTGCATACGTTATTCTTTTTTTAGAGGTACACTTCCTGTAACTGGCCAGTTTATACCTGGGGTAAAGAATGGGCTCACACATCATTAGAAACCAAGGCTAGTTTGCAGGAGGAACAAAGAGACCTCCTTGAGAGAGAGTTGGGTGGGCTGCCATCCAATGTCATTCCCTCTTTCAAGTCTCTTTGGAATGTGAGATCCAGCACCTGCCACTGTTTTTCTTGAACATGAAAACTTGATTAAAGTAAAAGAGATTTCGGGCTTTCCTGGTGGCGCAGTGGTTGAGAGTCTGCCTGCTGATGCAGGGGACACGGGTTCGTGCCCCAGTCCGGGAAAATCCCACATGCCGCGGAGCGGCTGGGCCCGTGAGCCATGGCCGCTGAGCCTGCGCGTCTGGAGCCTGTGCTCCGCAACGGGAGAGGCCACAACAGTGAGAGGCCCGTGTACCGCAAAAAAAAAAAAGTAAAATAGATCTGGATTGTTGCTTTTGTTCCAACAAATGAAGACTATCCAAATGAGAACAAACAGAGGTTGCTTATTCAGAGCTACCAAAGCATGGGTGTCACGCAGCCATTATCGCTTGTGTTTGGCCAGCTCAAAGGCAGGGGGGGAAGTGGGGAACTTCTAACAAGAGGGAAGACTTCAGGCATCCTTGATTGGAGGTTGCTGGTAAGGGGAAGCCGAACTTGGGCTAACTAGAAGTGGCTGATTGGTTTGGGAACATATTTGGCTTTCCCTGGCTGGTCCTGTGTTGGGAGCATGCAGTGAAATACAGGAAAGCTGGCAGTCACTGACCAAGTCCTGAGCATTCTGAGCTGCTTGCTACAAAGGTTTGAAGTCAGAATTCTATTGTTATGTTTGGCCTAGCCATTGTTCATCTGTATAAGTCTTGCAGTTTATAATATGGGCTTTGATGCTTTAAAAATACCAATCTACTTAAACCTCCTGACCCTTGAAAATTTCCAGTGTCTGCTATGCCTGCTCTGGGCTCCTTCTGGACAATGGTATTAATTAATTATGTGTGCTATTTGTATGCAAATGCTTACATAGAACACACGGTAGAGTAAAAGCACACGTCTTATCATTGCTGTGCGATCTGGTTAGATGTTTTGCTTTTCTATTTCATGGTGTCCACTGCCAGTGCACCCACTGGCAAGTTTACAGTGTCAGTTTTGAATTTCAAAATTGAAGACCTGGGGCTTCCCTGGTGGCGCAGTGGTTGGGAGTCCGCCTGCCGATGCAGGGGACACGGGTTCGTGCCCCGGTCCGGGAGGCTCCCACATGCCGCGGAGCGGCTGGGCCCGTGAGCCATGGCCACTGGGCCTGCGCGTCCGGAGCCTGTGCTCCGCAGCAGGAGAGGCCACAGCAGTGAGAGGCCCGCGTACCGCAAAAAAAAAAAAAAAATTGAAAACCTGGCAAACCAAACAGGCCTACTGGCATTGCTGTTTTAGAGGGAGCTGCTTACCTCTCTGCATGTCGATGATCTGGTTTGCTTTGCAAGCAGGCCTACTGGCATTGCTGTTTTAGAGGGAGCTGCTTACCTCTCTGCATGTCGATGATCTGGTTTGCTTTGTTTCCTCTTTATTTTCATAGACATCTATTAAGGCCTTTGAATTTACCTAAGGATGGTAATAAATACACACAAAATATCAACCCAAAAATCTGGTATGAAATGACAACTCAGCTCCTACAGTTTAGTAAGGAAGCAACTCTGCCCTCCCCATTCCCCCACCAGTAAAAATCTATAAGAGTGGCCCCCAAATCTTGAATGAATGAAAACAAACTGAAAGAAGTATAAGATAGGAAATCAGGAATGTAACAATTCACAGGCCATTTTAATATGTTCAAGAGATTTCTTTAACCTTTTTGTTTTCCTTTCTGGTTCCAGTTGAAATGAATAATCAGGCTGACAGTGTAAATGACCCAACAGAGAGTCAGCAGGAAGATTAATAGGTAAGTTGCCTCTGTTACAAGATTTTCAATTGATTAAATGGGCCAGCCATAGAAACTGTTTGTAAGAGGCATGTTGGATTCCCCTCAGTTTTATCCAGTCCCATGGATAGAACTTTTAAACGTTTAAAAATTTAGCTTCAGACTAAACTTTTAAAATATTTATACCAAATAACATATTGTAAGAAACTTACCATCTTTAAAGGAAAAAGATAAGCTACAGCATATCCAGATTATGCAATACCCTGGTTTTCTGAGCTTTGATAACAAGAAAAAAAATTTTCCACGCATCTCACCTCCTGGCTTCCTGGAGTGATCAAATTATTTCAGCAACCCCAAGCTGATTCTGAAGCATTGCTTTTCCAGAAGTTACCTGCTGAGTTGTTTAGTATATCTGTTTTTAAGCCTAACACTAAACTTTGCCCTGGAGAATGTGAAAGGCATTTGAGTGTATTTGGGCTGATTGATAGAAGCCTGACTTATGTCCCGTCCTCTCACACCACTACCTGTGGACCTGCACCTCTACACAAAGGTTTGTTGAGTTGAATGAGCCTCACAGAATTCCACGGGAACATAAATGGGGCCAGATGATGATTACGAGTTTTTCCAGACCAACATTCTAAATCACTCAGCCAAGACTGAAGTATATCTAGAATAATGAGTGGTCTGTAACACTTTTTTGTATCTTGAGGACTGGAGAGAAGGATTAAAGAAAAGAAGCCAGCCTAGCTATTCTGATTCCTAGCTTAAAATACTAAGCTGTGAAAAAAAAAAACTATGGGATAAATGAATTGTGCATCATCCAGGGCAAGACACAAATATGTTGATACGGTTGCCTCTGTCGACTGAAAAAAAAAAAGCACAACCTAAAAGTTGAGAATTATGTTTTATTTGGTGGACCTTCTATAGGCAGAACACTCTATGACATAAATCATAGCAAGATCGTTTTTGACCCACCTCCTAGAGAAATGGAAATAAAAACAAAAATAAACAAATGGGACCTACTGAGACTTAAAAGCTTTTGCACAACCAAGAAAACTATAAGCAAGACAAAAATACAACCCTCATGATGGAAGAAAATATTTGCAAACAAAGCAACTGACAAATATTAATCACCAAAATATACAAGCAGCTCATTGCAGCTCAATATCAAAAAACCAAACAACCCAATCCAAGAATGGTCAGAAGTCCTAAATAGACATTTCTCCAAAGAAGATATACAGATTGCCAACGAACACATGAAAGGATGCTCAACATAACTAGTCATTAGAGGAATGCAAATCAAAACCACAATGAGGTAGCACCTCACACTGGTCAGAATGGCCATCATCAAAAAAATCCAGAAACAATAAATGCTGGAGAGATTGTGGAGAACAGGGAACCCTGTTGCACTGTTAGTCGGAATGTAAATTTATACAGTCACTATGGAGAACAGTATGGAGGTTCCATAAAAAACTAAAAATAGAACTACCATATGACCCAGCAATCCGACTACTGGGCATATACTCTGAGAAAACCATAATTCAAAAAGAGACATGTACCAAAATGTTCATTGCAGCACTATTTACAGTAGCCAGGACATGGAAGCCACCTAAGTGTCCATCAAGAGTTGAATGGATAAAGAATATATGGCACATATATACAATGGAATATTACTCAGCCATGAAAAGGAATGAAATTGAGTTATTTGTAGTGAGTTGGATGGACATATAGTCTGTCATACAGAGTGAAGTAAGTCAGAAAGAGAAAAACAAATATGGTATGGTAACACATATATATGGAATTTAAAAAAATTGTTCTGATGAAACTGGGGACAGGACAGGAATAAAGGCACAGATGTAGAGAATGGACTTGAGGACATAGGGAAGGGAAGAGTAAGCTGGGATGAAGTGAAAGAGTAGTATTGACATATATACACTACCAAATGTAAAATAGATAGCTAGTGGGAAGCAGCTGCATAGCACAGGGAGATCAGCTCAGTGCTTTGTGACCACCTATAGTGGTGGGATAGGGAGGGTGGGAGGGAGGAGCAAGATGGACGGGATATGGGGATATATGTACACGTATAGCTGATTCACTTTGTTTAACAGAAGAAACTAACACAAGATTGTAAAGGAATTATACCCCAATAAAGATGCTAAAAAAAAAAAGAATAAATAGGGGCATTACAATGGATTCTGCAGATATTACAGAAAACAACAAAATAAAATTATAAAGCATGCCCCCAAAAATAAATATCATATCAATGAGAAAAAGACCAGTTGGTTAAAAATGGGCAGAAGGCTTAAGACATACTCCACAAATCAAAATGACCAATAATTATAAGAAGAGGGGCTCTGATCTTTTTAGTAAGAAAAGAAATTCAAATTCAAACCACAGTAATGTACCATTACATACATAAGCCAGTTGGCAAAAATTTTGTAATCTGAAAATACCATGTATTTTGAGAAAGTGTATCAATTGGGACTCTTACAGTGCTTCTGAGCATGCAAACTAGGACCATGTCTTTGGAGGGTAGCATAGCATTATCTGTCAAAAGTTAAGCATGCCTGTGCACTATGCCCAGCACTTCCTCTATCAGAGTGGATCTCAGGGAAGCTTCTGTACAAGAAGCTTATGTACAAGAACCATACATGTGCTGTATGCTTCAAATAACCCCAGCCCAGAAACAAGGCAAGAGTCCCAAATGTCTACCATGAATGAAAAATAAATAAATGAATTGTAGTATATCCATGTAATGGAATATTATACATCAAGGGAAATGAATAAAATGCAGCTAAGCACAATAACAAAGATGGATATCAGTACTCAGAGCGGAAAGCAAGGTACAAAATAGCACTGCCATCCTTGCAAGTCACCTAAAGTTCCCCAAACAGGCAGAACTGGATAAAGGGTATAGGGATGCATACATCATTAGTAAAATTATAAATAAGGGGACTGGGAAGTATTTATCACAAAATCAGATTAATGGTGATTTGCAGAAGGAGGTAGAGGATCATGATTATGGAGACCACATAAAAGGCGTTCGGGATGCTGTCAATGAGGCAGGTGCAGACATCCTGGGTATCTCTTGGGTATATATCCACACCCAGAAGGGGGAGTAGGATTGGATAAGGTGTGAGGGCAGGAAGGTATAAACTGTGTTCTAGAACAGGGGTCCCCAACCCCCACTACCGGTTGGTGACCTGTTAGGAAACAGGCTGCACAGCAGGAGGCTAGTGAGTGAAGCTTCACCTGCTGCTCCCCATCATTCCCCATTGCTCACATTACCACCTGAAACATCCCCCCTGACCTCCATGGAAAAATTATCTTCCACAAAACCGGTCCCTGGTGCCACAAAAGTTGGGGAAGCAGGCATAGCACAGCCCAAAGGCAAGAGAGTACAGAGTTGAGTGGTGACTACTCTAAATGGATAAGTCCTGTTACATAGTCCTAACTCACATTACAATATCTCACCTTCAAAATCTTAAATGAAATACTCATTTTTTAGTCTTTAATTTCTTTTTATAAATAGACACATCAAATAACACAAAATAAATATATCACTGTTTTGCATCTGCAGATCAGAAAATAGTTACAGCTAGCAGCATATAATTAGTAAATAGCTCATTATTAGCATATGATACTGATTTCTATTTGACTTAAAAAGATGTTACTTTAGTGTTTGTAATTTATTCCTTTCCAGCTAGTGATTTATACTTCCTTTCACTATGCTAGTAGTAATCTTTTTATCCATTTAAACATGGCAAAAAAATTACATTCCAGAGTAAACATATAAACTGCTAGTATGCATACTTTGATGACACTCCAACAATAAACTAAAAGGAAAAAATTACCTGTGAATATGCTGATAGAGTAAATTTTGTGTAAACATAATTTCAAACCCAAAGAAAAGAATTTGAAAATAATTTTTAGAAATTATTTAAATTTTGTTCCAAATATATTAATTTCATTGCTTTAGAAGTTGTTAAAGTAATAATTGATTATCTCCACATAATCAACAGAACAGTGGCTGTGAACTTCTTGTTTCTATCATAGGACTCATTTAATTCCATTTTTAACACATGATCATAGCAAACATCTGCTAATGCCCCCTTTTTTCTTACTCCTACAATATTCAGCACAACCAAACCCTTGACTGAAAATATTTTTGAATGACTTTTAACCTCTATAAATAATTGTTACCATTTTTGCCACATTGTTCTAGATAGTAACAAATCTTTTTTTTTTTTTTTTTTACCTTTACTTTTTTTTTTTTTTTTGACATATAGTTGATTTA